>NW_024412453.1:13258572-13347295 GCF_014898765.1 Herpailurus yagouaroundi
GCTATGGTGATGGTGGTGGTGATGATGCTGATGATACTGATAATGATGCTGGTGGTGGTGATACTGATAATGAGACTGATGGTGATACTGATAGTATGCTGATAGCAATGATAATGCTGACGGTGATGATGGTAATGATGACTTTATGATAATGATTGAGAGATAACAATGGTGAAAAGTAATATTTATTTACTGTCTTTATAGCCAGGCACAGTTTTAAGTGCGTTATACGTATTTTCTCATTTATTCAAAACAGGCCCATTTACCATATGGGAATAATGAGACTCCATGGTTAGATGACTTATTCATAGCTACATAACTTGTATAGTAAACTAGGATTCGAACCCAGAACTCTGATTCTGTAGTGCTTGGTCTTAATCATGCCATTACATTACCTTCCTTTAATGGGCCATTCAGATGAATTGTGATCCATATTTTATTTGCTTATCCATTATCTCCATAATGAAGCTTTCAATCTCTCCAAAGGTCTTCGTAAGACAATTCTGGGAATCCAGAACAGGGCATTCTTTGTCACTTGTAACTGTTTTGCCTCACTGACTGCAAAGCCCGTGACTGTGGTTGGCTCCTGCCTAGAGCTGGCACCCATCATAGTGTTGATGTTTGCTCGGACAAGTGTAAGAGCCCCAGTGCCCTAGAGGCTGCAGACCCCTGAGGTTACAAAGCATGGCCCTTATCTTCCTAGTGCCAGAGCCAAGATGTGGTCCTGACAGAGGTTAAGGAGAATCCCTACTTGGTCTCCTAGATCCCAAATCATGCTGCTTGTGTGTCCCAATCTCATAATTCCTTGTGACAACAATTCCAGTGGCTTCTGGCTAGACCCTCTCTCTTCCTAGCCAGAGACACGTTCATGGACCACATCGACGACAAAGCCACCTCCCTGTCGTGCCCAAGTGCCCCGTTTTCGCTGTGGTGAGCGGCAATTGGGTATGAAAACTTCCAACTCTATTGCTGGCAGTAATTTAGAATTGGGGGAGGGTAGTCATATTCTAGAATATTCCAGAACTCACTGGATTAAGAGAAGAATCCTTCTGGTAAATGGAAAGGCCCAATGGAAAATGTCCTCGCTTCGTGGGATGCCAAAGGAGGGAGAAGGTCCCAAGTTTAATTATCAGCACATTTGAATATCTTCATTCTGAACAAGACACAAAGAGGCTCAGGTGAGCCCTGAGGGATTTCCAGCCAAAAGCTGGCTAATCTCCAGTTAAACAGGGCCATTATCTCTCACTCCCCGGGAGAAAGTCAAGCAGAACTGATTTGATTAACAGCAGATTAACCTCTATAACACAGCCATCCTGGGTTTACACCTGTCACTTTAGTATGACAATTTATATTTATTCAAAAAGCCATGAGACAGTAAATTAAACATTGCCCTAATTAGAAAAGTGTCATATGTTACAGTGGGGAAGCCACCTGATCTAATTTTCCAACAGGCCCTTTGCAAAGAACGTGTCAGTGTGGCATTAGCAAAAGCCCTATAAACACCAGCACTCCTGGGAGGGGAGAAATCCAGGCAGCTGATGGTACACCTTCATTCTTGAGAGGCAAGATTCAGCATTCAACCCAAGGTGCATCATTTGTGGCCCTGCTAAGTGCCTGGCAGGGTACCGTGAGCTGGGACTCAGCAAAGGGTCCCTGCCCTTGGTGACTTCAGAATCTAGCAGAAGAGACAAACCAGACCACGCGATTTTGAATCAGCTTGGGCAGAGAGTAAATACTCAGTGCTAAGAAGACGAAGCATACCTGCCTAATGCAGTCTTGGGGGAAAGGTGACAAAGAGATTATCCTGAAAAGTAATGACATTTAAAATGGTATTTGAAGATTATGGAGCCGTTTTTCAGGTTTAAAGGAGTAGTGAGGAAGAAATAGAACATGCAAAATCCTGATAGTGAGGTAATACATGGGATGTATTCAGGGACTTACTGGTTAGCAATAAGTCGCAAAATATGCTTAAATGCATAGCAAAATATGAGCACTGAGGGAGGTAAGAGTTGGGTCATGAAAAGCTGAGATGCCATACTAGGAAGCACTCTTTTAAAAAAATGAGATATAACTTACATACAGCAACACATGTCCATCTAAACACATAGCTTGATGCGTTCGTATGTAGGGATGCATCCATGGAAATATCACTTAAATCGACATTTGGGAGAGTTTCAGCTATTGATTCTTGCTCCAAACCAATCAATATCCATTCAAGGTTATTCTTCTGATCTCTGTCACCGAATACAGTTGGCCCTTGAACAACACAGATTTATATTGCACGGGTCCATGTGTGCGTGATTATTTTTTCTGATAAATACAGTGCAGTCCTGTAATTCTATTTTCTCTTCCTTAAGGTTTTCTTGATAAAATTTTCTTTTCTCTAGCTTCCTTTATTGTAAGAATACAGTAATATAGTACATAGAACATACAACATATATGTTAATAGACCATTTATGTTATTGGTAAGGTCAACAGTAGGTTGTTAGTAGTTAAGTTTTGGGGGAGTCAAAAGTTATTCCTGAACTTTCTCCTGCATGGGAGGGTCTGTGCCCCTAACCCCTGCATTGTGAAAAGGTCAACTATACTATGTCTGCCTGTCTTTGAACTTCGTCTAAATGGGATAATGCAGCATATACATTTTTGTGTCTGACCTCTTTTATTAATATTATCTCCATGGTGATGTTCTCTTATTGTGGTTAGTTCTTTTTTTACTACTGTGTATCATCTTGTTTTCTATTTTTTTATTTTTTTAGGTTTATTTATTTTTGAGACGGAGAGCATGAGAGGGGGAGGGGCAGATAGAAGAGGGAGACACAGAATCTGAAGCAGGCTCCAGGCTCTGAGCTGTCAGTACAGAGCCCGAGGCAGGGATTGAACTCACTGACCCTGAGATCATGACCTGAGCTGAAGTTGGACGCTTAACCAACTGAGCCACCCAGGTGTCCCTCAGATTATATTTTCAATGCGTCATAATGTATCAGCCCCATTCTACTGTTGAGGAAAATTAAGATTATTATAGTTACAGATATTTTAAGTAATGCTATGATAAACACTCTCACACATGTCTTTTGGAGAACATCAGTGTTCATTTCTGCTGGAGAGAAATTGTTGTGTCCTGGGTATATCTCGCTTGTGTAAAAGGCTGGGAAGAATCTTTAGATACATTGTCCCAGTCACTCAGCAGTCTTTATAGAACACCTACTATGTGCTGGAGGGTACAGCCATCAGGAGCGCAGCACCCTAGCCTCCTGGCACTTGCATTCTGCCATAATCTCGATTGACTACATAATCCCAAAATCATAGCTGAATTAAATTTGCCATTATAATGCCTTCAAGACTGAAGAGTAACGGTGACCCTTCTTGCAACTGACATTTTGCTACATCAGTTTGCTTGAACTCTTTAAGAAAAGGAAGGCATGGGGGTGCCTGGGTGGCTCAGTCTGTTGAGCGTCCAACTTCCACTCACAGTTTAGGAGTTCGAGATTTGTGAGTTTAAGCCCCGTGTCATTCTCTGTGCAGACGGCTCAGAGCCTGGAGCCTGCTTCGGATTCTGTGTCTCCCTCTCTGCCCCTCCCCGATGATGCTCTGCCTCTCTCAAAAATAAACACACCTTTAAAAAAAAAAAAGATAGGAAATGGAAGGCATGGAGAACTAGAGATCTCTTACTAAACAGGGGAGGAGGATTTCAGGGGAAAACATGTGCTGGAGATGTGCTGCCCACACTCTGCCCTTGGATGTTGTGTAGCAGAATTCTTAGGATCCTGGAGAGAGGGTGACATACACAGTCAGGGGTGCAAGGGGCCCAGAGCAACCGGGGCTCGCCTCAGAATTGGTGTCGCTCCTGGAAAGTGGAAGTGAACCCAGAGCATGCAGCGTGGGGAGAGAGGGAGGCATCTCACCCCACTAGGATGGCCCATGCCACCCACCGCCTGCCACCAGTTGTGTGCAGCTGCTTCCTACAGTAGCTTTTGTGTTTGTCTCCAGGCTGGAATCCTCCTGGGGAGGCAGGACACTGGGCCAAGCCCAGTCTGTCTTCCTGGAAGAAGAAGCTGGCTCTCCCCACTGTTCCCTGCCTGCATTCTCCTAAGGGCACACTCAACAGAGCCTGGGATTTGAGCTATTTTCCTAGCTTTTGAGGAGGACTATTTCCAGGGCTAGGGACTTAGCACAGCACAAGCAAAGGAGAAATGATACCCTTGCCATTTTGAATAGAAAAAACAGGCGTATTCATATGATAAACCAAGCAAGAACTTCCAGGCAGGTCACATTAATTGCAAGGGTTAAATAAGAACTTAAGAAAACTGTACAGTCTTTTGGCATTTCAGTAGAAGTCTAAGCTATTACCAGCCTGAATCCCCATCCATCAGAAAAATGGGGCAAAAACTTAACATTACCCTCTGAGCACACCCCAGTGATGTATCTAGAAACTCAAAAACCTTTTACTCTTTGATGCAAGAATTCCACTTCTAGGATATATAAATACACAATATATTCACTGCAGCATTATTTATCATAGAGATAAACCAGTGAGACATTATGTATTCAAAATATGTGAATGGTTAAATAAATTATAGTGTATTCGTATGATGCAATATTACAGACCATTAAAAATTATTTTCATGAAGAGTGTTTAATATGCACTTATGATATAAATTGATGAAAAAGCAATATTCAGGACTTGATGTATGAAGCATGATAAATTGAGTCCACCCTTTGTGTCATTGCCAGTTGGTTGATAACAGCTGCTCAGAGCTCTGTGTTGAAAAAGATTCTGAGGTCTTGTGTGCACCCAGCAGAAACCATTAGCAAGGTCTGCGTAGGCATGAGGAGGGGGAACAGTCCACCTGTGCAGCAGTTGCCATGCCGGTTTTACTCAGAATAATTTAAACTATGTTACATACAGTATGTATTCATGCACAGGAGGATATTAATGGAGAGGAGTGTGGGCTGGGGGAACTGAGCAAAATGGAAGCAAAACTCTCTTGATGAGCAGAAAAACATGACTTGTTTGCTTCTGTGAGAAGAAAGGGAAGGATTTGTAGTTTCCATCCTAATGATTCCTTTGACTAAATCAAGTCATATAGAGGTACAAATGGATTTCACACCCACTAGAGTGACTGTCATCCAAAAGGCGGACAATAACCAGGTGGCAAGGAGGTGGAGAAGTGGGAACCTTACGTTGCTATTAAGAATGTGAAGTGATGTAGCCACTTTGCCAAACAGGGTAGTAATTTCTGAAAAAGTTGGACATATTTATTGGGTGACCCAGTGATTTCACACCTTGGTATTTACTCTAGGGAAATCAAAACATATGACTAGCACATGAGTGTTCTTAGAAGCACAATTTACAGTAACCCCCAAATTCAAAGCAACAAGAATGTCCACCAGTGGGTGAATGGAGTCACAAAGGGTGGTGTCTCCCCACAGGCGTCAAAGGGGCTGAGGTACTGATTCATGCTACAACATGGATAAACCTTAGTGACATTTTTGCAAAGTGAGAAAAGGCAGACACAAAGTGTCCCATGTTATATGAGTCCATTTGTATGAAATTCATCATAAAGGAGAGATCCATAAAGGTGGAACATAGATCAATGGTTACCTGGGGTTGGGAAGGAAAGCTATTAATTCTAAATGGGGGTGAAGAGTCCAATGAGGGTGGTGAAAAGGCTTCGGAGCTGGACTATGGGGATGGCCATCTAACTCAGTAAATTTATTAAGAAGTCTTTGCACTGGACCATTTAGGAAGGTGGTATTGATGGTGTGGAAATATACCCGGATGAGGTTGTTTGAAGACGGGGAAAGAGCTCACAGCAGGTTATCCGTTACTGTCTCTTGGCGGTAGGATCATGGAGGATTATTTTCTTTACATTTCTCTATGTTTCTCTTGTCTCTATTTGAATACACATTTTTTGAATAATGGGGGGAGAAACTGGCATCACCTGCACCCCACTGAAACCACTGTCAGAATCAGCAGACAGCTTTGGTGAGGATAGGACTCTCCTATCACTGCCATTCCCATGGGGTGATACAGTTCGAACTACAAGCCAAGGACACCGTGGTGGGTGCCCTCAGCCTGTCCGTGTGGGTGTTGGAGGCAGTCCTGATGGCAAACATTTTTCTCTCCTCCCCTAATAACCAGATGAAGCATTTCACCTTTTGAGTGCTTATTCTCCAAGCTTCCAATTTCCCGGGGCCATGGCCTCCAGGTCTTAGACGAAGTGTGCAGTCATGCTTCATGCTTGAGAAAAATAGTGCCGTTGCTATGTAAGGTCAAGACTGTGCACCTGTTCGAATCCTCTAGGGCCTCCAGAGAAATAGACCTGCCAAGGTTTTCTCGACATCTCAGACTTCATTGCTTGCAGTGTCTGGCACAGTATTTTAAAGCTGTTCCGTAGGTGAAGGCCCTTCCTTAGAAGGAGGCCATTTTTCTATTGGTGTGGGAAAAAAAATGTCACACGAACACACTAGGTTCTCAGCCTGTTATGTTTCCTCGTTTCCTCGTCAATCTAGACATGGATTACATATCAATGAAGTAGGTAAAACAAAGGCCATTGAATATACATTATTTCATTTGCCCCTCACTACAGTGCTATTAGTCATTATCTGTAATTCAGTATTGATGACATAGTTTCAAGGAGTAGAAACGACTCAGTAAGATGCAGAGCTTAAGTTTAGCGACTAGATCTGTCTTATTCCAAAGTCTGTGGTTTTGTTTTAATGCATCAATGCACTTAGGAGCATAGGCAGGAATTTACCCAACTTAGCAATCAGATGAGAGCAAGATTAGTGAGAATCAACACTCACGTGTTAATTTAAATTCCCTTTGAGGAAGTGACTCAAGAGATTGTCTGCAACTGTGTGGCTGACAAGACCTGGGAATGTTCGTGCCCCAACCTGATTAGGTTGAACGGTGGAAAGCCTTTCATCTAAGTGAAATACATCGGTGCTACATCAGGGTATGAAAGGTGGTTTGTGCAAGCAAGGAAAATGTTTGCTAATTGTGTTGATACTCTGGCATCAGAAACATCTAGAAAGGGCTGGACTCCGTGTGATTGTCCGATAGTTACGTGGTAAAATAGTTTTTTATACTTCTGGGATTTTTGGTTTTTGAAAGTAACTTGTTAATTTTTATTTTATTTTCATTTTTAGTTATTGTTTTAGAGACCCTGGGGTCATGACCTGAGCTGAAATCAAGAGTCAGTGCTCACGGCGCCTGAGTGGCCCAGTCGGTTAAGCGTCCGACTTCAGCTCCAGTCATCAACTCACAGTTTGTGGGTTTGAGCCCCATGTTGGGCTTTAGCTGACAACTCAGAGCCTAGAGCATACTTCAGATGCTGTGTTTCCCTCTCTGTCTCCCTTTCCCTTCTCTATCTCTCTCTCTCTTTCAAAAATAAACAAACATTAAAAAAAAAAGTCAATGTTCAACCAACTGATCCACCCAGGTGCCCCTGAAATTAATTTTTTTTGTCCCTTATTTCTTTCCCTCTCATTTAAAGTAGATCAGGCCTGGGGCGTCTGGGTGGCTCAGTTGGTTAAGCGGCCGACTTCGGCTCAAGTCATGATCTCGCGGTCTGTGAGTTCAAGCCCCGCGTCGGGCTCTGTACTGACAGCTCAGAGCCTGGAGCCTGTTTTGGATTCTGTGTCTCCCTCTCTCTGACCCTCCCCTGTTCATGCTTTGTCTCTCTCTGTCTCAAAAATAAATAAACGTTAAAAAAATAAATAAATAAATAAAGTAGATCAGGCCTGCACCACCCAAGGAAAGGGAGATCATAGAAAATATCAAAATTTAATTCTACGCCTCTTAGAATGCTGAGGCCTTGCACAGTTTATCTCTTGCCCGAACTACGTTAGATTTCCCAAGACTGACAAAAGGAGAGATGGAAAGGAAGGCCAAAGATTTCTAGTCAATGAAAAAAGAATGGACAAAATTAAGTCTGCAAACAAAGTATATAAATTAGAATGCACACACACAAAGCAGTCCTCTGCCATTTGCAAGGAAAGATACAAATAAAAAGATACACCATAACCACACTTGGTGGTCGCTGATGGGAAAAGAAACAAGAAATCGACGAATGAGCAAGTGAAGGAAGAAATACAAACTGTAGGTACACGTGATTATATGCTGGGTACTGAACGGGGATATTATCTCTATGCACAGCAGCTCAGATTCCAAAAGAGAAAGCAGCAAAGCAAATTAGAATTGGAGGCAGTTGAGTCTCACAGGAAGACCCTTCCTTAAGTCAACAAGCCCACTTGTGGAAGGAAAAACTCCCAGCTAGGGGAGGGGATCCAAGGCTATGGGGGGGTGGGGTGGTTGTGCATTTATTTCCTTAGTGAAATCCAAGGAGGCATCTGGTCTCACACACAGGTGGCTATGACGGCTCCATTTGTCATCAGGAGAGTGGAAAAGCACCAGAGTGTGCAAAGCGGAAAGTCTAAGAGAAACCTACCTCACCTGCTCTGGACCCCGGGCGGGGGGGGGGGGGGGGGGGTGGGCGGGAGATAGCAGGAAGAACGGGAGGCAGGTGGCTGACCCACCGAGGCATTGACAAAGCACAGAATGGCCAGAGAACCTGGGGACTGATGGAAAGTTGTTACTACTCAACCATTTCCAGCTGGTATAGATGGATACAGCTGGCACCAATAGGAGATGCGTGCAGCTGGCCCTGGTCATGGCAAAGTCCATCAGGCAGATTCTAGTGTGGATAGACAATGATGAACAAGCCATCACAGCCTCCTCCACCTTAGGGGTAGTTGAAACAACCCCCACCCCCTGTGATGTATACATAACCCTTTTGAAATACATAGGTACAAACCCTGAGTTGTCCAAAAAATGCTCATTTCACTCAGGTTACCTTAAATTGATTTGGATTAAGTTTCTGTCATAAGGCCATTTGGAGGCTTTTGAGAAAAATGAATTTCTTTTATGAAACAACAGAAGTTTATGCATTTCCTGCCGATGAATTAGTGTCTACAGGCACTAATTATGACGCTTGTGAGATGATTTTCTTTCTGATCATACACTGGCCTTGGAGGTCCTTGCAGACAATGTGACCTGGATGGATGGGGCCTTTTAGAGGAAGGCAGGTCTGCAGTGCGTTCTGCTGTAATGAGGTTTCTAGGGTGAGGATAAGGGCTGAGTTTTGAGTCATGGACATCTCCTTCTCCATGTGCCTCCCCCTGTCTACATACCCCAGGGGAGTGGGGGCAGGCACAACCCTCTCTCAACATATTTTGTCATCTACCTCTGCTGTAGGAGACAAATGGACCACGGCTGTGTTTTAGACATTAGAAGGATTTTTCTCTTTGGATTTCTGCTTTTCACTCTTGTGTACAGGAAGGATAAATAATGTTGGAACATAATAAAAATGCTTTCAGTCCCCTGAAGCTAAGAAAGCATTTTAATGTAGTGAGTGATGTTGCAAAACCTTCTTTATCAAGAAACATGAAGGAAAAGCTTTTCAAATACTGGCTGCATACACGGACCTGCTGTGTAAGACACACCTCCCCAGAGATGGTCAGGAAGGGGTTTGCTTAGAAGATAGTGCTCTCATCCCTCCCCTGTAGCCGAGGAGTAGAGATGAAGGGTCGCAAGGCTCTTAAGGAGCTGGCTCTCACCCCCTCTCCAGCTCATCTCTTGCCACAGATTTTACCCCCTAGGCAGGCTAATGGAATTTCAGGCCTCCGAAAGAATGCTCTCTGCAACTTCTTGCCCCCATGCGTTTGTCCATGTGGTTCTCTCTGCCTCGTATTCCTTTTGCGTCCTCTTCTTTTGATCTGTTCTCATGCTTCAAGACTCATTTCAGATGAGAGATCTGAAATGAAATCATTCTCTGACCCCCTCGGTCACAGAGTAATGTTCTCTTTCTATATACGCCCCAAACCACCTTGAATTTTCTTCCAATATGTGATATTAATATAGCTCTATAATGTTTTTACTTGTCTCCCTTTCCTTATAGGGGCAATCCATATAAACTAAGAAGGGGGGGAATTTTACCCAATATGATACTTTCTACTTACCCAAGTCAAGGAAGTTGCAAGAAATCGAAGTTGATCGAGGGCAGGATGGGGGTTGACAGGGCCTGGGGATGGGAGGGTGCATATTGGTCAAAGGATACAAATTTTTGCTTGTAAGATGAATAAACCCTAAGGACCTAATGTACAGCCTGGTGGTTATAACTAATATGACAAAGTCTTATAGACCTGAAATTTGCTAAGAAAGTAGATCTCAAGAGTTGTCAACACACACACACACACACACACACACACACACACAGTGACTTCAGTAGCTGATGGATATACCTTAAATACACATGATTTTAATTTTTCACTAATACCTCTAAAAAGCTGGAAAAAATTCTAAAATAAAAATCTAATTCATGTTGAATCCAACCCAAACTCCTGAACTCCAAAACCAAGTGCACCATTCTTGAACTCAGGTGCCACGTGCCTTCCCCTGTCCTTGTGACTGGAATGACATGCTCCCAATACTTTCCCCCCAGTTATATGAGGGTGTCATCTTTTTTTTTGTCTTTTAATGTTTAAATAAAGTCATGTCCAATTTCTGATCCAATATATGTTAGGAAACTCCATCTTGAAAGTCTTGCCAAGATTTCAAGGGATTCAGAAATGGAGTGTTAAATGCTTCTCAAAATTACTCTTAAAAGTTTCTCATCTAAGCCCCATATTTTCCCCATTAAATATAAATTTCTACTCCTCTAAATTCTCCATGGTGTTTTCCAGGAGGTAGTATAGTGAAATAGAAAAAGAATAGTTGTGAGGTGAACATGTTGAATCCAAGGCCAGGCAGTCAGGTAAGGTATAGGCTTACTGAACTGAGGGTCAAGAAATACCACTAAGAATGGGGGCAAGGAAGGAATAATTGTACCTGTCCTACATTGTGGGTCTGAAGATTAAGTGAATCAGTGTATGTGAAGGGTTTAGAATAATGCTTGGGTACAGTAGGCATTTAACATTTTATATATATATATATATACACACACACACACACACACACACACACATATACACATAGTATGTTTGTTTGTTTATTTATTTATTTATTTATTTATTTATTTATTTATTTTTGGGAATGTGCAAATGAGGAAGTGTCAGAGAGAGGGGGAGAGAGGGAGGGAGAGAATCCCAAGCAGGTTCCACATTGCCAATGCAGAGCCCAACATGGGACTCGATCTCATGAACCATGATATCATGACCTGAACTGAAACCAGAAGTTGGACACAACAACTGAGTCACCTAGGTGCCCCAGTAAATACTGTTACTGTAAGTCAGTACCAAATGTTTTGTTGGGAGAACCCAAAATGGAAAACCATGAGGACATTGAAGATAATGGGGCTATGTTTACTATTCTTGTATTTAAAGCTTAGCCTCCAGGGTCATTGATGAAATAACTCCTGTGTACTGAGAATAATAAATACTAACAAGATAATGAGCTCAGAACATTCCTCAAAAAAAAAAAAAAAAACCACAGTTGTTTACTCACTTTAAGCTGCTTGTGTAGTTGCTACAGATTATGAATGCAGTCTTATTTTTCAAGTGTAGCGCTACATAGTTAGGTGAATTTGTATTTGTGTTATTTTTCTTTCTTTTGTTGAAGACTGTGATGGGGATTCACTTCTTGAATTAGGACTCTATTTCTGGACTAAGTGGGAAACGTTATGCAAAGCCTCATCTCATGACTTGAAACACAGTAGAAACATATAACCCTCCATTTTCATGTGACTATTATTTGTGATACCAATGAACTATAC
This sequence comes from Herpailurus yagouaroundi, assembly GCF_014898765.1. Taxonomy (NCBI): domain Eukaryota; kingdom Metazoa; phylum Chordata; class Mammalia; order Carnivora; family Felidae; genus Herpailurus; species Herpailurus yagouaroundi. Next base: position 13,270,347 of record NW_024412453.1, read on the forward strand.
TTTGGACTCTGACTCTCCTTGCTCTACATCTACTGAATCAGAAACCCTGGGGGGACGTCCTAGCCATCTGTGTTTTCATGTGCCCTCCTGGTGACACAGGCACACTGCAGTGACAGCCTATGTTCTGGGGAAGTGATACTGGAAACCATTGATTACTGAGCCCTAGAAGAAAACACCACCACCAATAATAGAAATGGGAGAGACTTCAACATTTGTTAGTCTACTCAGTGGCCAGGTCATCTAAGTCCTAAACTGGGTATAACCAGGAACTTAAAGATCAGTATCAATCGTGAAATGTATGACATGATCATGTTTAGGAAAATCCTTCTCTTACTATTCTGAATTATGGAACCAACACCATTTATTGCAGAAAACATCAAAATAAGAAAATTTTAACAGAAAATAACATTGTCAAAATTCTGCCCATGTGAAATAATTTTAAGTATATTTATTCTGGTTCTTTCCTTTCAGACCTAACTCTGTGCCTGTAGGTGTAGGTAGGTTTACTATAAATGATGAGATCAAAGTTTGTATTGTTTCATATTCTGATTTACATGCTTGAAGTTTGGTCATGATTCTCCATAGAATTTTTAATCTACTCAGAAATGGAATTTACAGACATAAAATGTACTCATCTTTTTTTTTTTTTTTTGATGTTTATTTATTTTTGAGAGAGGGAGACAGAGCATGAGCAGAGAAAGGGTAGAGAGAGAAGGAGATACATAATCTGAAGCAGGCTCCAGGCTTTGAGGTGTCAGCACAGAGCCCAACACAGGGCTTGATCTCACAGATTGCAAGTTCATGAGCTGAGCCAAAGTCAGATGCTTAACTGACTGAGCCACCCAGGCGCCCCTAAAATGTACTCATCTTAAGCACATATTTTATGAGTTCTGACAAATATAAACCCATCAGTCAACCACCACCACAATCAATATCTACAAATTTTCATATCACAAAAATCTTAATTATAGCCTTTCTTAGTAATTCCCTGAGCCCTCCCTCTCTTTCAGGCCACCACAGATCTGCTTTATGTCAGTACAGATTATGTTGTTGTTTTTAGGGTTTCATATAAATGGATTCATTTAGTCTATAGCTTTTTGTGTCAGCATCATGTTTTGATATTTTTGTGTTTGTCTGAAGCTCATTGCGTTTTTATAGCTGTATAGTATTCCATCACATGGATATACCTCATTTGTTTATCCATTCATCTGTTGATGGACCGTTGAGATGCTTCTGGTTTTAGAATATTATAAATAGAGGTGCTGTGAATGTTTACATTCAAGTCTTTGTGTGCACATATGTTTTCATTCTTTTTCCAATGAATTTCTAAGAGCAGAATTGATGGGTCATATAGTAAGTTTATATTTAATTTTACAAGAAATCTCAAAAATGTTTTCCAAGTGTTATATCAGTTTACCTTCTTTGGGACTTCCAATTGCTCTATATCCTTTCCAGAAATTGGTGTTGCCAGTGTTTTTAATTTTAGCCATTCTAACTGATATGGAATGATAGCTTATTGTGGTTTGATTTTTCACTTCCCAGCTAGCTAATAATATGGACCACTTTTATGTGCTTTTTGGTCATTTTAGATCTTTTTTGGTGAAACTTTTGTTTCACCAAAAGTATCTGAAACTTATGCCTGTTTTTTATTGGGTCATTTGTCTTATTATTGGCTATATAAAAGATATGTAAAGATATACATCAGATATATATATGTCGTATATGTGTCATATATATATATATATTTGTATATATATAAAGATATATGGTAAAACCTTGGATTGGGAGTAACTTGTTCTGAAAGTGTTTGAGTATTCTGTGTGACAAGCAAACATTTCTAATAAATTTAAAAAATTTTTTTTAACTTTTACTCATTTTTTAGAGTGAGAGAGACAGAGCGTGAGGAGGGGAGGGGCAGAGAGAGTGGGAGACACTGAATCCAAAGCACACACCAGGTTCTGAGCTCTTAGCACAGAGCCTGATGCGGGGCTTAAGTCATGGGCCACGAGATCATGACCTGAACTGAAGTTGGACCTTAACCGACTGAACCACCCAGGCACCCCTCTAATAAATTTTAAATTGATGAATGAGTGATGTCTTGCAATACAAGTCATACATGATGCTGAACATCACATGATCACAACTGAACCAATGGTTCTTGAAATTCACTTTGATACATGAGTGCTTTGGATTACAAGCATGTTCTTGGAACGAATTATGCTCGCAAACCCAGGTTTTACCGTATATGTATGTATTTAAGGATTTTCAATATTTGTCAATATGAAAAATATATATTCAAATAGATTTAAAATATATTCCCTCAGTTTAATTGCTGTTTTGTTCTCTCAGCAGTGGCTGTTAAAAGATGGGAGATTTTAATGTGGATCAAGCCCAATTTATCATTGTTTCTCATTTATGTTTCAGGCTTTTAATGACCTGAGAAATCTTGTCTACCCCAAAGCCATAAAAATTGTCCTAAGTGTTTTGTTTTGTTTTTTTTAAGAAAGTTTATAATGCCAGCTTTTGGCTTCTGGTGTATGATCCACTTTTAGCTCATTTTTATATAGTGTGAAGTTCACGTTTTTCCAAATGGATCTCCACTTGTTCCAGTAATATTTATTGGAACTATCAACCTTTCCCACACTGAATTGCCTCAGGATATTTGTTGAAAATCACTTGATATGCACTATGTTTATAGATGCTCTCTTTGGTTCCATTAACCTATATCCTCATTCTCATGCCCATTTTTATTCCATTTTTATTTCTAGTCACTTCCTTGATTGTTGATAGTGTATGTCCACATAGTGGGGGTCCTCCAGCTCTGTTCCTCATTTCCAAAACTGCTTCAGTTATTCTGTTCCTTTGAATTTCCACACAAATCTTAGAATCAATTTCCATGAAAAATCCCAACAGAGCTGGGCTTATGATATTCTTGAACCTACAGATTCAAGTCCCTTTACATTTTTTGAGACTTGTTTTATGATCCAGCTTTTCTGGGGCAAGTATTGGGAAATCTCAAGTTCAGAGGTACTGCAGCATTATTACTAAGTCATGATCCTTCTGGAGTGTTCACTGAATGCCCCAGATAACACCAAAGACTCTCTGTTTTTGTTTTTGTTTTGTTGTTGTTGTTTTGTTTCTGAGTAAATCTTGATCATCTCCCCACACTGTATGCTCTCTGCGAATTGCTATCCTTACAATTCGTCTGTTCTTTGTCAGAACTTTTGTGACTTTCCTCTGTGCATAGGTGGCTTCATGCTCAGCAAAGACTCAAAGGGACCGCTATGCACACTTGAGGCATTCATTTTCAACCTAATTCCCTCTTCATCCTTCCCCTCCTCCTCCTCCTCTCCCTACTCCCCTCTTTGCTCCTTCTCCTTCTTCTTTGTTTAAGAGAAGATTTTGCTACAAACTTCCAACAGCTTAATTTCAGGAAAAAATCAGTTTTAGAATACACTTCTAATTGTCGTATCTATTTATTTTTCGTTATCTTTATAATAACTGTAAATTACGTATTGCTTTTCAGCCTTTAATCTCAGTATAAAAATGTAAATTATACACACTGTAATACATAATTGTACATTATATATTATATAATGTATGGTAAATATATACTTATTATAAGCTATATATTATAAAATTGTAATTAGATATAAAAATACATATTTTATGTTTTGATATATATATATATATATACACACACTGTGAAATGATTCCTGCCATCAAGCTTATTGTATCCACAATCTTAACGTGTCCACAACTTTACATAGTGACTGTTTTTTGCATATATGATAACACTTACGACTGACTCTTGTAGCAGATTTCATGTATACAGTACAGTATCGTTCACTGTAGTCACTATGCTGTACATTCAATTTCTAGAACTTTGTAACATTAGAAACACCTGAAAATTTGCATCCTTTGACCAACAGCATCACTCTCTTCTTCCCCAGACTATTCCTTACAACCTCCAGGCTTATCAGCGTCTCCAAATATTTGTTGATCTCCATATCCTCAAATCATCAAGGCCACTGGATACCTGTGCGTTTCTTCTCCCTCTAAGCATAGTTTAGATATTCCTCCCACAGAGAATGGAAACAGCTAGAGATTAACTCCTGTTTTTCCCTTCTGTCTAGTATCCCAGACCTGTGTAATCTATTGTCTGACATATGAATGTCTGAACATAGTTGTAATGTAGGTATAGATATACGGTGAGATTTTTTTCTGTAATGGTGACATATATATAATAGACATATACCATATATTATATGGATGTCTAACTTTCTTATAGTTTGCTAAACAGTGAGAGATTAAGGCTTGCCCTTCTTATGACCTCATTTTCAGAAGTGGAGGTCAGAGTTTATTTTTATCATGTAAAACGATGTCTGAGTTTGGGGAGTCCACAACTTCTATATCCCTAGTATCATGAGGACCAAGATTACTTCTAAATTTCTTTTTTGAATTCTTAGAATATGGTTCTCATCCTCTTGGTCACAATATGGTTGCTCTACCTCAAAGCATTACAGCAACATTCCAGGAATAAAGTCAGGGCTATGGTCATCAATTTTTTTTCATAAATATTATTAAAAGCTTTTAAGGGGCGCATGGGTGGCTCAGTCAGTTAAGCATCCAACTTCGGCTCAGGTCATGATCTCAGAGTCCATGAGTTCGAGCCCCGTGTTGGGCTCTGTGCTGACAGCTCAGAGCCTGCTTTGGATTCTGTGTCTCCCTGTCTCTCTGACCTTCCCCCATTCATGCTCTGTCTCTCTCTATCTCAAAAATAAACATTAAAAAAAATTTTTTTAAATAAGCTTTTAAGAGTTACAGATTGGAAAAGCAGAATATAATTTTACCTGATTTTGTATACATTTTGGCAGTTCCCATTATGTAAATCCAATGGCCATTTAAGAAATCTGACTTCTTAACATAGCTTTTTCTAAAAAGAATGCTTGCCACACTCCTCCTTCGGATACGTGATGTTTCCTTTGGAAGGATAAAGGCATCTCCCAGATCTCATCAAGAAATTTAAATTACAACTTCTGTAAGGAGAATGTCATGTGTTTTTTTTGTTTTTTTTTTTTTTAAACAGTCTTAATGCAGGAAGTCCCTCCCCAGAGTCTTGTTGAAAATGCAGAGCCCCGGGACTTTCTCTCGGCCACCTCCTCGTGTTCTCTTGTCTTCTCACTTGCCAATTCATTCATTTCTTTTAATTTTTGAATTCCTCTCCTCTTTGTCCCCCTTGTTTCATGTCCCCTTGTCCCCCATGCTTTTCTCTCTTCCTTCTTCCTTTCCCTCTGCCCCCCTTTTTAGTGTTACAACTGCTTTATATGCTGTTGCAGGCAGTGATATTTTTCAAGTGATAAATGCACCGATACATCTTTAATATTTTTTATTATGTTTTTAACGTTTATTTTTTTAGAGAGAGAATGTGCAGGCACATACGCACGCATGGGTGAGGGCCAGAGAGAGGAGAGAGCGAGAATCCTAAGTGGGCTCTGTGCTGTCAGAGGCAGGCTCAATCCCCCGGGAACTGTGACATCATGTCCTGAGCCGAAATCAAGAGTCAGAACCTAAACTAACTGAGTCATCCAGGCGCCCCGAAATTTTGATTACTTTTAATTTTGACTTCAACTTCTTTGAAAACAAGACTGTCCTTAAATATATGATGCCTGTAATATATTTTGAAAGTTCCCCTTGGTGAATGTTTCTTTTGATTAAAAAAAAAAAAAAAAAAAAGAAATTCCCTAAGAATGCAGCTATTCTGGTCACCACGTGGCTTTAATTTGGTATTGATCTGTGTAATGTCAAACCTCGGAATAGGTGATGGCATTTTTGATAGATCACTTCAGGAGAAAGGTGTGCATATGTACAATCCCTCAGTGTTCTTTAAAGGCCTCTATGGAAAAGATCCCCTAGGGGTTTAATGATTTTATAAAACAGGTTTTATTTTGAAGCTTGGCTCTTCTGATTGGAAATTTTACCATTATTGCCCTATCAAGAGAAGAGGATAGTGTGGACGATGGGTATTGAGGAAGGCACCTTTTGGGATGAGCACTGGGTGTTGTATGGAAACCAATGTGACAATAAATTTCATATATTGAAAAAAAAAAAGAGGGTAGTGTTTTATTTCTTTATGGTAGCATGAGATGATCCATAACAAAGGGGGGAATTTCAGGACATACATATTAGTGGCAGGGTGGCCAACCAGCCCTGTTTGCCCAGGACTGTCCTAATTTTAGTACTGAAAGTCCCACACTATGAGATATCCCTCATTTTGGCCAAATCAGGGAAATGTATCACTAAATTTCCAAGTCCCGGGAAACCCCTCAGTCATGGGCAAGCAGGGACAGGTGGTTTCTCTAGTGGGAGACAAGAGGCCTAGGGAGCCCAGAATTAGTGTGATGTCTGTAAGACCTGAATTGGCTGGCTCACTGTAGATTACAATGAGCTTTGATCTCATTGAGTCTTCATGACTGCCTTATGGTGTGGACATGACTGTTCTGCCTTGCAGATGGGTGTTCACTCTCTGCACCACAAGGAGTGTTCATAGGGGAGGACAATGACCCCAGCAGGTGAATCACCAAGCCTCCCCAGGAGGTTATTTCCTGCTATCAGGAGAAAGAAGGGGCTTCTAAGTTTCATCATATGAGCCTGGAGCTCGGTGAACCTGGCTTCAGCTCTTGGCAGAATCTCTCTGAAAAACAAGGAAAGAAGACAGAGACTCTGAACACAGTGGAGAAGAGACAGCAGAGAAGATTGGGGAAGAAAGGGAGAGGACAAATTAGTGAAACAGAACCCCTGAACTTCGTAGAGATCCCCCTTTTCTTCCAAGTGGTCTCCCCAGCTGATGTTGCTGTGGTTGGTTGCAGCTAAATTGAGTTGTGCTTTTTTTTCCCTCTTAGATATCAGTATTTCCTGGCTAATACACTATTGATGGGGGATCTATAGGGCCTAAATCCCTCATTTCTCATAAACAGAACTTGAAGGTTTGGAAACTCTCACACATATAAGCTATGATGTTGTGATTCATGGTAAGAAGCACACACTGGGTCTTCATCCCATTTCTGGCACAGAGCTCCTAAAACCCTTGGAACTTGCTAAGTGATAATCATCTTGGAGTGCCTGGATGGCTCAGTCGATTGAGTGTCCCACTCTTGATCTTGGCTCAGGTCATGATCTCACGGTTCATGGGAGTGAGCCCCACGTGGGGCTCTGCACCGACAGCAAGGAGCCTGCTTGGGATTCTCTCTCTCTGCCCTCCCCTGATCTCTCTGTCTCTCAAAATAAATACATAAACTTAGTTTAAAATTAAAGGAAAGAAAGAGTCTTGATAGAGAGTGGTGCCTGGGTGGCTCAGTTGGTTGAGCATCTGACTTGATCTCATGGTTCATGAGTTTGAGTTGAGAGTGTAAAGCCTGCTTTGGATTCTCTGGCTCCCTGTCTCTTGGCTCCACCCCCACTAGCTCTCCCTCTCTCTCAAAAGTTAACATTAAAACATTTTTTTTAAAATTTTTTTTTTCAACGTTTATTTATATTTGGGACAGAGAGAGACAGAGCATGAACGGGGGAGGGGCAGAGAGAGAGGGAGACACAGAATCGGAAACAGGCTCCAGGCTCCAGGCTCCGAGCCGTCAGCCCAGAGCCTGACGCGGGGCTCGAACTCCCGGACTACGAGATCGTGACCTGGCTGAAGTCGGACGCTTAACCGACTGCGCCACCCAGGCGCCCCCTAAAACATTTTTTTAAAGGGTCTTGATATTCATAACAAACCCTTCCCAACCACACCTGAGGTTGTACTGATTACGTGGTGTTGCAGAGGGGGCTGCTTGCCAGGAATCTGGACCATGTGATCAGAGGGTTGGAACTGTCTGTGGGGATAGAGGGGCTGAAGTGAATCCATGGCCAACGGCCAATGATTTAATCAATCATGGCTATGTCATGAAGCCTCCCTAAAAACCCAAAAGGACAGGGTTCAGAGAGCTTGTGGGTTGGTGAACACTTGGAGATTTGGGGGGAGGGGTGTGCCTTTCTCCACACCTTGCCCTACACATCTCTCCCAGCTGCCTGTTCAAATCTAGTAAGTAAAATATTTCTCTGAGTGCTGTGATCCACTATTGCAAATTAATCAAACCCAAGGAGGGGGGATCATTGGAACCTCCAATCTGGTTAGTCAGAAGCCCAGATGACAACCTGGACTTAGGATGGGCATCTGAAGTGGGGTTGGGGGTGGGAGGAGTCTTGTGAGACCCAGCCCTTAACCTGTGGGATCCAATGTTGTCTCCAGGTAGATGGTGTCAGAATTGATCTGGATTGTCAGACACCCAGCTGCTGTCTGAGAACTGGTGGGGGGGCGGGGAACCCACCCTGGGAATGGTCACACATGCATGCCCTTCACATTTCCATTCTGCTTAATTTATAAAAATAATAAGCAAAATGCCTTAGGGACATGGGCTGGGGGTGGGGGTGGGGGTGCTGCTGCTGCTCCCTCCTGAGATAAGTCTGGGGAAAGAGGCCTGGTTTTCAGAACAGCACCGCAGGCCTCCCTTCCAACTTGAGCCAAGCGGGAGGGGTGTCCTCTCATCTTCCTTTCTGTCTGAGTGGAGTTTTGGCAGAAGCACCTCCAACTTGTTTGTTTTTGAGATTTGCTGTCTTGCCTGAGTAAGCATTAAACAGAAGGAAACCTCTCTCTCAAGGTGAAAAATTACTTTTAAATTTTCCACTTAGGAAACGGCGTCTTGGCACCCACGTTGGAGAATAACATGAGGGCTGACCTCAGGGGCTCTGCACGAAGCCAAGACAGATAGACCAGGCTGTCTGCAGACAGACATCTCCCTCGTGTTCCCATCACCTCTCCGACTTACCCTGTTTTTGTCTTTTTTTTTTTTCCTTGAAGGTCTAAATGACTTTGAAAGCCTTTGGATAAACATCTCCACCACGATGCCAACTTGTGTACTTCTTTCCTATTGATTTAGCCTGTAATTTATTTCTTTATTTCTGACACATTTCACTTACATTCCCAGGTAAGGGCGCAGTGCTGAAGCTAGAACACTGCAATTAAATAATCGGGTGGCTGGCGGGCCAGGAGAGGGAGTGGTGAAGCTGTTATTTGTTATCCCCCTGTGTGGGGTCACCTGCTCCGAGACAGGGATAGGAGTGGCCAGCGAAGGAAAAGCCAAGTGCCTGTTGGCATGGGCAGGCTTTATTTTTGTAATCAGAGTGGGTTTTCAGGCTGAATTATGACAGTTCCTTCCAAATGCCATGAAATGGTATATTATTAGCCCTTGCATGACTGATTCATTCAGCTGGGAGCTGGGGAGAAACAGGCCTGCTGAGTTACCCCATAGCCAAGACTTTACCGAGAAGGTAGGGCGGACAAACTGGGCACTGGGCCTTTTCTTCCTAACTCAATCCGTGTGAAGTCAATAGCCCGCCGGAACCCAGGCTTCGGTGCATTTTTCCAATGTCGTCGTTGTCAATGTCTCTGAAAGTGCTGATTCCATCAAACTACCCCTTCCCGCGCAGATTTCTGTCAGTCGAGAAAGGAAAATCCCATTAGCTGGCCATGATGCTTTAAACAAGCAGCATGGCTTTCCTCTTCATCCACGTCGCGGGGGATCAGCTTTCTCCTCTCATCAGGAATTATAACTGTGTGAAACCGCCTTCCCAAGGAATGCATGGGGCATTCCCTATTTACTCAGGGAACGGTGGGTGCAGTAATTGACGATGTGGTTTTTTTTTTTCTTTTTAAATTTTTTTTTTCAACGTTTATTTATTTTTGGGATAGAGAAAGACAGAGCATGAACGGGGGAGGGGCAGAGAGAGAGGGAGACACAGAATGGGAAACAGGCTCCAGGCTCTGAGCCATCAGCCCAGAGCCCGACGTGGGGCGCAAACTCACGGACCGCGAGACCGTGACCTGGCTGAAGTCGGACGCTTAACCGACTGCGCCACCCAGGTGCCCCAACGATGTGGTTATTTTTGAAGCACAAGAGCCATGTTATTAAGACAAAGCAAAGCACAACTATAGGCAGATGGCGTGCTTCCGATGCACTAGGTCAGGAGCAGGCTGACTTTTCCTGTAAAGGGTCAGAGAAGAAGGGTTTTTGTGTTTTTCAGGGCTATGTCCATATCTGTTGCACATTATCTTTTATTTTTATTGGTTTTGCTTCTGCTGTTTTACGATCCTTGAACCATTCGAAGAAAGATTCTTAGCTCGGGGGCCAGGCATAGAGAAGATACAGCTCTGGCTTGTCCAGCTCCAAACAATGGCTTAAATGTGAGTCTCAGAATGAATTTTCAGGGTGGTGTAGAGAACATTTGTGTATTGACGAGACATCTTGGGGTTTAGAGCTAGTCTTCTCTGTGTCCCATCTCTGCTGTGGCTACTCTTAGTTGGGTTGTCTCAAACTTGGTCTCACCCTCTTGGAGCGACTTTTTTCTTATATGAAACACTGGATAATACCTACCTTATATAAGCAGATGACCATTAGTTTTGAGGACAATAACCTTATTTTTATTTGAAGTAGGAACTCTGATCCTAATGCTTGCAAGAGTGGCTAGCTTCAAGTAGACACTCAATAAATGCTTAGGTGTAAGACAAGATTAACATTAATAAAATATTATCTACATGAGAACCTTAAAAAAACACTATCTACAACTTTGGAAAATGTGGTTGATTCATTAAAACCATAAAAGAATGCTTGTATTTGTATTAGTCGGTGTTCTCCAGAGAAACAGAACCAAGTATCCTCTTGGTTCTATGTATAAAGATATGTAGTATTTATTATGAGGATTAGCTCATAGTATTATGCAGAATGAGAAGTCCCACAGTCTGCCATCTGCAAGCTGGAGGTCCGGGAAAGCCCATGATGTAGTTCCAGTTCAAGTCTGTTGGCTGGAGAACCATGTACATCAATGTCTGAGGGCAGAGTAAAGTGGGTATCCAAGCTCAAGAAGATAGTAAATTTACCCTTTGTCCGCTTGTTTCTTTGATTCTAGCCTACAGTGGGTTGAATGATGGCTACCCACCTTGATGGGGTGATCTTCTTTACTCTATGAATGCAGATGTTAATCCCTTCCAGAAACAACCTCACAGACATACCTAGAAATAATGTTTTACCATCTATTTGGGCATCCCTTAACCTAGCCCAAATTGACATGTAAAATTAATTACCATAGCATTGTTTAGGCCAGGGCAGAAATAGTTTACATTGTTTTCAAGAATATATAGATATAATATCATAAGAACATAATCATGGCTGAATCCTGACGGAGATCAAATAGTAGCCATCAAAGGCATTGTAATGTTGGCCATTCTTTCTTGTTTGGCCCAACCTGGGTTTACAGAATGCTATAAACAGAGGGAATTTCTGTAATTCCTACAGAAAGATGCAGAATAAATGAGAGAAAGAGAAAAGGAGAAGGCTGGCCACAAGTGTCAAGGGTGCGCAAAGAAAAGGGAAGAGAAAAAAAGTAACATTACATATGATTAGCATACATATCAGAAATAGTGAAAAGACTGGTTGCTTTCAAGATAGTCACTTTAGGAAGCTGTACGCTCATTGCAAAGATGGACAAGGCTCTTTATTCATCTGAAAGTACCATTTGCAAACAGCTATCTGACTTTAGGACACACCCAAATGCCTTAGTAATAGTGAATCTTTGTGTGTGGTAGAAAGGTATAGAATTTATAGGTCCCAGATGCTAAATTCAAATATTTATCCTCTAATTATGTGATAAAGAAAATATGATAAAATATTTATTTTAGAATCTAGGTGGTATGCTAATTGGATTCCCTGTACATTTTTCACCTTTTTAATAAGTTAAACATTTTGCACAATTAAACATTAAAAATTAGGAAAAATCGATCCTCATTCTTCTAACCGTGTGTATTACTCTCTAAACCTTAATTTCATTACCCACAAAATGGAAATCATGAAATATATCTCACAGGATCATTGTGGGGATTGGTTGTACCATTCTACATTCAAGTCTTTGTAAAGGGAAATTCACAATGCAAATGCTGTTTAGAAAATCTATGTCTAGGGAAATTTTTTTAAAATTCTGCTTTGTAATGGGCAATGCACACAGGCTGTCTACAGTGAAGAGTCATTCTCCTGATCTCTCCTGGCTTTCACCATCTCCCTTCCTAGTGGTGACCTCATTTTTCATAAACATTAGTAACAGAGTAACCTTAATAAAGCAACGTCTCCTGTGTCTGTAGTGATGTCTCTTTTCATGTCTAATATTGTGTATTTGTGACATCATTTTAATCAGCTTTGAAGGACTTTTGTCTTCTTAAAGGACTTAGTCTTTCTTAAAGAATCAACTTTTGTCTTTGTGATCCTTTAGACATGAATTTTGTTTTTCATTTCTTTGAATTCTGCCTTCAATTTTGTTATCTCTTCTTTGGCTAATTCCTTTGATTTCATTTTGTTGGTTCTCTCAAAACTTCCTAAGTTAGGTGTCAACCTCATTTATTTATACAAACGTATTTTATGGGTATTATATTAATATGTAAACATTCAAAACTATTTCCCTTTGAGTATCACTTTAGCTTCATCCTTAATCTCTTAATATCTAGCATATTTATTATAATGCAGTTAAATATCCAAAATTCTTTCTTCTGTGATGCATGGGTGGCTTAAAAATTATTTTTAAAATATCTTAATCTGTATTTAGTTTGTTACCTTTGGTAACAAATTACTACTTTAATTACATTACATTCAAAAAAAAAAAAATGTAGTCCATGTAACACCAATTATTTGGCACTTGGCAATGCTTGATTTATAGTCAGTGCATGGTTACTTTTGTTGTAAATGTTTGTGTGATTTTTTTAACTTTAAAATTTTTTTAAGTTTACTTATTTATTTTGAGAGAGAGAGAACATGAATGGGCAGAGAGAGAGACAGAATCACAAGCAGGCTCTGCATCATCAATATGGAGCCTGATGCAGGGCTCGAACTCATGAACTGCAAGATCATGACTTGAGCCCAAATTGGAAGTCAGATGCTTAACCAACTGAGCCCCCAGGCGCCCTTTGTTGTAAATGTTTTAGGTGTGCCAGGAAAGAGTGCTTACTCTCCATTTGCTCTGTATTCCTCCATTGGGTTAAATTTTAATTGGGAATGTGAGATTCATGGCACTCATTGCCTTAGACCTTCATATTAGGATAAGATGAAGCTACTCTTAACATCTTGTTACATATGCAATGGCTCTTAACACAGAGATGGGTGAAAAGTGGATGCTTAATAATTGTGAGTGTTCTGAGGTCAGGAACACTCTCAAAAGTGACTGTTTTGAGGTTAGGAGTGTCTGTACCTCTCTGTCTTCATAGATGCATAACAGATAGTCAGTGTTTGTGGAAATAATGGTGACAGATAATTCACTTTTTTTTTTTCCTGATAGGAAAAGAAAATTGATTTGGGAAAAAAGAGAGAAACTTCAGTTGGCTTTATAGATAGTAAGACAGGTTATATTAGAATGGTCCTAAAAATCCCATTTTACTGAATTTCTTTACATAAAGAAATCAATGGCCTATCCTCAGGTTTGATTTATGTGGGAACTGCCTGGTGGTCCAGGGACAGAGAGTGGGCTACTGAGAAGAACTCATATGCTCTGGATGAGACATTATGGTATTCAACAGAATAGAATAAAGCATTTTACCACCCATTGGTATTTCAACATCTTAAACTAATGATCAATAAATCTGATTAAATAAGATTAGAGGTCTCTAAGTGCTAAAATTCCCATGGCTCCCATGGTGCTCTCTGTCTGTCTAGCTGTTGTCACGTTGGAGGATAAATCCAATCATTAAACCACATCTTTCTACAACTCAGACCTATCTTAATGGCAAAGGTGAAGGGCAGAAAGAAACCTGTGTGTCCTGCATGTATCAACCGTTCAGTGAGGTGAAATAAACAGAGGGTCAGTGGTGAGATAGCTTTGTGTTTGTCCTGTTTTTCATCTGAAATGTATTTTTCATAGTAATGGTAATAGCTAAAATGTATGTGGTTTACATATATAAATTTATTGAATCCTCTTAATAGCCCAATGTGGTCGGTATTGTCCTTAGCCCCAGTTGGTAAATGAAAAAATTGAATACAGAGATGTTAAAAGATTTGCCAGTTGGTATATTCATTAATAAACTACCTATTTTCACTACTACTTTAGTAACTCTGATACATCATCTTAGCCAAAGTAGCTCTCAGCTGTTGGGTAGTGTCAAGATTACTCTGTCCATGGTACTCAAGTAGCTTCTGTAGCTGATGATGTGATCCTCAACAGCAGGGCTAATGTCTTTCTCCTCCCTGTGAAGCATATAGTTGTACTTGATGTATCATGTGAGTGAGTTATTTCTCTTCATTTTGCTGGTTGTCTTGGGTACTGTGCTGGGATCTTGCATGTCTTCTCTCTCCTTACAAAAACAAGGGATCCACCGAATTGAACACTGGAAGGGAACTTAGAGACCACCAAGCCCAGCATTCTGAAATCATGGCTGACCACTTGCTTATTATAAATGCAGGTACTATCCATTATTGGAGAACCTGTGGATCACTCTGAGCAAGAATCATGGATCTCCTCCACACAAATCCCATTTTAAAACATGTATTCATGAAGGTCCAGGGCAGGGGGTGGGGGGTGGAGTTTTTCTCAAGGTTATTTAGTTTCTGCTGGCGAATATCAGAGTCAGGGCTGACATGTGATAAAAGCCAAGTTTATGTTTACAGTATAAATTCCCAATTCAGCATCCCATTCCAATGGTGCATCCCAATAAAAAATAAATTCTTAAAAATTCTAAAGATAAAAGCCACAGTAAACGTAGTTGCTGCTAACTTTGCTTCCCAACTCCTCTCTGTTATGTGTGGGTTTGATTTTAAGTGTGTAGAAATGGGGAAAAAATGAGAAAGAAAGTTCGATCTGCATAAGAGGTTTTTGAAACGAACCTTGAGAAGACTATCGGGTGAGAAAAAGGAGTTAGAGAAAGCAAAATCCAAGAAGGAAAAGCAGGTGGCTACGACCAATGGAGGAAGGAAATTATTTTCACACTTTGTTGTAAGCCATGAGGTGGCTAAGTGCCACTAAGAAACAACAACAACAAATCATGGAGCAAAGCTGCGTGGCAGAGAGAAGAACATTTGTGTGTTGATTTCTCACTGTGCAAAATGAGACACGAAAGTGGCAAATAGAACAGGGCCATGTTGGGTTTGGAAGAAGGCACCTGGAAATCAGCCAGCACCTACAGTCTACTAAACATCAAGAAGGAGAGGAAGGATGTGGGTGGGGGAGTCACCCCTGTGCTGTTCCCTGATTCAAGGTGGAAATGTGTTTATTAAATGACAAGTAATTTGATAACAATGAAGTTTAGTTGCCAAGACATTTAACAGGTACTAAAATGTCATATTGATTTGAACCTTGCTCTAAATGGCACATTATGTTGTTAGAGGAGAAAATTAAAAATCAAAACATGAGAAAGATATTTAATTAGGAGCAATCCTTTTGCATAAAAATGCTGCAATGAGTGTATTGCAGGCCATGCTCTCTACTTTTTCAGATACCCACTGGAAGCCTGTGGTCAAGATACAGCCCTGTTTAATGCAAGCCTCTCACTAAGTTTAGGGTACCAACCTAACAGCTTAAATGTCAACTGTGGGGGTGGGTGTGAGGCTCAGGTTCAATTCAAATCCATAAATGAAGTTTCTAGAGTGTTAGAGAACAATGAGTAAAAGGACTTGAGTCAGAAAACTGTTAGGCTTGCTTTTTGTCTCCAAATTCAGGCAAGTTCTTAATCTTCCCTCATCTGTCAAATGGAACCAATATTATCTGCCTTGCAGAACTGTTGGAGTGAATGTCATTTTTAAACTCTTGTCAGCTGCAGAGACTCCATAACTGGTAACTATTTGTATTATCAGTTGTAGTAATATTAAATAATGTCATGAAAAATAGCATTTGCCGTCAAGAGTTTTGTACTGCTTAATTTGTCGTCTGTTTTGTAATATGATTTCACAGATGTAAAGTCATACGTATGACATTCCTTCACCCATGTGGGACCCTCTTGAATGTCTCTCTGGGCTTCTCATTAGGGAGAGTCAGCTTTGTTGGCAAAGAGGCAAGGTTTACCATTCTTCCAGTTGGATACTAACCCAAAGTGTATATACCTTTCAGTAAGTACATTTGGGCTGTTGAGTAGCCGGACCCTTGGAAAAGAGTAAGGTAAACCCTGAAGACGAGGTTACAAATGAGGCAGATAAAACACTACTGAGTGACAGGCATGGGCACAGGGACTCAATCTTGAGTGAACAGCAGGACCTTTCTTTTGACTCCTCTTCAGGAGTGCCTTTTGCTCTAGGTATTTATTCAGCAGATCCCTGTGTTTGATAATAAATACTAGGTGAGAGGCTGAGCTGAGCTCCTGAGTTTCCAACTTGCCTCCAACCCTATGATCTCATGGCTTTTGATCACTGAAAAACCCTTTGGAGGAGGCCCATGACATTTGGGAATGCTACGCTTCCCTGTGTATGCTTCCATCTCTGTAAGAGGTAATGACCCCTCCCCCGTTTTTCCACCCCTTGCTCTGAACTCCTTGCTTTCTACACACTTTGAGTAACAGCATGAGCTTTGGGCTTTCTCTTGTGGACTCTTCGAAATGAGAAGCCAAGCCTGATATCTGTGTTGAAGAGAGATGGGCAGAGGCACCATGAGAGGGGAGGCTGAGTCAAAGCGGGGGGGGGGGGGGTGGTTCGCTCCTTTGCTACATGAGTCACTTTTCCCTCCCACAATCCGGATTCCTTAAATTTCATTGAAAGGGCAAATGACTATATAGACATGACAAGGGGATTTGGAGATTTCGGAAAGGTGTTGAAGCTGAAATGATGAAATCCATGAATGTCAGAATACCCTTGCCTTTACCATGAAGAGACAAATGACTGGATTTATCCCCTACAACCTTCTTTATCTCCAATAAGGCTGTGAAAGCTACCGGCTATAAAAATGGACCATGACACACACAAAAAACCTTCTATGCTCAAAACTATTTATCACAGCATGGTCTGCAATATCAAAAGACTGCAAGCAAACCCAAATGTTCATCATTGAGGAACTGATTGGACTATCCATGTATCTACACAGTGGAGTTCTATGCAGCTGTAAAAAGGAATGAGAAATACCTCATTGTGTTGCCATGCAGTTATCTCTAGAATATATTTTTAACTTACAAAAGACAAGGTGGAAGTAAATGTGCTTTTATCTCAAGGTAACCAAGTAGATGTCAAGGGAAATTTCATTTAGTTATATTCTAGTGAACAAGGAAGTCAGAATAGAATAAAGCTATCACTATTTACACAATTGAGTCAGTGAGTGGGTCTGGTCAGCAATCATCACTGGCATATCATCACACACACACGTACAAAAATAGCACCAGACATCATATGCTTCTAATATAAGTATACAATGCCATTTATGATGTATTCTTGGCCAAAAGAAAATCATTTGAGCAAAACTCTAAGTCGAAACATAAATTTATAGGACACACAGGAGACCAAGAAACAGGTTAAAATATATAATGGCAATATAATCAGTAAAATCCAGACTGAGAAATTCTGCATGAAAATTACCTTGTTTATCAAAAAACAAAGGTAGAGGAGATGAGGGGGAGGAACCTCTGGATCAAAGAGGATTTTTGATGTTAGTAGGAATTTTTGTTAATTTTTAGGTGTGGAAATGGAATGTGGTTATTTATTTTTAAGGAGAATATATATGTACTGAAATATTTGTAGATGAAATTATATAACACTTGGCATTTGCAACAGAATAATCTAGAGAATGAGGGTAGAGGAGAACAAAAGTGGCTACATGTTGATGATTATTGAGCTTGAGTGATAGGTAAATTAGTTTCATTATACTCTTTTCCTTGTGTATGTATTTTCAAATTTCCATAATACATATTTTAGAAAAATCCTCATATTCTTGGTCTCAAAGACAAAATGAAGACCCAGGAGGTAGACGTTATTGATAGGGATTTTTTCCACTTAGATGTGTAGAGATGGGGCACCTGGGTGGCTCAGTTGGTTAAGTGTCCAACTTCGGCTCAGGTCATGATCTCATGGCTTGTAAGTTCAAGCCCCATGTTGGACTCTGTGCTGACAGCTCAGAGCCTGGAGCCTGCTTTGAATTCTGTGACTGTCTCTCTCTCTGTCCCTCCCCTGCTCATTCTCTCTTTCTCTCTCTCTCAAAAATAAGCATTTAAAAAGTTATAAAAAATTAAGATGTGTAGAGAGAACTATAAGCTACGTATTTCTTTATTATTACCAATAATAATAATTTTATTTGCTTACTACCTAGTATACGCCAGTAGATTCTAAGCACTTTATCTGTTTTCATTGACTTAATGATTCCGGAAATCCTGTGAGGTTGGTACTTTATTATTCCCATTTTACAGATGAGGTCACTGAGATATAGAAGCCAAGTAAGCCTTCAAGGTCTCACGGCTCAGAATGACTGAGCCAGGAATCCAATGGTGGCAGCCTGGGTCCAGGATTCAGTGGCTTCAGCCACTTCCTGAAATGTTTGGATATATGTTACAGAAAGTAGCAGCAGTAACATCCCCAATAAGAGCTAGCATTTATGCTGAGCACTCTTCTGTGGCATGGGCTGAAATAAATATTTTATGTCAGATGTCTTTAATTCGAGACAGTCCTATGTAGTGGTCTTCTTTTCATTTATAATGGAGGAAAACAAAACTCAAGGAGGTTAGTAGCTCATCTATGATCACTCAGATACAGTCTGGTGGAGGGAGGATACTATGTAAGCTACCAGTTGCTGAGTAAAAAACATCCACCACTTATTGGCTTAAAATAACAGTTCTTTATTTAGCTCAGAGTTGCAGGTGGCCAAGTTAGGCTGGGCTCGGTTGAATGGTTCTTCTGACCTTGGCTGGGCTCTCTCATGAATCTGTTACCAGCTACATTCTGGCTTTGCTTGTGAGAGTCAGCTGTCTATTGGGTGGAGTCCTTTGGTCTCATCTTCCCTGGTAGGCTGGCTTGTTCTTACGATGGAGGCATGGGGCCAAGAGCATGAGTGGACTTATACAAGACATCACTTTTGCCATATACAGCCCAGATTCAACGAGTTAGATAGACTTCATCTTTTGATAGGAGAATATCGTAAGTTGATTACATTGAAAATGGAGTGGATTCTGGGAAGGAGAGAAAATTGGGGCCATTTTTGCAATTAATCTACCAAAGGCACAAACCCAGCTCTGAGTAATTTGAAAGCGATTGTCTATCCGTCCCTCATTTCAGGTTCTACTGAAAATTTGGATTACTTATTACCAGTCTGGTCTGAACTTAGCTAAATCAGAGTTCTCCATCCAGGTAAGTTCTAAGTGCTGAGCCCATGTATCCTTGGAGCAGGATATCAAGGGCTTGCTGTTGTAACTTGCCGTAGGACAGGATTACACCACAGGAAGGCAGAAGACTAGGTACCATGGGAAGGGAGAGCATTAACAAAAAGCCGCAGTTACCAGGTAATGAGAGATTCCAACAAGTAAAAACAGCAATGCAGCCACAATAGAAATTCAATGAGATAAATTCTGCTTTCTGCCCAAGTTTAGCCACTCAGGGAAGAAACAATTACCTTGTGAAAATGGAACACTCACCCTATATTATCCCTTCATTAAAATATTCAAATGAAGGTAACAACACTGTTATAAGCTCATTTATAAAGAAAAATAACATTAATGCATTTAACGCTAATGCATTTACCTCAGAGCGCTTCCCAGAGATGTTAAAATGTGAAGTTTATAAAATGTTCAGTGATGTTGAACTTGAATTGCAACCTAATGCTTGAATTGCTACATTTAACATTAAAAGCATGTTATTAATCTTCAATTTAGGGGAGAATAATTTCACTCACTGTGCAGGAAAAAAAAACCAGTTATGATGGGATTTCATTCAGATCAAATTTGCTTTAATTGCAATTCTATTAAATTAGAAATAGACATTTTATCCTGATATGATTCTTTGATGTCTTTAGTTTTAATGCTAGTAAAAGCATTATCACCACAGGTGTGAGCTGCATTATGTACAATAATTAGGACTTAAATTAAAGATGTGTCAAGCTACCCAAAAGTAATTTGGGAAACTAATGCAAAAGAAATAAATCAGGTGAAACTTGGGGAGGTAGGTTAGTTCCCTACACCTTTGCCAACATCAGTTTCTCATTATTGTATTTTCTTTTAAGAATAAGAATAGGACCATTAAGAATAATACCTTCAAGACATGGTTTAAGAAAGTATCGTAGAGCAATTGAGTGGAACACTTGGCAGGCAAAGAAAGGCAGTGTAGAAGGATATTTAATAAAATGAAGAGATATAAACAATGTGTGTTAAGTAAAGACAAAGTCATAAGTTTGTATACTATACCGTATTTATAAAGTATGTGGAGAAAAGTGTGGGAGGAAATACAAATGTTAATGAGTCATGAATCTTTCAGTGGGGAGTTACAGAGATGCTTTTTAATGTTTTGATTCTGGGTTCTGTCATCATTTTTGATAATTAGCAAATATTCTTCTGTATTGGGGAAAGTCATATCCAAGAACAAAATGCATTCAGGGTGACTGGGCTTGTCATGATCAAAGACTGTTTTGTATTTCTTTGTCACGTCTAA
This sequence comes from Herpailurus yagouaroundi, assembly GCF_014898765.1. NCBI lineage: Eukaryota > Metazoa > Chordata > Mammalia > Carnivora > Felidae > Herpailurus > Herpailurus yagouaroundi. Next base: position 13,291,010 of record NW_024412453.1, read on the forward strand.
GCACTGAGATGAGTTCAGGCACGTAACACCCTGTGGGGTGATGAATGAATGAATGAATGAATGAATGGGTGAATGGGTGTGTTACAAGAGCTGGAATTCAACATGGAGCTAACCAGAAGGTGGTCAGGAACGGTGGCTTTGCCTTTTGTTTTTCCTGTGAAGACCTCTCTTCAGAATCAAAATCTCTTTATGTTCTTGAAGCATATTAGAGGAGAGATGACCAATGTGACCCAATTATGCTCTTCTCCAAAATGGACGAAATCTGGGGACAGAACCAGAAGACGTGAACTCAGTGTCAGTACCTCAGGTGATACATGAAAATCTCCCTCTCCGCACACAGAAGTAAACTGACCTACATATGGCAATGTAACAGGAGACTTTTGGATTTTTTTTTTTTTGCAACCTTTGTTAAATATTTTATTAATGTTCGCACCCACTGTGTATCAGGGAAGGGACCATATGCTGTTGGGAAGGCAAAGATAAATGGAGACATGTTTTCTGCCCTCAGGGTGGCTTGGAGTAGAGAGAAGGGAACAGGCTTTAAAAATCCAACATTCCTAGGGTCTGATCCAAGTGCCACTGGTTCCTGGCCGAATGGCAAGTGACTTGTCACTCCCACCTCTGTATGCTCATCTCTAAAATGAGAAAAACAATCAAAGCATACCGAATTTTGTAAAAATTAAACCAGATACCATAAAAACAAGTTGGTACATAGAAAGCATTCCGAAAAACGTAACCATCCTCACAAAAGAAAAAGATGTATAATAAAATACGACACAAAGTAAATATTTTAATGTGCCTTGCACTTGGTTTAGGCTGAATTTAATTGATTTCTGCGTCCACCTGGTTTTACCCTCCCTAACTGCTGACGACAAGGAGGACCTTCTGTGCTCATAGCAATTTCATTATATCAAAGCAGATTTGGTTGCCACTGTGATGGTCTTTTGCCAGGAACTAAGAAATTTCTCTCCACTGCCATGTCTGCTACTCTCTATCCTCTCTGAATCTTCAAGAGAACCCTTTAATGATTGGAGAAGGGTGTAGAGTCCTCTATTGCTGTGTAGCAGAATTCCTGTGAGTCAGGAATTAGGGCTTAGCTTAGCTGAGTGTTCTGACTCACTTCCCGCAGACAGCGGTCAGAGTGTTGGCCAGGGGCCGGAGTCTCATGTCAAGGTTCGACTGAGGAAGAATCAGCTTCTAATCTCACTCACGTGCCATGACCAACGGGATTCAGTTCCTCGTGCCTGTTGGTTGAAGGCCACCTCCATTTCTTGTCATGCGGGCTCTCCAGAAGGCAGCTCGCAACATGACAGTTGGCTTATCAGAGTAGGAGAGAGAAAGAGAGGGGGGAAAGGAAGATAGGCAAAGAGAGGGCTCTCTTTGTAATCTAGTTCAGAAGTGACATTCTGCCATCTTGTCTTATTCTCCTCAGTAGAAGCCAGTCTTTAGGTCCAGCCCACATTCGGGGAGTGGGGAAGGGGAGAGAGCATCATGTAATGGACGTGGATACTGGGAAGTAGGTGTCACTAGGGGGCATCTTAGACAGTGGCCTTCCATGATGGAGGCTTAAAGAATCACTTAGATAATATTTGAACCTGTGCCTTAAAAGTGCCAGTGTTGGAAGCCCAGGTTAGGCAGGTTTGGATCTTGAGGTCTCCATGGCGACTCCTGCATTCTTCCCCGTGATTTGAGCCTATAAGCCGGACTTACTAACGACAAAGAGGACAGAAAGAGAGCTAAGTCATCAAGAGTGACCTTGACAGGTCAACCTACCAGCTGCATGTTCAGGAAAAGGTGGAAAGACCTGAAGAGCCAAACTTGGCTCAGTATTCCCAGTGCTCACAGACACACACACACACACACACACACACACTCTTACTATGTGCCAGACCCTGTTCTATGTGCCTTACAATTCTATGAAGTCATTACCGTTGTTATCATCATCCTTATCCTGCAGATGGGGAAACGGAGCCTCAGGGAGATGGGGTCTCTTAGTCCAAGTGCACACAGCTACCAAGGTGGGAGGATGGGGATAGACACACAAGCCCTCTCTCAGTTGCTAGGGTATAAACTTTCCCTGCAGCCCAGCAACTCAAGCCAATGTCCAGTGAAAGCTCTGGCCTATGATTCATGAAATTAACAGCTTCCCCTTTAGCACAGAGCTGCACAGTGTCAGGCAGAGGCAGAAGTGACCGGGGAGGGGAGATCCTATCTGTGCTGTCACCTCCTGCAATCCTTAAAATATTTAAGGGCCATATGATGTTTTGTTTTCTCAGCTCACAACACCTTGCCCCATGCCATGGACACAGAAAGTTCTGGGTGTGACAAGCCAGTGCTTATGCTTTTTGCACCTGCTACTTGGTACCTATTGGCCAGAGGCTTTGACATCCTGTGTCTCAGTTTGGCAGTCCTAACAAGCATAGACATTGGCCTCTGACACACCTGAGTTCAAATCCTGGATTTCTTTACAGTTTGTGTGACTTTGACCTTACCTTTTTTTCTTTTTCAATTTTTTTAAATGTTTATTTACTTTGAAGAGACAGAGACAGAGTGTGAGTGGGGGAGAGGCAGAGAGAGAGGGAGACACAGAATCTAAAGAAGGCTCCAGGCTCTGAGCTGTCAGCACAGAGCCTGACGCAGGGCTCGAACTCACTAATCGTGAGATCGTGACCTGAGCAGAAGTTGGACGCTTAACCGACTGAGCCACCCACGTGTCCCTGACCTTACATAGTTCATCCTGAGTTTCCCAATAATTAAAATGGGAGAATAGGGGCACCTGGGTGGCGCAGTTGGTTAAGCATCCGACTTCAGCCAGGTCACAATCTCACGGTCCGTGAGTTCGAGCCCCGCGTCGGGCTCTGGGCTGATGGCTCGGAGCCTGGAGCCTGTTTCCGATTCTGTGTCTCCCTCTCTCTCTGCCCCTCCCCTGTTCATGCTCTGTCTCTCTCTGTCCCAAAAATAAATAAACGTTGAAAAAAATATTAAAATGGGAGAATAATGTCTTCTTGTGGGGTGGTCTTGATGATTCCACAAAGTTGTTTGCCAAATGTCTATAACGGGGACATGCATTCCATAAATGGTAGCTGGTTTTATTCTTATCCACCGTCATCCAGGTTTTAAACAGGGCACTTTGCTTTCACTTTCCAATCCAGCTTCACCCAGACAATTTTCAAAAATGTCACTACTTCCCATTTTTAAAGGCAGAAGCTTTGTGCACAGCATCGAAAAGGCAAAACATTTGAATCTATGACTCAGAGTACCTTAACACTACTTAAATCCCCCCCCCCAAACATCTCAGTAGCTTCATAAACTTGTTTTTCCTCTTTCCTATACATCACAGGGGGCCCTCCTGAGCGTCTGTCCTCCATGTGGTATGTGGGGACCAGGGGCCCCCGATGCTGTGGCTGTGTCGCCTTGGGGCTCTGCTTCTAGCACCAGTGATGAGACTACGAGGTCTCTGGTGACCCAGACTTCCTTTGGCTCGAACTAGTCACATGGTTTTACCTAGTTGCAAGCCACAGCTGAGAAACTCGGTGTCTGTGTGTGCCTAGAAGGAAAATCAAAACTGCATTGTCCCTGGCATCCAACATAGCAGAGAACTGGGTAGACAGGTGAGAGAAAGTTCAAATGAATGAACATTACCTTAATATTGCCACGTGGATGGACACATTTACCATGTTGGGGTTTTTTGTTTGTTCATTTTTAATACCTGGTCTTACAACTATCATTTGAAAGGCGGCATTACTAGTCTAGGCTGTGTTATGATTTTTCCGACTCATTCCCCTATCACGGGGCAAATGTTGAGGATCATTCTGGTTCTCTTCCCCAGAATGTTACAGCTTTATACCGTGAACACTGATTATGTCAAAGCGCCCACGTCCAACGGAGGCGCGTGGCCGGGCAGTTACAAGCCAAATGCCGAAATCAGCCAGTGTAACTCTCATGGATCCTTAGGCAAAGGAATATTCACAGTTCCAGAGGCCAGCCTGACAGCTCTTACCCCAGGTTCATTGCCTCTGAATTAGAAGGGGAGGGCTAGATGTGTGCCTGAGTCAAATTAAACTTGACATGGGTTGTATTTTCTTCCATAGAAGCCAACCATCTATATTATAATGCTCAGTGGCCAGCGGCAGGGAAGAGGAGTCGTGGTTTCAAATGATCGCGTGGCTAAAAATCAAAGTATGGAAATGCTTCCCGGCGAAGCTCGCCCCTTTCCGCCGTGCAGCACAAACCGTAACTGCAGTCTGGATGGCATGGGGATTGCAGAAAGAGTGCAAATAAAATGCAGATTTGTTTCCATTTCATTCCATTCCAACGGCAGTTATTCATAACAGATAATGTGCAGCCGCTGCATTTCCCAGATGCAATGTGCTAAGGGTTTTGTGCAGTTAAAATTGGTTTTATAGGCAAGGGAAATGCCACCAGCCCTGCAAAATTGCTGCTACACTTTCGCTCCCGGATTTAGCTCTCCAGGATGAGAATTCAGATCCTGGGATAGTTGTTGCCTCCGTAATGCAAAATCCAAACTACCAGAGTCAGGATTATGCTGGGAAATTCACACGCACGCAGAGCGGCTTATATAACGCTATAAATTAAATATGAAGCCTCTTTGTGCTTTCAGAAAATCAGAGAGAATCAAAGCTTGTACAAATTCTTCTTAGTCTGCTTGGAGACATTGTTGCCCCTGGAGGCTTCTGCACCCTGAGTCCTGATACTGTTCACATGCCTTTTCAGTTCTTTGTCATCTGCTCCAGGCAAAGGGTTAATCACAATTGACCTAAATGGCTTTTAACTCTGCTTTATGGCACTTTAAGACAGACCTGTCCAGCAAAATCTAAACCACATGGCAAGTGCCAGGGAAGGAGGGCGTGGGGGGCAAGACTCTGTGTGTGTGTGTGTGTGTGTGTGTGTGTGTGTGTGTGTGTGTGTGTGTATTTATATACATTATATATATATCTAACCCAGCTTTGCTCCTCAGAAACAGTTTATTGTTACCACTGCTCCAATTTATAGCGATGGGAAAACAGGCACCAAGCACGGACAGGTGGAGCCATTGCCAAGTAGTATTGGAGACTCTGTGGTCAGAACATAATCTTCATAACATGAAGGACATTTTTCACGTATAAAGATTACATTCTGACCCGCAGAGCTTAGCACTGGCTTTCCAGGCTTGTGTCGGATCCTTTTTTACTAATCTGCGCTCTCTTCAGACCGATGCCCCCTGTTTACTTTCCGTTGGTTTGATATTTTAATTTTCAGAGGTTGGGATCTGCCTGTGTTTTCCTGACAGTGCCTCTGGAATACAGAACCCATTTGCAAATTCAGCATTCTTTTGAACTAAAGTGTGCTGATGACCGCCCCACCCAGGAGTGTGTAATGAGCAGAAAATGTGCTTAGTGTACCCCAACACGGGACATGGTAGGCACTCTTTTAGCATCCACATTGGAGTGCACACAGGCAAGACTCTGCACCCCACGGCTGCCACAAAGCCAGGGTTGCTGAAGGCAGTTCAGACCATGCATGGCTGCTTCCCCATCATTCTCTGATCAGGATATTTAAAGCAAGATGTGCATAATCAAGTAATTCTGATTCATTTTTTGGGAAGCGATGGCATTTAGTGAAATCCAGTAAATTGTCCCTTTCAGCACTAATAACATGTTCTGAGCCTTCCCTCCTAGACTTTGTATAATGGTAATATAATAGGATTGCTATGGCAATTAAGTGATTGCATATTTTTGGGCAATGGAGGGCATCCGCTGGGGCACACACCATTAGTAAAATGGAAACCTTGTCACAGGATGGGTTGGAACCTGGCTCAGGAGTGGGGGACACGAGGCCTCATCCATTATATTTCTTCAAGAAATTTGGGGGTGATTATAAAATCACTGGCCTCCACTACCCCCCCCCCCCCACACACACACTGGGATTGCACTGGGAAGGGTCTAGTAGGGTGTCTACGTAGCAAATGACCATCATCAGCATTAAAGGAACTAACAAATATTTATCTGCACAGATGCTAGATAAAGTGGATTATCAGATTTGCTTTCTGATGGCAGCAGGGCAGCATGGAGGAGGGTGTTCAATACCTTGTAAACATCAGTGACTCTTTTGTTTGCAGACCCTTTTATGGTTTCCATACAGGGGAAGCTTCTTGGGATCTCCTTGGCTGTCCCCTTACCCCCTGCTCCACTTGTAGACACACCAACTACTATGTGAGATGAGTAGTTAAGAAACCATCCCCATTTCACAGATGAGGATACCGACTCCTGATGCTCAGTCCCAGCTTAGGTCCCTACAACTGGGCAATGCCGAAGAGGTGACACCTTGACTGGCTGGCATCAGCGAGTCTCTGTTCTTTTTCACTTTACAAGCATTACAAGCATTTGTTAAAGCTGGAGTTTAGTACATGGGTGATTGCTCTCTGCTGTCCTGTGCGCTTTGCTGTGTTTGAAGTATTTCATAATGAGAAAGGACCAGAAATAAAATCAGCTGATTGCTGAAAGTAGGGATAACAACCCCAAAGTATTTTGGGGGGGTGTTCATTTTAGAACATGGATAGTATAGGGACGCCTGGGTGGCTCAGTCGGTTGAGCCTCCCACTCTGGCTCAGGTCACGACCTTGATGTTTGTGGGTTTGAGCCCCGCATCGGGCTCTATGCTGACAGCTCAGAGCCTGTAGCCTCCTTCAGATTCTGTGTCGCCCTCTCTCTCTGCTCCTCTCATGCTCATGCTCTGTTTCTCTCTCTCGAAAATAAACGTAAAAAAAATTTTTTAAAGAAAGGAATGGATAGTGTAAATGGTGATACTAAGTGCTCATTTCTGGGTTCCCATTTCCCATATTACTGTCTTTGGAGGAGTAGCAATAAAGCAGTGGTTGTAGGGTTTTCACCCGCAACCGTAAGGGTTAGTGCTGTCAGGAAGGTGAGAGCCTTGAACACGGTGTGCTGGCAGTGCACCAAGCAGGGCAGGGCCGGGGGTCTTTACACATGTTGTCCCTCCCACATAGAATCTTCTCTCTGCGCCATCAACTGTCTCCACCAAGTGTCCTTGTTCTGTCTGCCAGACCCTTTAGCAAGATGACAATGAGCTAACTGCTCAAGCTCTTGTACTCAAGGCCACCTTCGTCCATTCACCATGGGAAGTGGGTCTCCTTTTACTCAGCATGACTTATATCCCTCTGTTTTTATTGTGGTAAAATACGCATAATGTAAATATTACCATTCTGACCATTTTAAAGCGAACGTTCAGTGGCATTTAGTACATTCATGAAGTTCTGCAGGCATCACCTCTGTCTAGTTCCAGAATCTCAGACCCCAAAAGGAAACCCCATGCCCACGAAGCAGTCACTCCACGTTCGCCCCTCCTGCGGTCCCCACCAATCACGAATCTGCTTTGCTGATTAATGTGCCTATCCTATTTATTTCTGTATAGATGGAATCATATAATAGGATTTTTTGTCTGGTTCCTTTCACTTACTGTTTTGCAAGGACACTATCAAGAGAGTAGGAAGACAGTCCACAGAACTGAAGAAAATGTTTGCAAATCCTATAACTGATAAAGGCCCAGTAGCCACAATATATAAAGAACTCTTATGACTCAACAACATAAAGACAACCTCAGTTAAAGATGGGCAAAGGACTTGGATAGACATTTCTCCAAAGGAGATGTACCAATGGCCAAGAAGTGCAGGAAACTGATGCTCAACGTCATTAGTCATTAAGGAAATACAGATCAGTACTCACCCCACACCTTGTATTCATCGATGTATGATTCTTTCATTCATATCCATTTCCTCCCCTTGACTGAAGGTTTCTATCTCTGTTCATGTATTGTTGTGATCTCCGCACGGTTTGGCACCTGATAAACCTCAGTAAGTATTTGTGAATAAATAAAGGGATGGAAAAGGAGAAATAACATGCTTTATAGGGTCAAAAAAGGAAACAATGTCAACTTTTTGAATTATGGAAACATCACGGGCAGTGGTGGATGTCACGTTCATGGACAAATAAAGTAGTCTTTGCCCACCCCCCCCCCCTTAGATTGTATCTCCGGACTATGATACATCACGACTTGATCATTTCTTTTGGTGATGGTGGTTGTGTTGTTGACTGCTGTGGGCAAAGTGTTGTGCTTAGGTGCTGAGGATATGACTGTGAGTTAATAAATACATGGCTTAAGCTTCACATAAATTCTTTGGCACAGATATCAGTCTCTCGCTTTGTAGGAGAAAGATCTAAGGCTCAAAGAATCCTTCAAGCAAAAGATTCAGGGACACACAGGTAGGAACTGAGTGGTCATACATCCCAGCATCTTATGTCACTACCCCATACCCCCCCCCCCCACATTGCTTCTGCAGTCCCCACGTCGGACACAGGGCCTGGGAATGGGCGATGGAGGAAGACAGGTAATAATAGACTCTGGATCTTTAAAAACAAAAGAAAGGAAGGAAAGAGAGATTAAGTCTTGGACCCCCATTGCTTCTTAGGATGAATAAAATGATAACAATAGTATTTATCCAGTACTTTATGCCAAGCACTGCCCTAATCACTTTACCCCATTGTCTCCCTGAACTGAAAACTGAGTATGGGAAATGCATACTCTTTTGAACAGGAGAAAACTGAGGCACAGGGAAGTTGATTTACTGGCTCAGGTGCACCCACGTAACAAGGAGAGGAACGAGGATTCGAACCCAGGACTTCCACATTCAGTGACCACGTCCCTCATCACTAAGCTGTCGGCACCTCCAAAGAAGAGTACAGCCCAGGGGCTCAGAGTAAAGTCACAGTTTCCATTCACATCCCTGGGAAGTAACACTTTGTAAAAACCAGTGTTGGTAGTTCCCAGTGTCATACGGGACTGTCTTGTCCCAAAACAGCTGGCAAGAATTTCCTGCCTTCCCAATGAGTGAGAAGGCGAGCAGCATTCTTGCCCCTCACAGAGTCCTCCAAGCCTCCAACCGTGGACAGAGCCAAGCGTGCGGTGGCGTGTCCGGGGGCCGGCTGTCCCTGGAGAGCCCCCCACCATAGGGGCTGCAGATACCTCGAAATGAGATACCAACTGGGAGAGCAGGAAGAACGGAGGGCAGGAAAGCCGGCTTCCAGGCCCAGCTCCGTGCCTGCATCGGCGATGGTCACCACGGAGCAGCCTCACAAGCTGATGCCCGCCTCCGGGCCCCTCTGCACTCCTCTCGCCCCACGTGTCCTCTCCCCAGGTCCTTGCACCTCTGGCCCCCCGCACCCCCCAGCTGTCGGCTGACACACCGCATCTTTCTAGAGGTCTTCGCAAGCCATCGAATCCACAGTGACAACCCTCTGCAACAGTCAGAACCCCATTAACCTATTTTGTCTGTTTCATAGTACCCATTACCCAAAATGATCTTTATTCTCTTGTTTGTCTGTTCATGGGCTTACTCCTCTCCATGTAACCTCTCTAATTGCTTTCCATGGGCACTGCTGGGACCGAGAGAAGCACGTGACATAAGTTGAGTTAAAAAAAAAAAAAAGGAAGGATAAAAGACAAAAAAGGTGAGAGACTTCTACGATCACCAACCCTTCATTGTTTGGAAAAGGCAACGGAGGCACAGAGAGGTTAGCCAGCATGTCCAAAGGCACACAGCACGGCAAAAGGGAAAGAGAGCCTCACAGACTTCCTTCTCTCTGCCTATAGCGCGTATTCCTTCTCCTGTGATCCCTCACTGCCAGGATGGTCCTCATGCTCCCATGTGTGAAGGTTTCCTGAAATAATATTCATGCTTCCTGCATGGAAGGTAATCTGACTGTTCCGCTGGCTTCTATGCAATTCCGGAAATCTTCTTTGTTATATCAATTTGAGCCTTGGTTGTGTTCACATGAAGCTTTCTCTGCAAGTTTTGAAACAAACAGAAGAAAAATGTCCCTCACTCCAATTCGCCGCCTATCCTAACCCTAAGCAGTCTTTGAAAAAAAGGACTCTGTGGGACACCTGGATGGCTCAGTCTGTTAGCGTCCATTTCAGGTCGTGATCTCGGGGCTGGTGAGTTGGAGCCCGTGTTGGGCTCTGTGCTGACAGCTCGGAGCCTGGAGCCTGCTTCGGATTCTGTGTCTCCCTCTCTCTCTCCCCCTCCCCTGCTCGTGCTGTGTCTCTGTCTCAAAAATAAATAAACTTAAAAAAAGAAAAAAAAAAGGACTCTGGTTCTCACTCTGCACTCCAAAATTGTTTCCTATATTTGTTTAACAAATGTATGTTGTTATTTTTAGGATGAACGGTAGATAACGGGAGAGAAGAAATGGTGTTTTAAGAATGTTACCATCTAGACAACCTCTCCTTTAGATGAGTTTTTGCTTTATTGCAGGCACTTAAACACTGAAGAAAAGCATCCCAGTTTTGATCATGTTTAAATACTCACTGAAAAAAAAAAACAAAAAAAAAGAAAAAGCAAAAAGCAAAACAGAACTTAATTCAAGAAGAAATGTGAAACCCTCTTGATCTCTATGGAAACATACCCAATTATCAAGACAATTTCCAAATAACCCAAAAGCTTGTATAAATGTCTCTCAGCTCTGGAAGAGTGAGACTAAATATTTACCACGTGCCAAACAAAATTAAGATTTATCTGGCACCAAAGGAAAAAAGAGAAAGCTGCTTCTGCGTGCCGAAATCCCACCGCTACAGAGAGAAGCAGGGCCTTTTGAAAGGAAAACGTTTTAACTGTGTTTACAAGGGTCATTTCAATGTTTTTCAAACTCTGCTACTAAATAATGCATGGTACTCGAGTAGAACACTGAAGCAGCCCAGTGCTGCATTCTTGAGGGAAACCTGGATGTCCAGCCGGAAGGGAGGACACTGAGGACGGGACAACCTGACTCCTGCCTTCCCTAGAGAGGGTGGCGAGGGGCCAAGGGAGGTCTGGGCCTCGGGGTCTTGTACGAGGCTTGCCGCTATTTCCTAGGTCACCAGGAAACTGGCCTCTCCCCAGGGCTGGGGAGCTGCAAGACGGTTGGTGGGGAGCTAGGCACCTGACACCAAATCTCAGCCTGCTCATTTCTTTGGAGGGTCCATTATTTAACGAGGGTCGACAGCTAAGCAGGAAGAGTTGCTGAGCTCTCAGAGTCTCAGGAAGATTAAATCAAATAGCATGTTCAAGGCGCAGTGACTGGCACATAGTAAGCACTCAGTTAATAGTAACCATCTCAGTAGGAGGAGGCAGAGACCACTATCACCGCCACGTGTATCTCATGTGTCCTCTGCATTTCTTGCCACCCCTGGGGGTAGGTTGGGGCCATGTGACTCATTGTGGCCAATGGGCTACCAGCAGAGGTGACGTGGGTCACTTGGGGCAGAGGCAGGTAGGCGGGTAGGAGTGGGTGCATGTGCTTGAAGCGCTCTGCTCGGCTGCCGTGGCAGCTGTGGGAGCCACGTGGAAATGGTGGCATCATGAGATTGTAGAACCTCCATGAGTCTGATTTCTGAGCCAGTGAATCGCTGCTGACCCTGTGGGACAAAGAACAGGCGTGAGAAGTCCTGTTTTGTCGTGAAGCTGTTGGGATTCTCGGTTAGTTGGCCACTGCAGGATGGCTCTGGTGACCAAGATGCTTTCTATTTCTCCTATCATTCCTCCATCACAGCAGAATCAAGGGCAGATTCCGGGAACCAGGAGCCCTCAAGGGGGGGCATTCTGAAGCTGGTGTTCACACACAGACATATTTTTGTCAACTCATAGCGTCTCTGTGTGTTTATATATATTAGACAATTTCTTTCTCCTTTGGATCTTTCCAGGAGTTTTTGCTTTATTCCAGACATTCACAACATTGGAATAAAAAAAGCATCCCGCTTTTGAAAATTTTTAAATACTAACAAAAAACAAACAAAACTTAATTGAAGAAACTTAAAGCCCTCTTTATCTCTATGGAAACAGCCAATTATCAAGTCAATTTCATATATAGTATATGTATATAGTATCTTCTGTATATATATATGTATATATACACATAGCATGTATTTCTATATGTGTATATATATATGTATGTATATGTGCTATAGGTGTGTGTGTGTGTGTGTGTGTGTGTGTACCCAACTCTTAATTCCTGCCTGCTGTGGCTTGTAGCAGATTCCTGCATTCCCTAGAGAGGGTGGCAAGGGGCAGAGGGAGGTCTGGGCCTCGGGGTCTTATACAAGGCTTGGTGCTGTTTCCTATATCACCAGGAAATTGGCCCGTCCTTGTGAGCAACCTTAAACAGTTTCTGAAATCAGGAAGGAATGTATCTATTTCCTTCCAACGCATTGTTGCTACCACTGCTTTTCTGTATTTAGAAACCCCATCCTGCCCCCTGACCTTTCATTGGTCCCATTTCTGCCCTGATACAGATCTCTTCTCCTGACAGTCAAGGCTCTCTGAGACCTGACCTATTCATTCCTATTCCTTTCTCAAGACTCTCCTGTCCAGCTGTGCTGTTCACATCCCTTCCCCATCTTTGAAGGATTCCAGATTCTGAGTACCCACATCTCTTCTTTTATCATGTTGCCATTCTGAAACATTTCTCTGGCATCCTTTCCAACTCTCTAAGAAATAATAAAAACCACTTACTAAACATGAACTTAGTGTCTTTTTCTTGAAGGAAGGGACCCTACCATAGGAAACTGAGACCAGACTATTATTTTTTAGAAATTGTCCCCAAGATTCCATGGATCTTGCCTTTGGCTTTTTTCTTTTTTCTTTTCTTTCTTTTTTTTTTTTTTTTACTTATTTGGAGAGAGAGAGAGGGAGAGAGAGAGAGGGAAAGAGAATACCAAGCAGTCTCTGCATTGTCAGCGCAGTACCCGATACGGGGCTCGAACCCATGAACCACGAGATGACGACCTGAGCTGAAATCAAGAGTCGGATGCTTAACCGACTAAGCCACCCAGGTGTCCATGGATTTTTTTTATAGCAGCTTTATTGAGATAGAGCTGACATACCATACAATTGGCCTATTTAAAGTATACATTTAAATGGATTTAATTTAATATTAATAACTTAATATGTAATTTAATATAATCACAGAATTGTGCAAATGTCAGCACAATTTTGGAACATTTTCATCACCTGGGGGGCCCCCCCCCGCCCCTCCCCACCTGTTAGCATTCACTCCCTTTCCCCCTCACCTCCAGCCCCTGGAAACCACTGATCGATCTGTTTCTGGACATTTCGTATAGAGTCACATTTAGCCCTAGTGTCACAGTAGAAGTTTTTGCACAAATGTGTGTTTTCATTTGTCTTGAGTATATCCCCAGGAGTGATGCAGCTAGGTCATTCGGTGAATCTGTGTTACAGTGTGTGTGTTTTGTTGTTGTTGTTGGTAGTTAAATTAAAGCACGATTTAATCTCCCTTCCCATGACCCATGTGGGGAGGAAAGGAAAAGGTCCCTAGCACAGTGCTCACCAGCACTGTGCTTGTTTGAGGCAGGTCTGTCCCAGACCTGCCCCCTCTGGTAGTTTCACCCAAAATGTGGCCTGTTTTACTTGTTTGTGAAGGTGACAAAGGTTCCAGCCGGGAACATGGTTTATTTTATTTTATTTATGTATTTTAACGTACATCGATTATTTTTCAATTCATCAAACTGTTGCAACTAAAATCACAGATCACCGTTTTCACAATCAAAGAGTGGGAAATATAAAATGACAGAAATTAAACATTTTATGCCAGGCTTATTATTTTTTTTTTTTTAAATTCTTGTTCATGTCTTTCAGATGATGAAAGATTTGTGTCCGTGATACAATGTGTTTGTAGAAAATAATGGTGGGAATGTAGAAGAACCGAGGGGAAAAACTTTAGCCAACCCAGAAAAACAAACAAAACAAAAAAACAGAACAAAACCCACCACCGTTCCCATCTTTTCCTGTTTGCTGTAAATTCATTGAAAGTGAGATAGGGACCAGAACAAGGGGATTCAAGGCCCCAGTTCTGGAATCAGGCTGGAATCAGGCTGGAGTCTGATTCCCACCCCCACCACCCAAGGGCTGTTGGCCCTCGGGCCAGGTAGGCGACCTTCTAAGATTTCAGGGAAATTCCATCTACTTCCCAGGGCTGTGGTGAATTCTAGGCCTTGATGTAGAGACAGGGTTTAGCAGCGCATCTGGCGCGTGGTAAGGATCCAATCACTGGTCGTTATTTTATTGAAAAATAGTGCTGTTTATTTTTATCATCCTGTGAGCCTCTCCTCCATATTATTTAATACTCCTTTAAAAACATGACTTTAGGGGCGCCTGGGTGGCGCAGTCGGTTGAGCGTCCGACTTCAGCCAGGTCATGATCTTGCGGTCCGTGAGTTCGAGCCCCGCGTCAGGCTCTGGGCTGATGGCTCGGAGCCTGGAGCCTGTTTCCTATTCTGTGTCTCCCTCTCTCTCTGCCCCTCCCCCGTTCATGCTCTGTCTCTCTCTGTCCCAAAAAATAAATAAACGTTGAAAAAAAAATTAAAAAAAAAACAAAACAAAACATGACTTTATTTTGGTTGCCTCGTCTCTTTCTGATATACCATCATTTGTGTAACCTGTGTCCTAATTAGGTCCTGGATGTTTCTGAGCTCTAATAACTTAGATAATATTGCAGTTTCCGCGTTACTCTCGAGCCGGCTTTATGTTGATGTCCATGTCCTCTGCCTCCCCCGTCCTCAACACGTCTGGGATGTCCCCACCCAATGGGATGTCCTGGCGGGGAAAGACAAACTGCTCAAGCCACCTCGTTTCCCGAGACACAAACCCTCCAATGGAAAATAAAATCATCCATCGTTTTTTTCCAGGAAGAAGCCACGGTGTTTGCTCGCTCGGCAGTCCTCCTCTACCGTGGGGGTAATTTGTAGCTTGAATGATTGAGACAAACACTTGGCGTGAGTCGGAGAGAAGTAGGATGTCTGTAATTGGAATATTTTGTCTCATTTATTCTTGATAATGTGCCATATTCCACTCCATCAGCCAGAGGTGATTGTTCACGGCATACCATACACCTGCTATCAGTGCTTATGAAAACCAGATGTGGTTCATTGTTAGATGCTATTTTAAAGCAAGGGTGAGCCATTTTCCTCTAACGGCCCCTCCCTTCCTCATTCTCTCTCTCTCTTTCCTACAACTGTTTGTCCTCCCCAGGGTTCTAGTTAAATTTATTTGGAGTCCAGGGATGCTGGCCCATTTTTATCAAGTCTTGGCAATCTACTCAATTCCCTGCAGGTAGTGCAAGAAGGGGGTGTGTTGGGAGGAGGCAGGAAAGTCTAGAATGGTCAGGAGGGAATGCATTCCTGCCGGTGAGAGTACCTCCTCCTGGTGTGGCCAGAGTAGGCACTGAAAGATCTGAAAGGTGGTCCTCCTGGTGGGGATCTTGGTAAGGTCAGATTGGGAGTATTGAGCAATACGCCTCAACCTTTGATGTACATAACTTGGAATCTTGGTTCTGATCCTGTAAATCTGGGTGGGGGGAAGCGAAGGGAGGGGCGCCGAGATGATGATTTTCCTAAAAAATCTTCCAGATACTGGCAGTCCTGATCCCCGGACTGGAATACAGCAGGGGTCAGTGCACTCTGCCTGCTGCCTGTTTTCATACTTTATAGGACCTAAGAATGATTGGGGCGGGGATGGGGTGGGAAGAAATACACATACAAATAGCATTCATTACCCATGAACATTTCATAAAATTTAAATGTCAGTGTCCACAAATTAAGTTTTATTAGGATACAGCCACACACGCTCAGGTCTGGACCACGGCGGCTTTCATACAACCTGCCTCAAAGTTGATAGCTGTGGTAGAGCTCATACAGCCCCAAGAGCCTAAAATATTTACTGTCCGGCCCTTTGGAGAAAGTGCTTGCCAATCCCGGGTCTGGATCTGGAAGAAAAAAAAAAAAAACAAAAGCAGAGGTGTCCTTTAAGGAAGTGTGTTACTCAGTACAGCTGGAAGGTGGGAGATAAGACTGAAGATCCCGTATGTTGAGTTTGAATATCAATAATGATTCAAAAAATTAATATTACCATAAAACAAGAGTTGAACTCTGACAAGTAAAAAAAAAAAACTCTCCAAATCTTTATTCTTCCCACCCTCCACCTCCTGACCCCAATTTCTGACTTAGAATGGCCACAGATTTGCATAATGGCTTTCTTTTGTTCTTTTTATTGCCAACTAATTGAATTAGGACAGAAAAAAAAAAAAAATCCTTCAGTCTCCCACCAGTTCTGTACTCCTGTAAATAAGCATATAGGTGAAGAAAAAAAAAAAGGTGAACAGTGGGTTTCTCTTTATGGAGTTTTGGTTTTGTTTTGTATTTGTGTTTGCTTTTTATATTTAGCTTCTGGACGTTAGGGGAGTCAGTGATAGAATTTTGATAGGTGAGTCTTTTCAGAGAAAAGAAGAACAATTCACCTTAAAACTTTCATCTTTCTCCCTGTTGTGCCATAGGGTTGTGTTGGTTTGGGCAGAGACAAGGTGGAGGCAACTTAGAAAGTTTCTCAAACTTGTACATTATTGAGCCTTTAAAAAGGCTTCTCATGGACAGGGCTTGGAGTGGACTTTGCTGCTCCTGAATTGATTCCTTCTTAAATTTGCTGCCCCAGGAGCCCAGTGGCAGTCTGGAAGCACAGGGACGCTGAGAGCTGGTCTTGCCTTTCTTTAGGTGAGCATTTACAAGGCCCGGAATAGAATGGTCAAGATTCCCCCCCCACTCCCCACCAGTAACTCTTGCCCTGGGGACCATTCAAAGCGTGCTTGGATTTGGAAACTCTTTGGGCATTTTAAAATTTACTTGACTTCTTAGGGGTACCTGGGTGGCTCAGTCCATTAAGTGTCAGACTTTGGTTCAGGTCAGGAACTCACCATTGGTGGGCCCAAGCCCCGCATTGGGCTCTGTGCTGACAAGCTTGGAGTCTGGATCCTGGTTTGGATCCTGTGTCTTCCTCTCTCTTTGCCCTTCCCCCACTCACACTGTCTCTCTCTCTCTCTCTCTCTCTCTCTCTCTCTCTCTCTCTCTCTCAAAACAAATAAACATTATAAAAAACTTTTAATTAAAAAAAACTATTTGACTTATTAGAGATAATTTATTTGACTCCTTGTTCCCTGTACAAGAAGTTCAGTTATTTCGCCAGCCCACTGGGCTCTCTATGCTTAACTCTACCCGTGTGATCTCATGCCAGAGCTCGGAACTCAAGAAAACTCCAGCGAAACACTGGCCTTGTTGGCATCCTTATCCTAAACGCTGCTCCTTTCTCCCAGACAGGAATGCCCTTCCTTGTTCTTTCCTCATGCTCCACAATCAGATAAGAAAAACAAAGATGCACTACTTTTGCTGTATTCTAAAGATGCTGGACCACTGTGTTTTCAATTTAATTTATCTTCATGTATTTTTAAAGTTTTGTTCTACCATATTATCCAATAATTACACTACTGATTATTTACCCACAGAAAACGAAAACAGATTCAGAAAGATACGGGCCCCTGTGTTTATTGCAATATTGGTTACAACGACCAAGATACAGAAGCAACCTCAATGTCCATCAGTAGACGAATAGACAAGGAAGACACACACACACACACACACACACACACACACCTTCCTTGTCTGTTTGTCTACTGATGGACATCTACCTATATCTATATATAGATATAGATAGATGTATACACACACATGCATACACACAATGAATTATTACACGGCCATGAAAAAGGATGAGGTCACACCATTTGTGACAACATGGGTGGACCTAGAAGGTATTAGGCTAAGTGAAATAAGTCAGAGAAAGACAAATACTACATGGTTTCACTCATGTGTGGCATCTAAAAAATCAAATGAATAAACAAAACAGAATCAGACTTATGAATACAGAGAACAAAGGGATGGTTGGCAGAGGGGGAGGGGCTGGGAGAGTGAGTAAAACAGGTGAAGGAGAGAGAAAGATACGAGGTTCCCAGTGATGGACAGAATAAGTCATAGGACTAAAAGGCACAGCACAGGGAATGTAGTCGATGATATTGTATTGGCGTTGCATGGTGACAGGGGTAGCTACACCTGTGGTTAGCACAGCATAACCTGTAGAGATGCTGAATCACTATGTGGTGCACCAGAAAATAATATAACATTCTGTGTCAACTATACTCAGGAATTAAAAAAAAAAAAATGAGGGGCGCCTGGGTGGCGCAGTCGGTTAGGCGTCCAACTTCAGCCAGGTCACGATCTCGCGGTCCGGGAGTTTGAGCCCCGTGTCGGGCTCTGGGCTGATGGCCCGGAGCCTGGAGCCTGTTTCCGATTCTGTGTCTCCCTCTCTCTCTGCCCCTCCCCCATTCATGCTCTGTCTCTCTCTGTCCCAAAAATAATAAATAAACGTTAAAAAAAAAAATGAAAACAAATCAAAACCAAACCCTTACTGAGCTTTTTTGCCCTTTATAGTAATTTTGACAGTGACCCTGTTTATGTCAAGTCTCAGAAGCTGGGCAGGATGCACACCACTAGAGCTCCTTCTGTCTTCCCAAAGATCCCTGTTCCTCTCCTTTGCGTGGCCAGAGTTGAGTTTTGCTCTTGCTTCTTGTGGCACAGACAGGGCTTTCAGCTCCTGCTCCTTGCTCAGCCAAAGTGAGCAGCTCCATCTCTGAAAGAAATCAGAGGTTGGGGCGCCTGGGTGGCTCAGTCGGTTAAGCGGCCGACTTCGGCTCAGGTCATGATCTCACGGTCCATGAGTTCAAGCCCCGCCTCGGGCTCTGTGCTGACGGCTCAGAGCCTGGAGCCTGTTTCAGATTCTGTGTCTCCCTCTCTCTGACCCTCCCCCGTTCATGCTCTGTCTCAAAAATAGATAAATGTTAAAAAAAAATTTTTTTTAAAAAGAAAGAAATCAGAGGCGAGAGGCCACTTATCTCAGAACACCCATCTTTCAAAGGGAGGTGACATATTCCAGCGAGGACAGATTCTTTGCACCTTCTTGTAATGGTTCCTGACACCTTGAACTGCAAAATAGGCTCAAAACTCGATTGCCTGTCTCTTCCTCTGTCTCTCTCACCATCTAGGCCTCTCTCTGTTCTGGGAACAAAGAAAAACTTTTAAAAGAGAGAGACAAAGATCAAAAGGGTTCTTAATTTTTTTATATGTCTACTGAGTCCGGAATGCAGATAAAGGGAGTGGGGGTGGGCAGGGCCAGTTGGAGTAGAAAACCAAGCCTAGGAGCAGCTGACATCAGATAGGAATACTTCATTTAGGAGGAAAAACACCTGTCACCTCTAATTACATTCTGTGGCCCTTGCCGGATGCTACCCCAGAAATGGAATACTTTGATGTGAAGAAATAGCATCTTGACCTTTCTGCACTGACGCCAATGCAATATTCGTGGAGGGAGGGAGTCAAACCTGGACTTGAATCAGTTTGCTGTTCCTCCAAGATATTATGTAACACCGTGTTCATCTTGTATTAACCACCTTTTCCATCATCTTTGTAACTCAAAGACAAAACTGTGATCAACTGAAGAGGCCGGTATTAGTTTCCCACTGTCTGTAACCAACTGTCACAAACGTAGTGGCTTAAAAACATAGGCGATTATCTCTGAATCAGGAACAACGTTCCTGAGTTTCATTTTGCCCTTTTGTTGTTTTCTGTGTTTTCCACGTAAGAAGCAAGCATTCCTTAGGTGAGTCAGGAAAACTGAAGTAAAATAAATAATATAAAGATACATGATAAAGTCTTTTAAAAGGCAACTCCAGGGACATCTGGGTGGTGGGCATCAAAGCGTCCAACTTTGGCTCAGGTCATGATCTCATGGTTCATGGGTTCGAGCCCCACATTAGGTTCCCTGCTGTCAGCCTGTCATGTTGCTTTGGATCCTCTGTCCCCCTCTCTTTGCCCCTCCCCCACTTATCTCTCCCCAAAATAAATAAATGTAAAATATATAAAGGCAACTCCAGTGTGTAATGACACCTTCATACCCAACCCGTGTGAGGCACACCTGTGGGCTAAGCAGCCTTATACACACTTTACAGATTGGAGACTAGGGAGGTAACTTGAGTTTCCCAAAGCCACAGGTGATGAATGTCAGACTTTGCCAAAGCCACAGATGCATGTCAGACACATTAGGCCTATACTAGGCATAGGGGTTTAGTGCAGATCAAAACAGGTAGAGGAACTGTTTACATTTTAAGACAGATATAAACAAACATTCACACATAGATAGATGTCGAGCTGTCAGAGGAAAATGCCAGGAAATTAAATTGGAGACAAAGGAAACTTTTTGAAAAAGTGCTGTTTAGCCTTGGACTCATCAAATAGGGGAAGAATTAGGGAGAGAGAGAGAAACCACTTGCAAACATCCTAAGTACACACACTTTCCAGCTTCAAGGTCAGCTGTGCTCTTTCCAGTGTGTTCAGCCGACTTTGTCCCCGCTCTTGGTTAGAAAATTCCTAAATAACCCCAAAGGGGCCATAGCCAATATCATCTCTACAATTTTTGTGGGTTTTTTTGTTTTCAACCCTAAAGAGCATATAAATCAATTTTCCTGTAGGTGGTTCCTGAAAACCTATGAGTGGAGAAAATCCAAATAAATTCTTTTTCGCAGTATTATTGAAAACAAAACAAACAAATGAACAGTAACAACCACAAAACCCCAATATGCTCCGAATATGGCTTAAGGAATTTCTCGCTTCATTTTCTCAGAACCAATTTCCCCATTTATATAAACCTCCAGACCCCCTGAGTGGATGGCCTAGAGCCCTACCTACTCCTGAATTCCTGGAATTGATTATACCCAATTCCAATAGAATGCGCGTGCATGCTGAGTTTGTTTTTTGAGGGTGTTTTTTATTTTTCGTTTTTGTTTTTTTGTTTTGTTTTTTTGTTGTTTGCTTCTCTCTTTCGCTTTTGTCTCTATTTTTTATTTTAAACAGTGAATGTCAGCAAGGGTGCCCTTAAAGCCAGCACAGAGCCGCTGTGTGGACACTGAGGGCCTGCAACCATTATTAAAATGCATTCTCACTGGAGTTGGAGCCTTTCAGCTGAGAGGGCTTCTGTGGAAATATGTCAGGAGTGGAGAGCCTGAAAAGTTCACACAGCCCCGTGCTTCGCCACGTCCTGTTCTGAAGTCACAGTTCAAATCCAGTTGTCTGAAGTTGATTCAATTCAATGGAGTGAGACCCTCCAGCAGCCTGGGCAATCCGACCCCATTATTCTTCTCCAGCAAAGTGGGCACGCCAGGTTTGGAAACTTTTGAACTGTGTCCTCAACACTCAAAATCCAATTTCCCAGGCTTCTTCCCTGAAAAAATAAGACAAGGAGTGAAGGGCTGCATATGGTGAGGCTAAAGGGATGTTCTCTTTCTTTCCTGTTTTCTTCTCTCCCATTAAAAGAAGTAACAATAAAATGACTTTTTTCGGATGCAGTTTTCACTTTGTGCAGCTACTCAGGACTGGCAAGGAATGTCGTTACCAGTGTGGTAGGGGTGGCCAGCACTCAGGGAACTGTGTTTCCCCCTTGATAATTTATTTCATTTTCCTACTTCCATGTGATATGACTTTATTTCTTCCTCTTAATTTCTTTGACTTGTTTTGCACAGTTTTCATTGCTAATGCACAGGATGGAAGGCACCAGGTATAGGAGAAGGCAGGCATGCCAGGGTGGCCCATTCTTGCTTTTCTGACTTTCTCTCCTTTCGTGGTTTCCAGGACACCATGTTCCATTGGTTCCTCTTCTTCGCTCATCCAGCTAGACCTCCTAACTCCCTCGGATTGGCTTCACTGATTCCTTAGGTTCTGTCCTGGATTATCTCATCAACTCCCTTATACTTGAATCCATAAGCCAACCCACCTACACCTGACCACTAGCTGGACTTCTCCACTTGGGTACACCATGGACACCACACATCAGTCCATCCCCGGCTGAGGCTACCACTCGTTCACCTCCTCAATAAAGTGTCAACAGGCAACCAACATTTGGTGACATAGTGTAATGATGAGGAACAGTGTTTTATCAGCTTCACCGCTGATGGACGTGACAGTTCTTTGAGGGCAGACTACCTTAAATTCCCAGACGTTTCCATGGGAACTGGACATTGTTCCTTCTCTTAATTGAGTGAACTGATTCAGGTCGCCCCTGCTAATTTTATTCTTGCCTAAGGACTCTGAATCAGTTGCAGACTTAATTTACCCTCTAGTGGGCAAGTGGTAGAGAACTTGGCATCTCCAGAGTGAAGCAGAGTGAAGTCACTCTTGTTGATACTTCTGGAGGTACTTTTTGTCCTGGATTGGGTTGTCTTTGCGAACCTATGCTCCTTTGGGACATATTATTGGTCTCTCCTGTGGAATCTCTTGACTTCTTTGCTAGAAAGCTTGGAATCTACAGGAAGACGTATTTGTAACAACAATCCCACCTGGCTTTCACATAAGGAGATGAAGGCTTAGGTCTACAGAGCAGGCAGGGAAGGATTCACTACCCAACAGACTGAACCCCAGGAGTTAGTTGCTACATTGTAACACTTCTATTGGTTCTCTCTGGTGGGAACATCTAAATCAATTTATTTCTCCCTGTTCTCACTGCCATAGTTTCATTCTAAGACCCCGATTTCTTGCCTAACTTATAGGAGTTGTGTCTTTTTTCTGCAATCTTGCCAATCTTTGTCCATTCCATCTTCCTGTTATCTTTCTAAAATCAAGATCTAATCATGCTGTTTCCCTTTGGCTAACCTGGGCCATTATTTTTGCTTTGTTTTCCTTTCTGGTATGGAGGTAAAACTCTTAGAACATAAAATCAACCATTTAAGTGTGCAAAATCCAGAAGCCTTTAGTGCATTCACAGTGTTTTGCAACTATCACCTGCAACTCCATCCAAAACCTTTTTTCACCTCCAAAAGAAACACCACACCCATTAGGCAGTATTTCTCCCTTTGTCCCTCCATCAGCCCCTGGCACCGGTAATCTGCTTTCTGACTCTATGCGTTTAGCTATTCAGGACCGTGCATATCATGATATGAATCATACCATATATGACCTTTTGTGTTTGCTTCTTTAATATTTTCGAGGTTTGTCCACGGATGCAGTATATACCAGTATTTTATTCATTTGTTTGGTCAAATATTATCCCATTGACTGTATACACCACATGTGTGCATCCCTTCCATTGGCTGGTGGCCATGGGTTGTGTCTACCTCTTGGTAACTGAATACTGTAGCTGCAAACATTCATGCACACGTTTTTGTTTGAGTACCTGTTTTTAATTCCTTTGACTATAAAGCTAGGGATAGAGTTGCTATATCATACAGTGATCCTGTGTTACCTGGTGAGGTACGGGCAGGTGGTTTTCCATGGCAGCCAACAAGGGTTGGAACAAGGGTTCTGACTTCTCCACGATGCATCAACCCTTGTTATTTCTTGCTTTTTTTAAAAAAAGTTTAATTAGAGAGAGGGAGAGACAGAAAACGAGCAAGTAGGGGCAGAGAGAGAGGGAGAGAGAGAGAATCTCAAGCAGTGCACTGCCAGCACAGAGCCTGACCTGGGGCTCAATCTCATGAACTGTGAGATCATGACCTGAGCCAACATCAAGAGTCAGACACTTAAAAGACTGAGCCACCCAGGCACTGCATTGTTATGTCTTATTTTTTGTTTGTTTGCTTTGCTTCTTAAATTATAGCTTAGTATTGGTTTCCTAAGGTTGCCATAACAAAGTAGCACAAACTGAATGACTTATGGCTTTGGGTAGATTCCTTTCTTCTTCCAAACCTACTTTCTTCTTTGGCAAAAGGGGGAGCATGTATATAGTTATCCCAAAGTTTCTTTGGGGGTTCTCAGTCTCTGATCCTAAGGCTACAAAGTTGTCCTATGCTTGATGTTACCCAGGTGCACGTGCACATTCACACACTCACACTGCTCCTGGTAGGGTTTCCACTCTGAGATGTTCTGTCTGCTGCAGGATTCCCCATCTAGGGTGTAGAGATAGAAATCCCCTCAGGACCGAGGGAGGCCTGGGTCCCAGGGGGCACTACAGCCCACAGGACAGTCACCTCTGAAAAAGAGCAGCATTCTCCATTTAACCCAGGGTGTTGTGTGAATATTACCATTTTTCTCATGTGCCAAATGCAAGAGGACTGGGGAGCCCTTGCTGTTTGAAGGCAGGATGGTCCAATTGAGGTAAAATCCTTCTGGACCTGAGCGGCAGGTCAGGTCCAGTTGTACACATGATTTTCCCTTTCTCTGTGAAGCGTTGGCTTGAACTCCTCTCCTTATTTGGGGTGTCTCCTTACCCTTAGAACTCTGGTCAGCCAGACTGCTTTCAGAGGTTCTATCAGTAGGGTCTGGTGGGGAGACAGAATTCACACCAGTTATCTTAACAGAGGGAATTTAATATAAAGAATTATTAACTAGGTATTGAACTAAAAAGGCCAGAAGAACACAGAGCTATCACAGGTGGAGAGCAGCTCCTACCTCTAGGGCTGGAGGAACAAAGAAGAGAGGTTGGAATTATTAAATTTTAAAGGCTTGAAGGAGTCCTGCCCAGCTGGGACTCAGACCTCTGAGGGCACCGTCTGGCTGGTGCTGAATCTCTGAGCTCAGAAGAGAGGCAGCACTCTAATCCGAGGAGGGGGCCGCTGGCCAACTGGGGTTTGAGTCTCTGAGGGAGTATAATGAGGCCAGTTCTGTGAGCCTTTGGAGAAACTGAAAAGCGGACTCATTGGCTGCTACTGGAACATACTGCTGCAGCCAGATCACGGGAGCCAAGCTGGGATGATGCAGATAGAAACAGAAAGCAGAGAGGAAACCAGTGGTAACCTGACAGGCAGGAGCAACTCGCTGCTTCCTCCTCCAGCTTGGCGGGGTCCTCTGGGACCCCTCTTTGCAGAACCTAAGCAGGAGCCACTTAGCAAAGCAGAAATGTGGTTTGCTCAGCTTCTGTGGCATAATGCAGGGTGTATAAAAGTAGGTTTGAGACTCAGAGGCAGGAGCGTATTAACTGGCACTGAACCCCCCCTCAATACCCTCCCTCGTGCTGAAAGCAATGAGCCTCATCCACGCTCCTGCAGCCCCTCATATCATGCTGTTTATCAATCATCATAGTTCTCTCTTGTCCCTTTGGCAATGAGCCATTTGAGAGCAAGGCTTCTGTTTCATTCACCTCCATGTCCTCAATTACACCAGCATCGTATCATAGTACATGTTCACTAAGTGGCTGCATGGGTGAGGGAATGGACAGAGCCAGCAAGAGAACATGGAACCCAAGATGGAAAATGTCAAATCATACCCAGGACAACAGCATCTGACATCTCGGACCAGCACTCGTTCCGCGCCCTTGGGTTTTCAGAACGTGTGGCCAAAGAGATGGTGCTTCCACAGCAAGCAGCTAGCTGGGTGAAGAAGGCAGAGATGCACACAGAGTTCCATTGTGGGTGGGGATAATGAGACACCTGCTAGGACCCAGGTGCTGAGAAAATTCTTAGCAACAGTGAAGCCATCAGTGGGCCACAGACAAAGGTCTGAAGGGGAAGGGCAGAAGTGGCTTTGCTCAGCCAGGAATCCAGACTCTTCAGAGCCGGGAGTCTCCCTGTTCCTCTAGCTCTGTTGCTTAACGGAAAATTCCCATTCAGCCTCAGTCCACAGTCACTCCCTGTAGCTTTCCTCTGCCTGAAACTCCAGCCTCTCTCTACCCACCTGATTAATTCTTAATCATCCAGAAACACTCAAACCAGTTGTCTCCTCTTCCGGTAATTTTGCCTCCCAAGCTGCTTCTTATCTTATGCGTCTGCAGCTCGACATCCTTTTTCCCCAAAGACAGCAGACTAGAGTCATTAATCCAGGTTCTGGAGCCCAGATGCCAAGAAAACCTGATGCCATCAGTTGTCAGTGGCCCGCTGGGCATATTTCTTACCCTGCCTCAGTTTCCTCCTTGGTAATATAGTTGTCACGGTGCTCCCTCGTACAGAGCATATCTGTGACCATTTCAACACGTAAGGCATTTTTATCGCTTTGAACATTGGCTAGCCCAGAGAATGTGGTCACAAGCATTGATGGTCAGTGTGATTCTCATACTGTCTTATAATCGCTTCTTTCAGTGAAATCTCTCTTTTGAAGTCTGGGCAGGGATTTGGGCTTTGTTCCTTGTTGTCTTCCCCTGGCCTGGTACATAGTAGGTGTTCACTGAACATGAGAGATGAACCAGAAAGCATGAAAACAGTAGAATTTTGATTAAGTGGCTTGCCCAAGGCATCACACGATTCCTTAGTGGAACTACTTGTCTAATGAGGAATTCACAGCAAATTGTCGTTGTTTCTGAAAGTGTTTCTATGCTGGAGAAGCATATTTTCCAGTAAGAACAGTCTAGTTATGGTAAACATCATTAAGACTTTCTTGAGAAACTGCCTGCAGGTTTACACAGCAAGCATCAGAGCCCCTATAGGACCATAAATGCAGATTATATTAGGCAGGGTTATTTTGTTTGGTAGGGATAGGATGTCGACACTTGTATTTATGAAAGGTACTGGGGATGTTGGTGCGTGGCTGCAGGGAAGTAGCTGGGCCTGGGGAATGGCTGTAACCAGGGGCTTCCACTGTCCGGGTCTCTCATTTCAGCTTGCCTTTCTCTGGACTTCACAAGACAAGTTGTCACTTGTTTGCAAATGTCCTAGAAGGGAAGTGATTCCAGGACAGGGATTTGTAGTAGTGTCCTAAGGCTGTGTTAACAAAGGACCACAAACACAGTGGCTCCCAACAACACTAACTTACTCTCTTATGGCTCTGGAGGTTCTAAGTCTGAAATGAGTCTCCACGGGGACGGGGCTACCGTGAAGGTGTTGGTGGGCAGTGTCCCTTCTGAGGCCCCTTCATAGTAGTTTCCTTGCCTGTCCCACCCTTTAGAGGCCTCCCAGATTCCTTGGCTGTTGGTGCTTTCTCCATTTTCCAGGCGGGGAGCTTTGAAGGTAGAGTCTTCAGATCTGCCTTTCTGACTCTGAAACTCCCGTCTGTTTCTACTAAGAGCTTCTGTGATTGCATCGGATACATTTGAATAATCCAGGATAATCTCCCTATCATAAGATTAAACAAAAATTTTTTTAATGTTTGTTTATTTTTGAGAGAGATAGAGTGCGAGTGGGGGAGGAGCAGAGAGAGAGAAGGAGACATGGAATCTGAAGCAGGCTCCAGGCTCTGAGCTGTTACCATAGAGCCCAACACGGGGCTTGAACTCATGGAGTGCAAGATCATGCCTTGGGCTGAAGTCAGATGCTTAACTGACTGAACCACTCAGGTGCCCCTAGGTGTCACAAGATTTTTGACATAATCACATCTACCAAGTCCTTTTTGCCATATAAGGTAACACATTCATAGTGTTCAGCTGACTTGAGTATGGATAACT
This sequence comes from Herpailurus yagouaroundi, assembly GCF_014898765.1. NCBI lineage: Eukaryota > Metazoa > Chordata > Mammalia > Carnivora > Felidae > Herpailurus > Herpailurus yagouaroundi. The sequence continues at coordinate 13,318,307 of NW_024412453.1, forward strand.
TTTTTTTTTTTTCAGTGAAGCGAGAGGCCTTTATTTAGCCTACTGTAGGCATCATGCCCCTCCAGAATGATCAAAATGTCTACTATATAGTAGTGTGAAAAATGTCATTGATTGGATGAATATGAATGAATATACCTCTCTGCATGTAACCTTCGATCTTTCCTTTCAAAGAGGCTTCCTCTCTGTGCAGGAAAACATGGCTGTCAATAGTTCTTGAACCTTGTGACCCCTACTCCTCTTCCGGGATGCTTGATTTCCTACTCAGTTCCCTTTGAAGAATCTTGAGAATGAACCTGTATCAGCCCTAATTACTTCAGGCCTTTGGACCAATCACCTGTGTATGGTTATTCATGATGGTTCTCCAGGCTGGTTAGTATAAGAATAGAAGTAGCCATGCAAATACTGAGGTGGGTTCTTTTTTCAATGTTTGTTTATTTTTTTTTTAAAGAGTGAAAGCAAAAGAGGAGGGGCCGAGAGAGACGGAGAGAGAGAACCATGAGATCATGACCTGAGCCGAAATCCAGAGTCAGATGCTTAACTGACTGAGCCACCCAGGCACCCAGAGGGTGTTCTATCTTAGCATGTAAAGGGTTATTTTGGACACATGGAATAGTGTTTGTGATACACGTGATATAGGAAAATGTGAGAGAGGCCTGTACCTATCAGGGAAGACGATCATCTCAAAACTGCTCTTTTTTTAAATGTGTGCCCATAATTCCCTGTAGAAATTTATTATCTTCATCTTTGCCTAGAAATAGACCATTGCACAAGAATGCCCCTGGCTATGCTTCTGGTTATGAGGGTTCTAGATCAATGGTTTTTTGTGTGTATTTGTTTTTCTTAAGTTTTTTTTTTGTTTGTTTGTTTTAATTCTGGTATAGTTAACACACAGTGTTATGTTAGCTTCAGATGTACAATATAGTAATCCAATGATTCTGTATATTACTCAATCTCATCATACGTGTACTCTTAACCCCCTTCACCTATTTTACCCATCAACCTCCTCTCTGGTGACCATCAGTGTGTAGTTAAGAGTCCGTTTCTTAGTTTGTGTCTGTCTGTCTCTGTCTCTCTCTCTTTTTTCCTTTGCTCATTTGTTTTGTTTTGTAAATTTCCATAGCAACATCTTTCTAGGTAAGTCTCCTGTGGCAAGGGAAACAAAAGCAAAAATAAACTCTTGGGACTATATCAAAATAAAAGGGTTGACAGCAAAGGAAACAATCAACAAAATTAACCACAGAATAGAAGATATTTGCAAATGACAAATCCAATAAAGGGTTAGTATCCAAAATATATAAAGAACTTACACAACTTAACACCAAAAAAACCTAAATAACCCAATTAAAAAGTGGGCAGAAGACATGAACAGAAATTTCTCCAAAGAAGGCATCCAGATGGCCAAGAGACACATGAAAAGATGCTCAATATCACTCATCATCAGGTAAATGCAACTCAGAATGACAATGAGCTATCACCTCACACCTGTCAGAATGGCTAAGATCAGTGGTTTTTAATTCTATCAGACCCAGTGCCCCCTCTTATTAAAAATAATATCTAACTTCCCTTTTATAATCCTGAAGTGAAACTCATAAGTAATGTATAATCTTGCACAGTTTTGGAAACAATGAATGTTCAAGGCATAATATGCAAGAGAATTAAAAAAGGTAATGTCTAATAAAATAACTTGTATTTCCATATTTCAATGATCTGGCACTGATACACTATAAATAAAATACCAAACTCCTTCACAAAATTCCAAAATACTGGGGGGTTGTACTACCATCTGCATTAAAAACCACTTCTCTTGATAAATAGGCTTTGTTACTCAATGTATGACTAACTACTGTCCTAACCCATGCCAATTACTTTCTTTTAGAAGTTCTTCTGATGTGTCATGGCACTTACTCCCACCTGAAGCTATCTTGTTTGATTATTTGCTGACACATGTATTGGCTCAGTCCTCTACTTGAACATAAGCTCTGTGATATCAGGAGTCTTTTTTAGTGCCCAGCACACAGTAGAAGCTTAGTATATATCTACTGAAGAAATGTATACTCCTTTTCACAAACCAAAGCACTTCTAAGCCAAAAAGACCTTTTTAACCATCTGATTTGATCACACCAGACCAAGGGAGGGTGGCATGGACTTGCCCATGTTACATAGCTGGTAAGTGGAAGGACCTGGGTCTCCAGGCTTCCAGTCCATGCCCTACATGCAGCCATCGTGCACGTATGGTTCAAGTTTATCCTTCAATAACCAGAGAGATTTTCATTTAATGACACTAATACTTCTTCTCTTTATCCTAATTAATCAGGCATTGGGGATTAAAACATGATCACTTCTAATGAAGATGAGAAATATTTAGTCTTCCTGGCTGGCATGTGACAGCTTCCATTTTTTATATCAATCTCCCATATCTGCCCTATAGACCCCCAAACTACCGACTCTCAGGTGTGAAAGTGGGCGCTTCCTCTGCAACAATTAACCAGTCCAGGAAGTGCTTTTTATTTTTTTTCTGATCAACCTTCTAGAAAGACACATTTCTTGTTGAGAAGGAAGCCGGGGTGTGCTTTACAGATGGCATGAAAGAGGAAATAGTGACAGAGAGTACAAATTGCTGAAAATAGCATGTGCCAAGGGCTACTTTGCAGTATTAGTTTATGAATTTTGCCAGCTCAGTAATGTTTCAGCAATAGCAAACGACTTGGAGGTTTTCCTTGCTTATTACATTCAAAGAGACACTGCATCTTAGTGTACAAAGCAATATGTAACAGCAGTTGGGTCTGCTTAGATTTGGAAGTGAGCTGAGAGAGCAGTTTGTATTTGCTTTTGATTTCTCCATGTGAGAGGGAGGCCAGTGATTGCTCTCAGCAATTCTGAAAGTCATATTCTGAAAACGAGAGAAATACAAGTGAGAAGGCAACACAGATGCATTTAGGAACAAATAAAAGCAAGAAGGAGTCCATGATTTGTTTCTGGAAGCCGCTGACCCATTTATAACTTACCTCAAGCTCAGAAACAAAGCTTGTAAATTCACCCCAAACCAATGTGGATATGAATTAGTAAAGGAGATATTTCAAGTGTAGCTTAAGCCTGGGACTTAAGTCAATTTCTGGTTTCTTCCTGAAATGATGGTATTCACAAAGATCTGGGCTGCTTTCTTGACTCTAAAGGGAGGCTTCCTATACTGGAAAATAACATCGCACTCTACCTGCTTTCCTATATAGTGAGGAAAACCCCAATTTTTAGTAATGGATTGTTTCCTGACACCTAATGATTACTCTGGATTTGGATAACCAAAACATTTTAAGCTTGGTGGCCTCCCACCTAAGTTGTGTCAAAAAACTGTAAGAAACCCTACAGTTTTATTTATCATGGGTGGAAGGGACAATGACCATCCCAGACTCTTCTTTGTGCCTGTTGGGAAACCAAGGTCCCCAGAGATGTGACCTGTCCAAGGTCCTGAAGTGACCTGTCAGCAAATCTTCCATTGGAAACGGTGTAGAGGTTCAAATCCCTGCTTTTTTGCTTATCAGCAGCACTCTCTTGAACAAGTTATGTTCACTTTGTTGAGTCCTTTTCCCCATCTGTAAATTAAGGTAACCATAATAGCACCTACCTTACAGGGCTGGTGAGGAGGACTGAAAATGTGATGCTCTCAGTGTGGTCCTTCACACATATAACCTGCCCCCGAAACAGTAGCTTTTATTATCCAGGTCTCCATCGTCGCTGTGATTATATTTATTTCCAATTCCATGTGTGGGTCTTTCCCTGGCTGCAAACATGTCTGCTTCAGAGCCTTAATCTGTTCCCAAACTGAAACTGTCATCTCTGTACCTTGTCTATACTACATTGAAATATAGCCAAAATTTCTTTCCTTTTTTTTTTTTTTTTTACATTTATTTATTTTGAAAGAGAAAGAGAGAATGTAAGTGGGAGGGCAGAGAGAGGGAGAGAGAGAGAATCCCAGGCAAACTCTACACTGTCAGAGTGGATCCCAATGTGGGGTTCAGTCTCACCAACTATGAGATCGTGATCTGAGCCCAAACCAAGAGTCAGACCTTCAACCAACTGAGCCACTCAGGTGCTCCTGTTCTTAATTAGACACCATTCATGTAGGACTTAAGTTTAATCTTTCAAAAATATAACAGGGAGTTTTTTCACGAGAAGTATTTGGTTCATGTTTTTTAAAAAAATCAGGGAGGAGGTACTTTTTTATCCTATTGACTCAGCTGGTTTTGTCTCTTTTTCCTTTTTAATTATTAGGGGAAACATCATGGAGCAGCAACTCTTGGCTGCCTGGGACTGAATTATAAAAATTAAAACATTTATTTTACTTAAATTACTGGTAGTGAAGCTAAGAGATCAGTCCCACTGGGGTTTAACTAAACCACAGTGAAGTGATGAAGAGATCGTTTGAGGTCAAATCTTCATACAGCTAGATACCCAGGCAACCCAACTAGTTTGTTCTCCATGGTGCTGAGTCTAGCTTCCTGATTAAAAACTTAGAAATAGGATATTTGTCAGATTTAGACCAGAGAATCAGAATAAGAAGGTGATGCTTACCTGCCCTCATTGTAGAGGCAAGCTTGTTAGTAAATTTGTGTGACGTTGCTATATGTGGATGATAAGAATGTAACCAGCCCCAACAGATGGTCTGGTAAAGTCTAGTAGGGTAGCAGTTTGACCTACCTTGCTTATTGTTACATCTTTAATACCTAGAAATGACATACAGATGCTTAATTAATATTCTGAGTGTGAACTGAAGGAATAACCCCACACCGCTCACTTACATGCCACTAGACCCTGGACATGCATACTTGTATCCAATCCTGTGGTTGCTCTGTTCCATGGCTGCCATGACCTTCATTTCACAGGTGGAGAGGCCAAGACACTGAGAAATGATGTCACTTCCCCAGGGTCACTCAGCTGGAAAGTGGCAAACGCACAATCTGAACTCCAATCTGAGTACAGAGTTCATATTTCTTCCTTTATGACACTTCCACACCAACTATGTGGCTATAATGACAGAAGTTCATCTCAGTAAGAAGAACTTCAAAACAGAGATTGTGTCAGAAAATCGTGAGTGCTGTATCACTGACTGTATGCTAGTAGAGAATATACTTAAAGGAGGCTTCCAAGCCCCTGGGGTGTCAAATAGAGCAACTTTTAACGTCTTTGTCTTCTGTGGCATTGTTTGTTCATTTGTTTGTCCCTTCCCTCATACTTAAATTCCATTTCCTCTTGATAAGTATATACAGTTAAAGATGCTCTCAGTCATTAGGACCAGAGGGAACTGTGTTTCTCCTCAACATCTGGTTTGGTTTTAGTCAGTGAGTGATATAAATTATGAACTGATTGGGGGTGGGGGGTTGTGTGTCTTGATGTTTCCATGTTCACTAGTGGGTTCAGAGCTAAAGTGACAGTCCACCTCTAAAATGTGAGTCAGCCACATAGTTGGAGATATATTTCATTAATCAGTCGATATCATTTCTCTATTACATTTAACATTTGATCTCAGTTTCTTCAATGTTTCCATCTTGTGTCTCTGTGTATATTTAGAAGCTGTGCCAAATCCTTCCTTTGGGAAAATGATAAATGCATATGTGCGTGCGTGTGTGTGTGTGTGTGTGTGTGTGTGTGTGTGCGTACCTGCATGCTCCTCTCTGCTTTCAATCTTGAGCCTTTGAACTTCAGCCAGTGCAAAGGAATAGAAATATTGCTGGCACTAACTTCCATTAGAGCCAGCCAAAACAAGCGGGCATACTGACTGTCTGTTTTCCCCATCTCTGATCCAAGAGCATCCCATCAAGGATCCTAGCCAACCTCACCCTCTCTGGAACAAGGGCCATTTCTCTCTTGCAAGCTCTAGGGCCCTAAATCTGACTTCCTTGGAGGGGAGGACAGTTTGTGTCTGCCAAGGGTAACTGAGGCCGCTGCATCTGTCGTGCTGATCCATCCAGAACTCTCGCCAGACCTAATATGCCGATCCATTACGCTGACCTGCTAATACTAACATTAGTGAGAGCGTGCCTGGCACCAAAAGCTGGAAACCAAATCTATAGTAAGGAACTGCTCAGTCCAGCTAAAATGAATCAGGACTTATTGTATTAGAGAATATTCCGTTTGCTCCAATAATGAGAACTCTGTTGAGATTGGTTAATTCAATTCTACCCATCTTATCAGATTTATTTTTAATGAAACTGAACAATAGTTTCATTTGTTATGTTATTAGTTTTCCCAATAGAAGCAATGAGACTTTAACACTGAGCACAGAGCAGACAAGCTTTGCCAATGTCTTTGGCTTATCAGTGACGTGTGCCCGTTTGGATATTACACAGTGAAAGGCTTCTGCCTTCTTCTGGGTCTGCATTCTCACTCCTGGGACTCAGAGCTGGGAGACCATCTTTTCCCTCATGGAACCTCTCATCTCATCTTGTCATCCCTTGTAACATACCCACCAAGGTTCCTGATCACCACTTTTCCCCCCTTGGCTAGCTGAGTCACATTGGCCAAGGGGCTTACCCTCCTTAAGCCTAATTTATTTTCTTTCTTTTTTCTTTTTTTTTCACATTTATTTATTTTTGAGACAGAGAGAGCATGAACGGGGGAGGGTCAGAGAGAGAGGGAGACACAGAATCTGAAACAGGCTCTAGGTTCTGAGCTGTCAGCACAGAGCCCGATGTGGGGCTCAAACTTACAAACTGGGAGATCATGACCTGAGCTGAAGTTGGATGCTTAACTGAGCCACCCAGGTGTCTGAAGCCTAATTTATTTTTTTTTCTTCTTTTTTTTTTTTTCAATATATGAAATTTATTGTCAAATTGGTTTCCAGACAACACCCAGTGCTCATCCCAAAAGGTGCCCTCCTCACTACCCATCACCCACCCTCCCCTCCCTCCCACCCCCCATCAACCCTCAGTTTGTTCTCAGTTTTTAAGAGCCTCTTATGCTTTGGCTCTCTCCCACGCTAACCTCTTTTTTTTTTCCTTCCCCTCCCCCATGGGTTTCTGTTAAGTTTCTCAGAATCCACATAAGAGTGAAAACATATGGTATCTGTCTTTCTCTGTATGGCTTATTTCACTTAGCATCACACTCTCCAGTTCCATCTACGTTGCTACAAAGGGCCATATTTCGTTCTTTCTCATTGCCATGTAGTGCTCCATTATGTATATAAACCACAATGTCTTTATCCATTCATCAGTTGATGGGCATTTAGGCTCTTTCCATAATTTGGCTATTGTTGAGAGTGCTACTATAAACATTGGGGTACAAGTGCCCCTATGCATCAGTACTCCTGTATCCCTTGGGTAAATTCCTAGCAGTGCTACTGCTGGGTCATAGGGTAGGTCTATTTTTAATTTTCTGAGGAACCTCCACACTGTTTTCCAGAGCGGCTGCACCAATTTGCATTCCCACCAACAGTGCAAGAGGGTTCCCGTTTCTCCACATCCTTGCCAACATCTATAGTCTCCTGATTTGTTCATTTTAGCCACTCTGACTGGCGTGAGGTGGTATCTGAATGTGGTTTTGATTTGTATTTCCCTGATAAGGAGCGATGTTGAGCATCTTTTCATGTGCCTGTTGGCCATCCGGATGTCTTTTTTAGAGAAGTGTCTATTCATGTTTTCTGCCCATTTCTTCACTGGGTTATTTGTTTTTCGGGTGTGGAGTTTGGTGAGCTCTTTATAGATTTTGGATACTAGCCCTTTGATATGTCATTTGCAAATATCTTCTCCCATTCCGTTGGTTGCCTTTTAGCTTTGTTGGTTGTTTCCTTTGCTGTGCAGAGGCTTTTTATCTTCATAAGGTCCCAGTAATTCATTTTTGTGTTTAATTCCCTTGCCTTTGGGGATGTGTCGAGTAAGAGATTGCTATGGCTGAGGTCAGAGAGGTCTTTTCCTGCTTTCTCCTCTAGGGTTTTGATGGTTTCCTGTCTCACATTCAGGTCCTTTATCCATTTTGAGTTTATTTTTGTGAATGGTGTGAGAAAGTGGTCTAGTTTCAACCTTCTGCATGTTGCTGTCCAGTTCTCCCAGCACCATTTGTTAAAGAGACTGTCTTTTTTCCATTGGATGTTCTTTCCTGCTTTGTCAAAGATGAGTTGGCCATACGTTTGTGGGTCTAGTTCTGCGGTTTCTATTCTATTCCATTGGTCTATGTGTCTGTTTTTGTGCCAATACTATGCTGTCTTGATGATGACAGCTTTGTAGTAGAGGCTAAAGTCTGGGATTGTGATGCCTCCCGCTTTGGTCTTCTTCAAAATTACTTTGGCTGTTCAGGGCCTTTTGTAGTTCCATCTGAATTTTAGGATTGCTTGTTCTAGTTTCGAGAAGAATGCTGGTGGAATTTTGATTGGGATTGCATTGAATGTGTAGATAGCTTTGGGTAGTATTGACATTTTGACAATATTTATTCTTCCAATCCATGAGCAGGGAATGTCTTTCCATTTCTTTATATCTTCTTCAATTACGTTCATAAGCTTTCTATAGTTTTCAGCATACAGATCTTTTACATTTTTGGTTAGATTTATTCCTAGGTATTTTATGCTTCTTGGTGCACTTGTGAATGGGATCAGTTTCTTTATTTGTCTTTCTGTTGCTTCATTGTTAGTGTATAAGAATGCAACTGATTTCTCTACATTGATTTTGTATCCTGCAACTTTGCTGAATTCATGTATCGGTTCTAGCAGACTTTTGGTGGGGTCTATCGGATTTTCCATGTATAGTATCATGTCATCTGCAAAAAGTGAAAGCTTGACTTCATCTTTGCCAATTTTGATGCCTTTGATTTCCTTTTGTTGTCTGATTGCTGATGCTAGAACTTCCAACACTATGTTAAACAACAGTGGTGAGAGTGGGCATCCCTGTCGTGTTCCTGATCTCAGGGAAAAAGCTCTCAGTTTTTCCCCATTGAGGATGTCATAAGTTAACAGCTCTGCTCGGAAAGCGGGAAGGCTGGAGGACATAATTTATTTTCTAATTTGTAAAGTGGTGATAACACAAATCACTCCATAGTATTTTAAAGGAATCAAATGTGGGACATCTGGGTGGCTCAGTCGGTTAAGCATCTGACTTCATCTCAGGTCACAATCTCAAGGCTGGTGGGTTCGAGCCCCACTTCAGGCTCAGTGCTGACAGTTCAGAGCCTAGAGCCTGCTTTGGATTCTGTGTCTCCCTCTCTGTCTCTGCTCCTCCCCCACTCACCCTCTGTCTCTTAAAAATAAATAAATATTTAAAAAAATTTTAAAGGAATCACATGTGAACGTGCCTTGTAAATGTATAATACCTAGCATGTAGTAGGGGCTCAGTAAATGTGGTCACCACCTGGTTCCTTTGAGTGTTTGTCTAGGTCAGTAGGTGACACACTCCTTCAGAGACAGGAACTACATTTTGGACATCTGTCCCCAAAGTGACCTGTCTTGACTTACTCTAAGCAATGGATAGATAGTTGCTTAGTTGAGTTGATTGATGGATCCCCAAATGTTGATTCCTGTCATCATCCTAATTTATTGTGTTTTTTTTTTTCATCTGAAACTTCTCTTACCCTTTCAAGGCTTGGTGCAAATATCCCTTCCTTCAAACACCCTTCGCTGTTGAGACTCAGTAGATGGAACCTGCAAGCAAAATACACTTTCTGTTGCATTTTTATAAGGTCTACCCTGATAAAATAATAATAATAATAATAATAATAATAATAATAAAAGTAAATAAAAATATACCATACTTCAAACCTCAGTTTTCAGATGAGATAGTCATCTTAAGTTGGGGTCCCTTCTCTTCCTGGGCAAGTGATAATGGAGCGAAGGAGCTCCTAGAGACCTATACACGAGTGAGGGCAGAAGGGTGCATTAGGGCACAAAAGTAGATGAGCCTGGGGTTTCCTGAGAAGTTTAGCCACAGCCTCATCCCACAGGGATCTCTGGAGGGTGGATTGTATCACAGACTTTTCCCATTCCCAGGAAGGGGACTGGGCTGACAGACCCGGACAACACCTAGGCATGGGGTGGGCATCACTCCAGTGGGGAGGTGTGTATAGCCCCATAGGCATCTTTAAGAAGGTGGTGTTAGCCAGTCATGGTCATTTTTCAGGGAAGGATACAGATGGGGTATGGAGCAGTGACTCAGTAAGGGAGGTTGCGAGCAGGCCCTCCACTCAAAGGTTCTAGAATAACCAGGGAAGACATTCAATCTGGAGTATATATAAGAGACTTTGGTCTGGCAATTCCGAGCCTCCCAGAAACAGGGACAGCCCCAGGCCTAGATGCTTGGAAATAGCTTGATGACATTCAAGAGTTGAGTCATTTATTATCTCTTAGATTAAAAAATAAAATAGGGAAGATTTTGGTATTTCGGCTCTGATACCTCATCCCTGCCCCCACTTTCATTTTGAACATGTTTAATTGGAGTGTTGGGTAATTAATTGCATGTCTGTTGCAATATGGTGTTTACTTACAAAGCACTGTGGGCCATGTCACCGATTAGCCATTTTCTCTGACGCCTGTCGGAGTGCTAATTACAAGCAGACACGGTACACTTTCTCTGACAAAGACACAGGAGTGTGGCACAGAGGTTTCGCCCACATCTCTGTGTGTCCCCTTCATCTGGACCGGGCTCTGGTTGGCTTCCGCAACGCTGATGCAGCAGCTCAGAGGAAGGGCCGCCAGGAATTAGACACAGACCGTGTGAAGTCTGTAACCATGGTCCAATTGTATTGTCATCTTGGGGGCACCCCCCGCCTCCTCCAGAATGTGTTCCTGGCCCTGGAGATTCTGAAGAGTCACACAACCTGTGACCAATAAATCACAGAGCTGGAGACCCTCTGTTTCCTCCCAGGCCCTGCCAAACAATTATGCAGTGAAATGTTCTAATTGTACTCTGATTTTAATGTTAATACCCATTTCCATAATTTCTCTGGATCTTTACAGTGCTGTTTAATACTTGCCAACGAAGCAAATGAACTAGAAGGAACACTCACAGATGGCTCGTGTTTCCCATTAAGCCGCTGCACTGAGATCTGCTTTGTTTTTGCATTCAGTTTGGGCAGCAGAGCTGTTCACGAAGGAGCTGGCCTGAAAGCCGACTCCCTAAGTGGCCACCTTGAAACCAAGTTGTCCGCAGTGAGCGGGAGACACGGGGAACAGAGTGGACTGTCTTTTACTGGGTCAAATGGGGGCCTTTCCAAGTACCTGTGGCTCAGCTCCTGACTCCCCAGCTCCTACCCTTTATGCCCCAGGAGGGTTCTGACTACCACGTACGGATGCTCTTTCCACCATCACACGTTAATTCCCACTCTTACACATCTGGAATGTCCTACTCACACCGCTTCGACCTTGAAGCCTTGGAACCTCTTCTCTAAGGCCCTCTTGTCCCTAACTGGGCCGGAGTTTAATGAAATTTTGGATTTACCTCCCAGCACTGGCGCAAAGCTGGTCTCTGTGAGTCCGTGCATGTGAAGCACAGAGTGGGAGGTTATCTACAACAGGGGCGCCTCCTTGGCGTTCTCCCAGCAACCCCATCAGTAGGAACACATAGTCGTCGGCCGCTTGTCCTCTCCCCCAGTGGATGGAGCCCTCCTAAAGAGCTTATTGAGGCCTTGTGTTTCTCTCCTATGTCATCAAGAAATTCTACTACAGATTCTACTAATCACTATTAGGAAGCAATATCTGGTCTGGCAGAAACCTAACTTTATCTGGTTTTGGTTAAAAGGCAGACTGAGTGGTTTGTGTAATAAAGGAACCAGGATGGGGAAAAGAGAACAAAATGTATCAACATTCTCTCTCCCTTTCTCCCTATTCCCCTCTGTCTGTGTGAGCACCAGACGTCTCAGATAAGCTTTCACCTCAAGCTGGAACCTTGGCTGCTACAGCTCTGGGCTCTTGGCTACATGATTTTCCAGTAGAAAAGGAAAGGACCCTCTTCCTTAGCACCAGCTTCAAAAACCCCAGGAATGGACCAGAAGTCCCACATTTGGGTCACATGCCCACCTCTGGACCAGTCATTAGGGTCAGAGTATGAAACATTCTGCTTGGCCAGTTTGTGTCGGGGGCTGCACCTGGTTGCTGAGGTGGGGCCCCCTAAGCTCCACTTGACGCTATGACCCTCCCTTCTCACCTTCCTTGCTCCCTCCCTCCCTTCTTTCCTCTCTCCCTCTCTCCCTTCCTCCTTTCCTCCCCCCTCCTTCCTTCCTTCCCTCCCTCCCTCCCTTCCTTCCCTCTTGTCACCTGTTTTCCTCTATATATCTATTCAACCATATAGCCTATAATGAATATTCAAACCCCAGAACATGCAAGTGAACATTATTGCTTAGTATTTGAATAATGTAATGCTTTTGTCTTCTAGCAAGAGTAAATAGTACTACACAGAATCACATGTTGAAATTGACTATTTCACAGTTTATTTTGCTTCCAAAATTTGCTGTTTCTTGGAACACCTCTCCCAGTATTTGCATATACTATGCATACAAACTTATTAGTGTGTATTTTACTTTCAAGAATGATTTACCATTAGCAGCAGAAGGGGCCATGAACATACCCTTATAACGTGGCTGCAACAGCTAGTGAGGCTGACTGTTCATGACCTTGGCTCCCCAACGCATTCCTGTCCCATTCCAGAAGTGTTCATCTTTGACTCTGTGTGTCAATGTTTGCTGTTTTTGCTTTCCGTCAATGTCATTGGGTTCCTTCAGTAACGTCTCTATGCCAGGAAGACATTCCTGCATGGAAGCACTAAGATGTATGTGGCATAGGGACTGGCAACATTGGCCTCTAGAACTTTCTTGAGACTAACAATGGTAGCTTCCATATAGCCCATGCTATTCCTATATGATAAGCACCCAATGCCTATTTGGTGGCTAAGGTATGTGACATGTACTACTTTTGCCAATACGGAAACTGAGGCTCAGAGGAGATGTGCCCACAGAACTGGGTTCAGTTTGTCTCCGCTGTATCACATGACCTGTTGTCCCTCAAAACATCAGGATTTACGTTTTCTGCAGTTTCTCCTTTTTTATTTCTGTGTGGAAGGCAAGAATACTCACTTCTTTTGGCAACACTGCTCTGCAGCTATGGTTATTTATTTTTCATCACTAACGGAATGCTTATAACGTGCCGTACCAAGTGTTTAATACATTTGCACGTGTGAAACGTGATCCTTCCACAAACCCCCAATGCCAGAGCTATTACTATCCCCACTTTACCAAGGAACAACCTGAGGCTCTGAGCTGCCTCCCCAAAGTCACTTGAGAAGTGACAAAACTAATAAATGAACACATGAAAGCTCATGTCCTTAAACACAGCAGCACACTGCTTCCCACAATAAATAAATGATGCCAGTTATCATTCAATTTGGAAGTGACTAATGGAGGCCTAGATCTCACTGTTCCTGCCCTGCCAGGAACAGAGATAAGGAACACAGATCTCTGGAGTCTTCTCCCCTTGGTCTTCCTCTTTCCCCTAATGTTTATTTATTTATTTTTGAGAGAGAGAGAGAGAGAGAGAATATGAACGAACAAACGAATGAACGAACAAGTTGGGGAGGGACAGAGAGATAGGAAGAGACAGAATCCCAAGCAAGCTCTGTACTATCATTGCAGAACCCGACGCAGGGCTCGAAGCCATGAACTATGATATCACAGCCTGAGTTGAAATCAAGAGTCAGATGTTCCACTGACTGAGCCACCTAGGCACCCCTGCTTTTGTCTGCTTTGACTGAGGGATGTGGTTTTACCCCTAGGGACAATCCTAGGCCACCCTGCTCCCTGACCAACTTATTTTTAGGAGGAGGGAGAAGCAGGGAATGATCAGTGACCTTTGTTCTTGTGCTTACAGGTTTTTGAACTCATATCATGAGTGTTTGCCCTAGATGGGCAGGGAGGTTGATGCGCACAAAGCTTTCATTTAGGACTTTAATTTTCTTTCCTTCCTTCCCTCCCCTCCCCCCGCTTCCCTCCTTCCAAGAGATTGTGAGGACAGATGACAGACTCATTTCTACAATCCCAGACTAAAACTAAAATCTCAAGCAAATATTCACCCTAGTGCATGACACCTCAAGCGCTTTTAGACCCAGAGATACAGATGAGCCGTTGTGCTATTGTTTGCAGGAGTGTTTGGCTCAGCTGTGAAGGGATCATTTCATTCAGTTTTGTTTAAAATCATGTAGCCAGGAACTAAAAAAGCATTTGGCTGTGGAAGAGAGGTACGTTCCGTAATTTACACCCTACCATTGTTATAAGGCTATGTGTACATGTGTGTGTGCTGTGTGTGTACATCACATTCCTTTGGCAAGTAATGCATTTAATTAATCTACGTGGAGTTTTAGTACAACATAGTTGATTAGCATAGTAGACACAGTGCCTTTTTAATATAACAAATCTACTGAGAAATATCCTTAGTTAATGAGCTGCGTCATTTTGGGAAAGTTTGTCTTATAACTAATATATGAAAATAGCACTGTATTTTTTTTTTTATGGTGCATGTTCAGAGCCAGGCATGAAAGGAGTTCTAAATCTTCTACAATCTGTAGCCCCCCATCTCTGTGTTGTGTGAGTTTTCTAAGACTTTTGTGGGTTGGTTTCTGTTCTATACAATTGTTTGTCAAAGGCGTAGGGCCAGAAACTCTCCTAAACTTTGAGTAAAGGTTTGTTATAGGTCATCTGAAGATGGAAGGAATATTTATAATCAGCAAAGGTGAATTGCCTTCACCCCCTTTGTGAACTTGAGGGCAAATGGAGTCAACTTGTCGTATTCCACCAAGAGTACCCGTCCCATTGATAGGCACAGCCTCTAACCCTGCCCCCCAGACTCACACAGAATAACTGCTGGCCTCTCTTTCCTCCACTCTATCCCAGGCACCCCACCCTGATCCTCTATCCTTTATTTTTCTTTTTTTTTAATGTTTATTTATTTGTTTTGAGAGAGATAGAGTGTGCAAGCAGGGGAAAGGGCAGAGACAGAAAATCCCAAGCAGACTCCACATTGACAGCACAGAGCCCAATGCGGGGCTCAGTCCCACAACACTGGGATCAGGACCTGAGCCAAAATCAACAGTCAGACACTCAATGGACTGAGCCACCCAGGCATCCCTATCTTTCAGTTTTGTAAGCAAGAAGCACTTTGTACAGACCTTCAGCTGGAAGGAGAGATTGGTGATGTGAATGAATGCTCAGAAATTCCATTTTGACTTTTCCCAGGGCTGCTGACCTGTGGATCACTGAAATGCCTCTCACATATATACCAAGGTCTTTTTATTGAGGTATAATTTACATACAGTGAAATGCACAGTTTGTGTGCGTTTGAAAAACTCACATCCCTGTGTAAGCCATTTGCCTATAAAGCTATAAAATACACTCATCCTGCCAGAAAGATACCCCATTTACCTCCCTACTCAATTCCTCTCACCACATCCCCATGGTCCAAAACTACCACTCACTTGATGTCTATGACCATAGAGTCACCCTGCCCGCTTTAAAATTTAATATACGTGGAACCATACAGTAAGTATTCTTTTGTGTCTAGTTTCTTTCACTGAACACGTTATTGTACCAGTTCTTTACATCTTTTCATGGCAGAGTGGTATTGCATTGTACGTAGATTTCCATTGTATTCCTTCTTTATTTGGGGCTATCATGAGTGAAGCTTTTGTAGGCATTCTGTGCTGTGGGCTGGATGTGTTGCCCCCAAATTCCTGTGCTGAAGTCCTCATTCCTAATGTGTTGGGTATTTAGAGGTGAGGCCTTTGGGAGACACTTAAGTTTGGAACAGATTATAAGAGTGGACCACCACCCCCCCCCCACCACGATGGGATTAATGCCTTTATAAAAAGAAGAAGAGAGAAGATAGAGATATCTGTGTGTGTCTGTGTGTGTGTGCGTGTGTGTGTGTGTATCTGTGTGTTGGTGCGTGTGTATGTGTGCTTGTGCATGTGCACAATGGGAAAAGGCCACGTGAGGACAAAGCCATCACCAGGAAGAGGACCTTCACAAAGAACAGGACCACATTGGCACTCAGATCTCAGACTTAAGTCCTCTGGAATCATGATAAATAAATATCTGATGTTTAAGTCCCCTGCCCATGGTACATCTTTAATAGTCCAAATTGTTTGGGATCATCTGGCAAAAAGATTCTGTGAATATATGTTTTTATTTCTTTTGGTTAAATGGAACAGCATTGCTAGGTCGAGTGGATGGATGTTTTCTTGTTTTAAAAAACCGCCACAGGGGCGCCTGGGTGGCGCAGTTGGTTAAGCGTCCGGCTTCAGCCAGGTCACGATCTCGCGGTCCGTGAGTTCGAGCCCCGCGTCGGGCTCTGGGCTGATGGCTCAGAGCCTGGAGCCTGTTTCCGATTCTGTGTCTCCCTCTCTCTCTGCCCCTCCCCCGTTCATGCTCTGTCTCTCTCTGTCCCAAAAATAAATAAACGTTGAAAAAAAAATCTTTAAAAAAAAAAACCACCACACAATTTTCCACAGTGATTGTGCAATTTTGTACTCACTCTAGCGATGTAGGAAAGCTACTTACAGCCTCACTATCACATGGTGTGTGAGGCTTTTTGTCCTGTAGCTATGCTGGTCATGTCTCTTGTTGGTTTTAATATACATTTCTCCCATGACTGAAGATGTTAAACAGTTTTCCTTGCATTGATTAAACATTGGTATGCTTTCTTTTGTGAAACGTACGCACGATAAAATCTTCTCCCTATTTTTTTCAGATTGGGTTGTAGGTGACTCCTTTTCTTTTTTTTTTTAATGTTTTCAGGAAACAAATCTTTTGTCCGATATGTTTCTTGTAAATATTGTCTCCCAGTCGACATCTTGACTGTTTATCTTATTTTTAGTGCCTTTTGATAAACAGACATTTAAAATTTTGATGAAGTCCTTTCTTTTATAGTTAGCATTTCTAGTTCTAAGAAATCATTGCTTACTTCAAGATTATGAATATCGTCTTTTATGAGTTCTTGTAGAATGTTGTTCTAGCATTTGGGGTAGGTCTGTGGTCTGTCTCAACCAAGTTCAGGATTTTTGTGGGTTTTTTTTTTTTTAAATAGGAATATTTGTTGAAAATTTTCTTTCCTACTGAATTGCTTTGGCACTTATGTCAAAAATCATTTGACCATATATGTACCTCTAGACTTTTATTCTCTTCTGTGGATCTGTATGTCTGAATTCTTACTGATGCTTTATGGTATGTCTTGAAACCAAGTTGAGTGCATTCTTTAACTTAATTTTTCTCTAAATTGTTCTTATTCAAAATAGTTTAAACGCCTTTTAGTCTTTCACATTTCAATATACATTTAGAATCATCCTGTCCATTTCTATAAAAAGTCTTTAGGGAGTGAATGGGATTGCACTGAATCTGTAAATAAATGTGGAAAAATTGACATCTTAGTGCTATTGAGTCTTCTGATATATGAATACTGACTGCACTGTTTCCATATTTTCAGTCTTCTGTAATCTTTCTCAGCAATATCTTACAATTTTCAGTGCACATCTTTTGTCAAGTCTATAAATACTTGACATTTTGCATGATTTTGCAAATGATATTTTTCCCAGTTCTTTTCTGATTTTCAGAGATACAATTGATTTTTGTATGTTAACTTAGTCTTCTACAGCTTGGCAAATTTACTTATTGGTCCTAACAATTTTTTTTGTTAGATTCTTTTGGGTTTTAAACATGCAAAATCCTGTCATCTGTGAATAGTTTTACTTCTTCCTTTTAAACTCTTTAACTTATTTTATTTTCTTGCTTTATTGCACTTGTTAAGACCTCTAACATGATGTTGTATAGAAGTGATGGAAACAGACATCCTTTTATTTTGCCTAATCTTAGGAGGTAAACGTTGAATGTCCACTTTTAACTTTGATGTTAGCTGTACATTTTTTAGTGCGATGTCCTTTGTCACTCACCAAGCCACACAGTCTACCGACAATGTCACCTTAAATGTTAACATACTTGCTTGAGAAATGAAGGGACTCCAGAAGCCAATTGTCCAGCACTGACTGGCATTAGACATCTTCCTGGCAATCTAGGAGAGGCATGTGCCGTCATAAGTGATGATTGCTTTGTGAATATTCCCAGAAACCTTTCTGATATTCTTTTAGTGCTTCTCTATCTGCGAAGCCAACCAGAACATCTATTCAATGAACAACATAGGTTTGACCTCTTGGACCCATGGATCAGCATCAGGTGATTGAGGGTGGGACATCTTTTCCTGGATGTTCCCAAGAGCACTGTAGTCCTGGCTGTGTGCTCTTCTTCAAGGGCTTGTGATCATTTTTCTTTTTCTTCTGGTAAAACTCGCCTTCATCAAATGCGTGTTATCATGACTAAACAAGATCAGTAGTATTGCCATGAGTTGTTCTGAGATTTTTTGCTCACTCCTGATAATAGTAATGGCTGAGGTATCCTACACTCAATTTGTGTCACGCTCAAAACATTTCCCTATGGAATGTCTCATTTGCTTCTCTAAAACTCCCGATGAGGTAGGCATCATTACTCTCCCCATTTCTCAGATAAGGAAACAGTCTTTTAGAGGCAAGTGGTGCATCACTTGCGGTGAGATTCCATGACTTTTCTCCTCATCATTCAGATGGAAATTGAGCAGTAAATGCTATTCTTCTGGGTTTTCTGTCAAGTACAGAGGTTCAGAAAAATGTATGGCCAAGTTTTAAGAAGGAGAGAGTCTCAACATGAGATGTGAAAATGGCATATGAGACAGACAGAGCTCTTCAAATTATGTAGTATTTTTTTTGTCCCCATAGCCACCCATCCAACCCACAGTACATCTCAAATACTCTCATCGTCACGCAGAGACATGGATTTGATTACATTGGTTCTGAAATGCCCCCAGGCTTTCAATGAAATCTTTCATTTTTTTTCAGCAACAATATGTACAATTTTTTTTTCTTTTTTCCCTATTACATTCGGAAATTTGTCAGGAGCAAAACATTGTCCCAGTGGAGAGCCAGGCTAGGGAGCCAGAAAAAAATGTACATATTGAATGAGCTGGATCACTCAAAACTTCAACCTGCCCTTTCTCCTCTCATGGCAGGAATGTCAAGGCCACCTCTTTCCTGTTGGAGTCCCTCCAACCCAAACCACCAAAGTTATCAGGCTGGAGAAAAGTATCTGGAACATAAATAATCATAACAGTGATAACAAAAGGTTTGGCTGGATCCCAGGTGTGGGTGAAACATAGGGCTAAAGACTTTACCCCTTGTTTCAATTAATCCTCGCCACAGGCTGTGGTGTATGTGGTCTTGTTTATCCCATTTCAACTGTGATGAAACCCAGCTTCTTGAAGTGGGGTGGTGTCCCTAGGATCACCGAGGGCCATAGTGGGAGAGCCACGATGTGACACCTGATCCAATGGGAGCCCAAAGCAAGAGCTTGAACTCAGGAAAGATCACACACCCAGCATCGCCTGTCGGATATTATAAAGACAATAGGTACTTGGAGGAAATAGGTGAAAGGTTCATGTTAGGACATTTGTAGAGCATTTAAATAATTGTTTGGAGCGTCTTCTCTTTCACCTATCTGCGGTTATGCTGGCTTACACACAGTGATGGGACTGTGGAGGGTTGTGGTTGGCCAGTGTGGGCTCACCACTTGTATAAACACATGAGCACAAGGGACTGTAGTACTGCCTTTCCTGCCGGGGAAGGGAAGGGTGCTACGGAAGGAGAAGCCCATGCTCCAGTGTAAGAAAGACTGGTTTTGCCCTTTGTAGCGGCTTCTTCTTCTTCTTCTTTTTTAATGTTCATTTATTTTGGGGGAGGACAGGCAGAGAGAGAGGGGGACACAGGATCTGGTGTGGGCTCTGACTGACAGCAGCGAGCCTGATGTGGGGCTCAAACTCAATGAGCTGTGAGATCATGAGCTGAGTGGAAGTCGGGAGCTCAACTGACTGAGCCAGCCAGGTGCCTCCCTTTTTAATTATTATTATTTTTTTTAATGTTTATTGCCCTGTGTGGCTTCTTGGCCCACGCTGTCCTGCTGGATTTTCGTGTAGCACCTGGGCTGCTGCTGTCACAACATGTGGAGGTAACAAGTGGTGCCTTGCTGGGAACAGTTATTGTTCTAGTAGGGCCTTGATGCCACTTGGGCAGGACTTCCTGGAAAGTGATCCAGCTTTGGAAGAGCACAATGATAGCCTGTTTTGGAAGAGGAACCCATGAACATGTGTCCCCAGATTCACACTGGCCCCTGGTCACACTCCTAAAAGCAGCAAATAGATCAGTGGGAGCCTGTGGCGTGGGTCCGTACTTCAGGGGCCAAACGGTTTTCTGTTCTATTACTTGATTGTTGCCATAGCTTCTGATATTTCCCTGTGTGCCCACATGATGAATCTGAGGTTTGTGAATGTGAGATGGCTTCCCCACAGTCACCCAGGGAGGGAGAGGGAGAATCTGGATATCATGTGTGATACCTCAGACTCCGAGATATCTGCCTTGAACCGCTGCGTTTGTTCGATCCCAGCTGAACCGGGCATATGTTGTTTGAGCAGATCTCACTAAAGAGCAAGTCCGGGTGAGCATGTTATCATTTATTCATACATTTTTATTTCAAACAGAGTGAACAATCTTATTCCAAGATGCCATACTTAGCGAGCCACTTTGTGAAATTTTAAGACAGCAGTATATTTGTGCCTGAATGAAGGTAGTGTAATCGGATTCCATAAAAAGCCTGCCTGTGGGTCGTTCTAGGGAGCCTTTCCCATTCTGGTAAAGACTTCTACGCCTTGGAGTAGGTTCAGAGTAGGGGCATTTGTTTAATGCCACCCTGTAGAAGTCCAAAAAGATTACGCAAACAGAGGTGTGTACCATGTGTGGGGACATTCCCGGCCAAGCTGCTCTCCATCAGTGTTAGTACCAATACATTAACAGGACTGGATTTGCATTATTATGAAATCCTTTGACCTTTAGGGACCATGATGATGAAAAGCATCCCCAGCAGAGATGTGGGGAAATATACATACGTTATGGTGGATGGGGGAGGGGAGGGGTCAGGAGGGAGAAAGAGAGAAGAAGAGAGAGGCATATTAAATTAAAAAAATTTTTTTAACGTTTATTTATTTTTCAGAGACAGAGTGCAAGTGGGGGAGGGGAAGAGAGAAAGGGAGACACAGAATCTGAAGCAGGCTCCAGCCTCTGAGCTGTCAGCACAGGGCCTGACGTGGGGCTCAAACTCACAAACAGTGAGATCATGACCTGAGCTGAAGCCAGACGCTTACCCAACTGAGCCACCTAGGCGCCCGAGAGGTATATTAAATTAAGCAGTGGTTGGGGCGCCTGGGTGGCGCAGTCGGTTAAGCGTCCGACTTCAACCAGGTCACGATCTCGCAGTCCGTGAGTTCGAGCCCCACGTCGGGCTCTGGGCTGATGGCTCAGAGCCTGGAGCCTGTTTCCGATTCTGTGTCTCCCTCTCTCTCTGCCCCTCGCCCGTTCATGCTCTGTCTCTCTCTGTCCCAAAAATAAATAAACGTTGAAAGAAAATTAAAAAAAAAATAAATTAAGCAGTGGTTTATACTGTTTTTTTTTTTTAGTGTTTCTTTGTATGAACACCAGGACTTCCCTCATCTTCCTGATTTTCACAACACTTCCATGAAATAGTTAATATCCCCATTTTCTGATAAGGAAACTGAGGCTCAGAGACAAAGTTTCATATGCATGGTTATGGGACTGATCAGCACACTCGGGATGCAAAGCCCAGTGTGATATTGGAATTTATAAGAAAAAAATTGTAAGAAATGCATAAATATATATGAGAGAGTCATTCAGATGACCACAGTGCATTTGTCATGGATATTTGGTCTCTTATCTTTGGTTCCTGAAAATACTTCAGAGCCATAGAGGTGAAAGAGGGGTTCGGTTGGTCATAATAAGCCCCTTTCCACCACAAGGGGGTGTACGCTAATGAGGTGACTTTTAGAAACATCAGAGGATGGGGGCTGATTGTAGAGGAAACAACCATGAATACAAAGTTGGAATTTTCACTCCCTCCCACCTGGTTTCTGGGGTGGTTGAACCAATCACTGGTGGCCAGTAAGGTCATCAATCATGTCTATGTGATGAAGTCTTCTTATAAAAACCCAAAAGAGGGGTTTCAGGGAGCCTCCACATTGCTTCCAGAATGCTTCCATGGGCCATCCTGCCAGATCCCAGGCTCCATGAGGACTAAAGCTCCTTTGTTCAGAAACTTGCCAATATGTGTCTTTGCATCTGGCTGTTGACTTGTGTGTTTTAGTATCCTTTGTGGTAGATCAGGAATCTAGGGAGCAAACGGTTTTCCTGAGTTCTCTGAACCACTTAAACCCAAGGAAGGAGTCATGGGAACCTTTGCTTTAGAGCCACCTGATCAAAGCACACAAAACTACTTGGACTTGTGACTGGCACCTCAAGTGGGGGGTAGTCTCATGGAACTGACACTTTTCCCTGTGGACTCTGATACTCTCTCCAGGTAGACAGGGTCAGAACTGAGATCAATCATAGGACACCCTGCTGGTGTCTGAGAATCAGACATGCAAACACACACATAGACACACACAGGTTAAAATTGGGTCGGTGGGGAGCACCTGGGTGGCTCAGTCTGGTAAGCACCTGACTCTTGATTTTGGTTCAGGTCATGACCTCATGGTTTGTGGGATCAAGTCCCACGTCAAGCTCTGCACTGACAGTGCAGACCCTGCTTGGGATTGTCTCTCTGACCCTTCCCTGGTCTATCTCACACACACACACACACACACTCTCTCTCTCTCTCTCTCTCAAAATAAATATATAAGCATTTAAAAAGAAACTTGAGTCCAGGAACCCCAAAGAATCAGTTACTATGACTCCAGATCCCCTGCATGTGTGTGTTTATAGATTTATTGATGCATAAGTGATATAAAATGCACCACACACAAAGATACAGGTTGAACAGTTCTGACACATGATATACTACTGAAACCATCACCCAGATAAAGACACTGAACTTATCCAATACCCCCAAGGGTTTCCTGGTGTCCCTGTGCATCCCCTCTCTGTCCCTCTCCACTCTCATTTTGGCCTGTGTCATCACTGACCTGCTTTCTGGTCCCTCTAGTCAATCCAATATCCTGGCAGGTCTTCCTGCATCCAGTTGTATTTTATTTATTGTATATCATTTTTTCCCAGTGCATGTGGAAGGCAAGTAAACCCAATACAAGTTTAGCTGAACACACCCTTGGCCATCTGAGCAGCCCCGGGTGCAAGGCTTCCCTTGAGCGGCATCTGGACACTCCCCCTCCACATCTCTCTGCATGGCACTTGCTTCTATTGACAGTTCCTAAACCCCCTGGAGTAAACACACCAGGCTTCCAGGGCAGAGAGGAGAGCAATATGAAGTCTTTGAGAGCTGAGAAAGAGAGCACGGCTGTTCAGGGGATGTGTTCCTGGAACTCACATGATGTACAGTACACAGTTTGACATGAATAATTTACCTCATTGCTCGCAAAAGGATTTTAAAAAAGAAGAAGAACATACATATGGCATGTCATTCTTTCCCCATAGTACCGTCTTCCTTTATTTCAGAGTGTGATTTCTCCAGAAGTGAAACGGTCTTGGATGTAGTGAAATTTAAACAGTTTGGCATTGGACTAGGCCCTGATTTAAAGTTTTATTTTTAATATTAAAAAGATGAGTGTTACTTTTATATCCCAGAGAAGCAATGAGTAAACAAATAAAAAATTCATTAGAGACAGGCTGCTATCTCTGAGATGTAAGTTTGATGTTAGCACTCGGCTTTCAAAAAGCCTAAAACCCAGTCAGTGGGTCATTAGCTCAGCAGGCAGCCAAACTAAAAAAGAGTGATTTCGGGATGGGCAATGTTTGTGGTCTTCATTTCTTCAAGGTTTCAAAAATTAGCTTAGCGCTTTCCGAGATGGGAGGGGGGAAATGCTTACTCCTAACAGCTACAGTCATGGTTATGTTGAGAAAATTAAATTTCAACTATGCTTTGGAGTCTTACTTTGCGGCGTTTCGTTCCCAGTTACGCTAGCACAGACTGGAAAAGTTTGGGAAGGGAAAGGATTCTAGTGTTTGCCTGGTTCGCAGCTGGGATGAAGTTTTCATTTTAATGATGCCATCATCCCCAGGGCTGTAATTCAAGGCCATGGACTACAATATGCAGACACCAGTAGCTTTTTTTTCCCTTTTTGGGCAACATCAGACTTCTGTTCAGTGGAGGGGTATCTCTTACATCTTATGGATGGAAATCCCTAAGAGGATACTCATTCAAATCTGGCCAATCAGTCCCATCCCGACCAGGTAAAGTGATTGGTCCAAGGAGGACCAATCAGAATCCTTCCCTGGCTTTCCCTTGGTCTTTGCCACCCTGTCCCTATGAGAAAGAACACCTGACTTTCTCTGGGTTTTCTAAGCCAGAGCAATATGGGATTGAGGCCGCCAGATGGCAATTATGCCAGCAAATGGAGGGAGCCAATTTGAAGTATGAAAACTATAAAAGGGCTAAATGTAATGTACAACAGAGCCAAGATGTGAAGAAAGCCATGCCTACTCTTAGAATCAGGCGTGCCTGAACGTGAGGCCCACTAGATTCCCCGCTCCTCACCTTGGTTGTTGCCTTTGTTGAGACCATCTGATTGCGTACCCGTAACGGCAATGGAAAGAATCTGCAGTAGCCTGACATTACATGGAAAGCCCTTCTCCCAAATAGTCTGACTATGGGATAAAATTCTGCTCACAGAAGGCAAACCATGATCTACCTTCTGTTTGTTGGTCTCTTAACTTCCCCAACTTTTGAGTTCCCTTGGAGATTAGGAAGTGCCTTTTACCGTCAGACTGGTCTCATAGAGCAGTAAAAAGAGTATAGACTTTGGAATCCATTAGACCTGGGTTGGAGTCCTGGATTTTTTTTTTTTTTTTTTTTTTTTTAAGCTAACTGCTTGGGCAAGTTGCCTTTTATTCTGGAGCTTGAGCTTCCTCACTTATAAGATGAGGGTGGGAGACTGATAATTCACAGAGTGTGGCTGCCCGGGGCCCGCCTAGATCAATGAACTCAGAACCCCTGGGGACGCAGCACAGGGGCCGCTAGTGTGCCACAGCATCCCCCCTGATTCTAATGTGCACCTGCATCTGAGAACCTCTTGAGTCAATGAGATCTAAGGCGGTAGCTCTCAAAGTGGGGGCTGCGTGCAAATCACCTGGGCTCCACACCAGCTAGAATTCCAAAGATCTGTGGAGGGATGCGGCGATCAGCTTTGTTAACAGGCTGGCCAGGTGATTCTGATGCAGTCAGTCCCTGGACCACATGTTGAGAAAAAAAAGTGCCTTAAGCTCTCTTTCATCTTTGATGTGATGAGAATCTGCTGGGTAAGATATTGAGTGGGCAATATTGATCAGAGAGGGAATTTTCATCTGAGCAACGGAATGTCTAAGGGTAGGTTTTGGAAACGGTAGAATGAAGTGAGGGGAAAGTCCATGGGTCAGCAGTACATTGTCCAGATGAATATGAGGTGGAGATGGCAATGTGGGTCCTGCTCGAGCCCGCAGGTGTGGGGGAGGCCAGGAGCGTGGTCTGTTGGTGCCTGGCTGAGATGCCTCTTAGGATAAGTGCCCATTAGCAGCGGCCACTCCTCCTCCCGGATGCTACACGGGAGAGGCTTATCAAAGTGAAACAAAAACCTCTTTAGAAATGGGGCAAATCCCTGCAAACCATCCCAGGAAGGAGTTTGGGAGAACTTTGTAGAATATATGGAGATCCTGAAAACAAACATTGGATTGTAAATCAGAGCACTAGCCTGGGCATGTACTGACTTTGGGAGAGGTCCTGTACATAAACTGAACGTTCCACATGTACCCTGCGGTCCTCATTCCCGTGGCCACCCGGAAGGAATTTAGAATAAGGACATGGCAGGGCTCATCATACTCGGGGTCTGTGTACGCTGGCTGACAACTGTAGGAATTATCACTGTCTGTTCTCCTTGCTTCCTGCCTGAGTTAATCACCTGCAGCAAAGTTGGACTGTGGGAATGAAAGCCAAGACATTTTATGACTCTTCTCCATAGCACTTGGAGATGGGAGGGTTTCCTCAGTGGTTTCACTTAATTTTATTTATGTGTCCAGCATGGTTTTATAACAAAACTGCCTAATTCATGGAGGAAAAGGGAAGGTTTAATCCCCAGGGATCCTCAACATTTCGATGATCCTACGTTGATGGGGACCATCCCAGCTATTAGGGACTGTGGTAGGTGGCTTCTTAAATACGTCCCCTCTACCCCCAGCCATGACACTTACCTTCTGGTGTTTAGGATTCTGCTATTACCCCTTCTACTTGGGTGTGGGCCAGATTTTCTTCCACCAATAGAATATGTAAGAAGCAATGGAATGTCGGTTCTGAGACTAGGTTATCAAATATTGTGATTTCCGTCTTGCTGGAACCCTCTTGCTCTTTAACTTGTCTTCTGTAACGAAGCTATCTGCTGTGCCGTGAGCTTTCCTATGGTCAGGCCTATGTGTCCAAGAGCCAGAGGAAGGCCTCTATGTGACAGCCAGCAAGAAACTCAGCCCTCAGTCCATAGGCCCACAAGGAAATGAATTCTGCTAATGACCTTGGGAGTGAGCCAGAAATGGGGTCATTCTCTAGCCAAACCTTGAGATGAGTGTGGCCCCAACCAGTGATGTGATTGTACCCAGATCAACTATATCTGGGTTCCTGACCCCCAAACCTGTGACATAATATTTGTTTTATTTATTTACTTACTTATTTAGTTAGTTAATGCTTATTTATTTTTGGAAGAGAGAGAGAGAGAGGCAGAGTGAGAGGGAGGTAGAGGATCCGAAGCAGGCTCTGGGCTGTCAGCACTCATGAACCATGAGATCATGACATGAGGCAAAGTCGGATCCTTAACCGACTGAGCCACCCAGGCGCCCCTGTGTGTTATTTTAAGCTGTTAAGTTTTGGGGTAATTTGTCGTGTGCCAACAGAAAAATAATATAGGAGCTTATATTTATTGTGTCTCTGAAGCTCAGGGAGCCCATTAGGAAAATTCCGGAAAAATAATAGCACTTACAGTCCAATGTGGCATGAGGGGCTCTTCCAAGGCTTTGCTGTTAAAAGAAGACCAAGTTCATAATGTGGCTCCACCAATGTCCAGTAGTGATACAACCTTCTCTCATCTCTGTCTTGATTTTCTTACCCAGAAAATAGAGATACCCTAAAAGATCAGAATTATTAATAAACTGGTTCTTACCACAGAGAGGGTGATGCTTTTTATATTGTTGATGTAAAGAAGCATGTTTACAAGATGGGGTGGAAGGATTCTAAGATGGTCGCCAAGAAACTCACCCCCTGGGAACACATTTGGACAATTTCCTCCCCTTGAGTGTGGGAGGAGCTTGTGACCGTGACATCACTCCCCTGAATACATTTCGAATCAGTTGACTTTGAGTTGATCGGGAGGGGGATGATCCTGGGTGGGCCTGACCTAATCAGAAGGACTTTGGAAAGAAAGTAAAGAAGTTCAAGAGGTGTACCTCTGCTCACCTGGAGGAAGGCAACCATCCCTGTTGTAGACTTCCTAAGGGGGTCACATGGAAAGGAACCACAGGTGGCTTTGCAGTCACTAACCAACAGCTAGCAAGAGCATGGGACCTCGGTCCCACCTCCACAAGGAGCTAAACTCTGCTGACAACCTTGGTGAACCTGGAAGATGGTCTCAGGCCTCAGATGAGAATCAGAGTTCCGGCTCCTTGATCTCAGCTGGGGAGATCCTGCACAGAGGACCCACCTCACTCATACCCAGACCTCTGACCTGTGGTAATGGTGAGATAATAAACATGTGGTTTAAGCTACTAAAGAGGGAGTAATTCATGTCACTGCAATGGAAATTCACACTCAAGAGTGGAATGGACTCGTGCTGTCAGGCACATCTACCATGTTTCACTCTGGCCACACTTCAAATCCTGCTTTGGTATCTGGAGGGCTCAGCACTGTGTCAGTATCAGTGTGGGGCTGTTGCATGAGTGAAGGGTTAGTGAAAGAACAGAGATGGGATCCTCCCCTTAGGGGTGCAGGTGCAAGTGGGGCACAGAGTGGGGAGCACTCCGCTGAGCACCTGCTCCCAAATCATCCTCTGATAAACCCTCCTGGTTCGTGGTCCTCCTCCTTTGGGACTTGGAGTTTGGCCACTTGGTCAGGGCAATCCCCCAAAGACAAGCTTTTAGTACG
The DNA here is from genome assembly GCF_014898765.1 of Herpailurus yagouaroundi. Classification (NCBI taxonomy): domain Eukaryota; kingdom Metazoa; phylum Chordata; class Mammalia; order Carnivora; family Felidae; genus Herpailurus; species Herpailurus yagouaroundi. The sequence continues at coordinate 13,346,504 of NW_024412453.1, forward strand.
TGTTGGGTTATTTCTCAAGAATCTGAGCATTATTGGCAACAAGTAGAAGGAAAATAATTGAATGGCCGGCTTCCTCAGAGGGTCCCTGGAGTCCAGGGAGACCTCCCCGGACTCACCTCCGTGATCCCTGGGGCAAAGCTGGTGGGATTTCTACACCATCCACGAGATCAACTGGACTTACTGGGATCTTGCTCCTGGAGCCTCATGAGACCGTGAGATTTGGAGATGGGGTGGCCAGGAGGGTTCGTCACCGGTGAAAAGCCATGCTGTCCGGTGTATGTGGCTGCTGGGCCCCTGACGTGTGGCTGGTCCACACTGTGATGTGCTGTAAGGGTAAAATTCGCAAAAGGTTCTGAGATCTGCGTGTGAAGAGGAGAATGCACAACGTCTCTTTAATGTATTTTTACACAGGACACATGTTGGAATGATCGTATTTTTGTAAACTCAGTTAAAAAAATTGTTAAAATTAAGTTCATCTGTTTCTTCTTCCTTTTTTGACACGGTTGCTAGATAATTTAAACTCGGGTATTATACCTCACACTGTGTTTCCTGTGGGCAGGGCTAGTTTAAACATGAGGGAATCCACACCAGAGAAAGCAGGGCTAGGAATGAAAATACACACCTGGGGTAAAAATATTAAAAAGTCATGTGTCCCTATATGGATCACAAGACGAGAAGTGAATGATGAAGTTGCTACATGCCCGAATCTGTGCTCTTAGAGACTCAACGGAAACAGCTTTCCAGCTTTGCTTGCTTCTGTCTTTAGTCCCTCCCTCCCTCCCTCCCCCCCCC
>NW_024412453.1:13347695-13403642 GCF_014898765.1 Herpailurus yagouaroundi
GTAAACCTGCCGCAGTCCTGAGTTCTGTCAACCCAAAGCCCAGCTGAATTCTTTGCTGGCTGTAAGAAAGTGGGACATAAGGGAAAATGAAAGCTGCTGTCCTGTATTTTTGTGTGTGTTTCTTTTGCCATAAAGATACTTTATTTTATTCTTTATTGAAGTATAATTCACATACAGTGTTATATTGGTTCCATATGTACAGTATGATGATTCAACAATTCTATACATTTCTCAGTGCTCCTCAAAATAAGTATACCCTTGGGGCACCGGGGTGGCTCCGTTGGTTGGGTGTCAGACTCTTGATTTTGGCTAAGGGCATGATCTCACCATTAGGTTCAGGGGATTGAGACCCACATCAGGCTGTCACTGATAGTGCAGAGCCTGTTTGGGATTCTCTCTCTCTCTCTCTCTCTCTGCTCACATGTGTGTATGTTCTCTGTCTCAAAATAAATAAACTTGAAAAAAGTGTACCCTTAATCCCCTTTACTATTTTACCCTCCTCCCCAGCTCCCCCTGGAAACCACCATTTTGTTTTCTGTGTGTAATTGTTTATTTCTTGGTCTCTTTCTTTGCTCATTTGTTTTATTTCTTAAGTTCCACATTTGAGTGCAGTCATATGGTATTTGTCTTCCTCTGACTGACTTCTGGTACTAAGTGTTATACCCTCTAGATATACCTGTATTGTTGTAAATCTCCTTCTTTATGGCTGGGTATGGATGGGCCTTGGGCTGCTTCCATATTTTGGCTCCTGTAAATAACACTGTAATCAACACAGGGGTGCGTCTATCTTTTGGAATCAGTGTTTTTGTATTCTTTGGGTCTTGGGATTCCTAGATCCTAGGGCAATTCTCTTTTTGATGTTCTGAGGCACCTCCATACTGTTTTCCACCATGGCTGCCCCAGTTTGCATTCCCACCAATGGTGCACGAGGGTTCCTTTCTCTCCATGTTCCCTCCCCCACTTGTTTCTTGTGTTTTTGATTCTAGCCGTTCTGGTGGGTGTCAGGTGCTACCTCATTGTGGTGTTGACTTGCATTTCCTTGATGATGATTGATGTTGAGCATCTTTTCATGTGTCCATTGACCATCTGGATGTCTTCCTTGGAAAAATGTCTATTTGAGTCCTCCATCCATTTTTAAAGGGATGTGTGTGTGTGTGTGTGTGTGTGTGTGTGTATCCATTTGTGCAAGTTCTGTATATATTTGGGATATTAATCCCTTCTTGGATGTGTCAGCCACTGTCCTCTTAAGAAGGCAGCTTCTTCTCTGCTTCAGGCGACTATCACTGGGAGAACATGGGGTCTTGCTGTGGCCACTCCTTCTAGCTTCTCCAGGAAAGAATTCTGTGAAATCTCCCAATTCTCAGATGTTGGAGGTTAATTTACACCTTGTAGCAGCCTCTATAGACCCAACAGTAAATTTCTCAGAGAACATATTTTGTACCTAAAGCTACCAGGCGGTGAGTTCTAGCCTCTGTCTTGGGCTCAGTCACAGCATCCTGGATTAGGGTGTGGGAAAGATCGTCCTGACATTCGTGGTGCTGAGGTCAGGGATTAGGAGGCTGGACTGGGGGACAAAGAGAACAGTTGTGGCTTATCAGAAAGCCCGTGGGACGAGATGTGACCTCTTAGGGCAAAGGTAAAGGCTGCTGCTGCCAGGCGTCCTGACTAATTACGTCTCCCCTCTCCAGTCCCAACACGGACCCACGTGGACAGGGGTGGATACAGTGTCCTGATGGCACAGAACAACCTGGTGGCTGGGGACTCAGAGAATGACTGCCATTTTGGAATTTATCAAATATTCCTATCACTCTTGCCTGAGTCTAGTTGGCTTGGAACCTTGCCCAATGTTCTATGGTGTGAGGGGCTCCCTTAATTTATCTCATCCTTATGTACGTCTGTGCGGAAAAGGGTAGGTCTTGGTGCCTATAATAGTTTGTGGGTTTGTTTGTTTGTTTGTTTGTTCTGGCATTGAGCATTTTGCTTTATTTTAAATCTAACCCAGGAAGTAGTAGAAATTTCCAGATGAAAAGTATCTTGAGGCTAATGAAGGAGCAAGGAGAGAAGAGGGGTGAATATTTATTGCACCTCTTCTACTTCAGATCAGTTTATGTGCCATTTTCTGACCACTTTCTCACAACCAGGCTTCAAGGTCATTGTATTTCCCCTCTAGGTGACTAACAAGGAAGCGGGGCTCACAGCGGTTACAAATGCCCGGCCCAGAAGCAGCAGGAGGAGCTGAGGCTCACAGGAGGTTGGCAGGGGTGGGGGAGGGCGGGTGTAGTGGCTCCAGCTCTGTGGATGGCCTACACATCTAGACCACACAACCCTGGATCTGCAGAGCCCCCGGGCCATGTCCTGATGACTACAGAGGAGTACGTGCAGACTCCAAAGCACCAGGAAGATTTTTAAGAACAGTTTCCATAAGTGAGCATCCTCTCTGGTTTTCCTAAATCAAAAATCCCATGTTTCAATTTTTAAAAAGAATTTTTTTAATGTTTATATATTTTTGAGCAGAGCAAGGGAGGGACAGAAAGAGAGGTAACCATAGCAGGCTCCAGGCTCTGAGCCGTCAGCACAGAGCCTGACGCAGGGCTCCAACTCACAAACCCGTGAGATCATGACCTGAGCCCAAGTTGGATGCTTTGACTGAGCCACCCCGGCGCCCTGTCTGATGTCTCGCTTGTTATAGCCCAGGGTTTGACTTTTGTCCTCAAGTGGGAGGTAAGTGACTTTCGTAGAACCAAACTTCTTGGTGCTACTCAATCGCCATTAATTCTCACTGCAGCCCGAGTAGACACCTTACCCATTGGAAAACGGAGCCCCAGAGAGGCTCCGTTGCCCCTAAGTTTGTACAAGAGGGAAAAAGACACAATATAGTGGAGACAGGATCCAAACTCGGGTTTGTCTAGAAATGTCTTTAGAAGAGGAAATAGGCCGGTTACGAACTTTTGCTGTTTTTCCACTCTTGTTACTGCCCGTCTGTCTTTGATAGCTTCATGAAAATAACCATGACCTATTGCCTTGGTATCAGCAGAGATGAGGCACCCTGTTTTGTTTTCAAGTGATGGGAAAAAAACGTAAGGAAATAAAAAAGGAGGCTTTTCTGTTTTTCCTCTACCGTACAGGCCTAAAACAATTCAGAATTTCCCTATCACAGCGTTGCCACCGACCCTGAAAGTTCCGTGGGTTTATTTTTCTATTTGCCTCCTAGTCTCACAGAGCATGGGAATCCCGCGTCCGCGCATGCGTGCACGCGTGCACACCGTCCAGGGGGTGAGAGGGGGAGAGCCGGGCTTTGCAAACAAGGGGAAATCGTGGAAAGAACAATCCATCATCCAGTCACGCAGCCTAGGAAAGTAAGAACGGAAAAAGCAGCAGCAAGCCCTTTATGCTGACGGCCCTGTCCAGCTGAGCACAGTCCGCTGGTGCCGAAATCCTACTTACAGTCGTGAATTTCAATGCCGCTCGCTGGCCCAGGAGTGTTTGGGGGAGATAAAAGGCGAGCTGTGTGCAGCGCCTCTGACCTGCTTTTTCGTTCTCGACAACTTCCCGGTGTGGCTGCGGAGAGTTTGGCTTTCCAGATGTGAACATGAGGGTTTCATTTGCGGGCCTGCGGTTACTGCCTTCTGCTTTTAGGCAGGTTTTTTGTTTTTGTTTTGTTTTGTTTTTTTTAACTTTCTTTGTCAGGTTTGCTTTTCTTCTAAGTCTGCCTGCTGATGAGCGCCGTCATTTTGCATTCCGCACCCTCCCAACCATCACCTGCCGGCGCCGACGCCATTACCCTGCTTCTTGGGTCTCTGCGCTTCTGTTTTCTACCTGCAGCCCTTGTGTTTTCCTTCTCCTTCAGAGCCTGGGGAATTCTCCTGCTCTCGTTGACTTTTTGCCTCGTGCAGGCAACGTGCCATCTGTCTGTTTCAGTCGGAGAGTTCGGATGTCAACCCCCAAGGCAGGGGCTGCGTTGCAGGAGCAAGGGTCATGGGAGGGTGGACGCGCTCCCCAGGGTAGACTTGGGGCCCTGCTGGTGGCCTACATCCCCAAAGAGCTCGCGAGGTGGTTGTTAGGCCAGGCCTTTGAGGGCAGCGGGTGCGGGAGACGAAAGGACACCGGATTGGCTGTGAGCTCCGGCAGGTGTGAGCCTCCTGACATGGGGCAAATGACTTAGCTGGGCTGCCACGGGGGTGAAGCAGCGCGGGATGTGTAACGTGTGGGCTAAACTGGTGGCTGCAAGGCTTTGAGTCAGGCAGCTGATGGCCGTGGCTCAGCTCCACCACCTAGAGCCGTGTACCCCAGCATGTCTCTGTGCCTGCGGAAGCTTGTTTCCTGGGGGGTGGACCAGGGTGATGGTGGCACCTGTCTTGCCAGTTTGTGAGGATGAAGGAAGATAATACTGATGGCAGCGGTAGTAATAAGGCCTGTTTGCTGGTTGCCTTACAAGAATTAGCATATATATATATATGTGTATATATGTGTGTGTGTGTGTGTGTACACGTATGTATGTATGTATGTATGTATATGTGTATATATACATATATATTTATATATGTATATATATTTAAGTTAATTTATTTTTTTTGAGAGTGAGAGGAGACAGAATGAGTGGGGAGGGGCAGAGAGAGGGAGAGAGAGAATTCCAAGCAGGCTGTATGCTGTCAGTGCAGAGCCTGATATGGGGCTTGAACTCATGAACCATGAGATCATGACCTGAGCTGAAACCAAGAGTCAGACACTTCACTGACTGAACCACCCCGGTGCCCCAAGAATTAGCATATGTATTTATGGTCCACTAATGGGTATATGGTAGTGATGCTGACACATAAAAATAAACACATATATTAAAAAGTATTTGTATCCAGGTGTGCATACAATTAGTTTAGATGCCTATCCAGTTGTGTGGATCTGTATGTATAATCCTATTATGTAATATCATATAGATAAGATATATTGTTTGAATCTATGAAATATAGGGGGATACATAAGAATTATACACATGGCTAGAGAAGTGATTTATTCTCAAAAATGAAAAATCAGGGGCGCCTGGGTGGCTCAGTCGGTTAAGCGTCTGACTTCAGCTCAGGTCACGATCTCACGGTCCGTGAGTTCGAGCCCCGCGTCGGACTCTGGGCTGATGGCTCAGAGCCTGGAGCCTGCTTCCGATTCTGTGTCTCCCTCTCTCTCTGCCCCTCCCCCGTTCATGCTCTGTCTCTCTCTGTCTCAAAAATAAATAAACGTTAAAAAAAATTAAAAAAAAAAAAAAGGAAAAATCGTAGGGGCGCCTGAGTGGCTCGGTCGGTTAAGCCTCCGACTTCGGCTCAGGTCATGATCTCATGGTTCATGAGTTTGAGCCCGGCGTTGGGCTCTGTGCTGACAGCTTGGAACTTGGAGCCTGCTTCGGATTCTGTGTCTCCCTCTTTGTCTGCCCCTCTCCTGCTCATGATTTGTCTCTCTCTGTCTCTCAAAAATAAACAAACTTGTAAAACAATTGTTAAAAAGGAAAAATGCTATATACCAGGCTAAGTGCTTTACGTCTTTTGCCACAGCTGGTTCTTACAAGAACAGGTCGAGGTGGGTACTATGGTCATCCACACATTGTAGATACAGAGCCCGCATTTCATCTAAAGCTGTGAGCTAATCTCCTTGTTTGCTTCATTCTCCACACAGTCTCCGACACCTCAGGCAATGATACCGTTCCTGTGAAAAGAATCCCTGGTGTTTTCCTAACAAACAACCCAGAGAAGGTTTCCCCTTGGTGGTAATTGGCAAATCCCCTTTTCCAGGCCAGATGCCTGTGGTCAAAGCAGCCATGGTGAGCGACCTAGGCCACCGAGGCAGAGACAAACCTTTGCTGTCCCCCGCCCCCCAATTTTCCAGGAGGGTGAGTAGGACACAGCACGAGGGGTGAGACGGGGCTCTCAGGGGAGACTCTTCAAATGTGCCCACGGGAAGGCTGCTCCTGTTCCCCCCAAATCTGCGTCCCCTAGGACTGCAAACAGCATAGGGAGAAGCTTGCTGTTTACCCATAATGAAAGGCCTCGGCATGGGGATGTGAGATAAACTTGGCCCTTGGTCCAGTTTCAAACATTGTATTGAATCCTGAGCAGCTGAACAATGAGAACTTCCTATCCTGCACCTGATGAATTTACACACACATCTCCTGAGTATATAATATAGATTTGTGCACACCTGTGCACACGCACACACGTTATCCTGTAGTGGGTAAGAACCAAAAAGAACAGTGAAAGGAAAACAAAACAAAACCCAGTCTTTTTTCCCAACAAAAATGACTTTTGTATCTTCCCGCTTAAGAATATTATTTGCAGTCCTAATTCTGGACTTCATTGGTGAAAAGCTAATCACAGGTTGTCATGAGAAAGATTGGGAATATGCATCGATATATAGGTGCATGTAGGTTCGTGCTTGTGCATACGTGCACCCACACACGCATGCACAAGCACATTGATCGGCTCTCCCGATAGGGTCAAGAATCCAGCATGAACACAATCCAGACGTTTGCTGAAAGACGGTGCCTCCCTTTCCATTGGTGGGTCTCACCTTAGGAGTCCTGAAAGCAGATGGGGCCCAGGTATGTGCTTTTGTTTTCCGAGAGTGCATGAGTCCACGCACACGTGTGTGTATGTGTGCGTACGTGCGAGGCACAGTGAAGTGCTCCCCCGAGCTCTGTTTACATAAAAAGTGGCTGCGTCCCAGGAAATAGAAACAGCCTTCAGATGCCATCATAAATAATCAAGGTTGTCAGGGTGTTGAGTGAGACGTTGGGATTGAGAGAGTAGTCTAAACTCATTGAATCGTATTTGTGATGCTTTATTTTTATTTGTTAATGTGGAGGAGGTCTTACTGTTTAATTCAAATGCTGTTTTAAGAGAAAAAATACAGGTGGGGTGTCTGGGTGGCTCAGTCGGTTAAGCATCTGACTCTTGACTTCGGCTCGGGTCAGGATGTCGCGGTTCGTGGGTTGTTCGAGCCCTGTGTCGGGCTCTTTGCTGACAGTGCAGAGCCTGGTTGGGGTTCTCTTTATCTTCCTCTCCACCCCTCCCCACCTTCTCAAAATAAATAAGCTTTTAAAAAATGGTAAAAAAAAAAAAAATACAGGTGGGATAAGGCTGTGACTACCGCCCAGGCGTTGTCTATGCAAAAAATAAATTAACTGTCCGTATTTATATACAAAGCATGTGCATCACATACGGGCTTCTTCTGGGCTTCTTTGCCCATGTCTGCCCACAGTCAGGTGGAGGGTGGGACATGTGTCAAGCATTTGCACCCACCGGGCAAGTCTTTAACAAACCCTTCCGCTTCTGCCATGATTTTAATTTTCTTTACACTTCACTTGAAATGTATATGCTTAGTGTCGTTTTGGAGAAGAGCCTCATTTTGGAAATTCTAATGTTAACTACTGCTTTTGTTATCTATACTTACACCCCCATATTTGGACAGGGCAGGGACTCCTTTATAAACCAGCATTTTAGGAGATCATTATCACCCTCCTCACCATGTGCCAGGATCAAACTAGTTCATTAATTTTTTTTAAATGAATATAGCCTTCCATACTTTGTAAGGAGAGACTAGGAAGCCCAGACTCAACATGACCACTACGACCACAGCCACCATCACTGTGAGTAAAGCAGCAGAATTTTCGGAAGAGGGCATAAGCTTCAGGATCAGATTTTCATGTGGAGCCCGGTTCTAGGAGTTGTGAGACTTGACTTTGGGCAAATCATATGATGCATCAATCCTTATCGTCTTTATTTATAAAATACTATCTTCTGGGAACTGACAGAGGGCAATGGAAGTTAGACCTGTACAGCCGTCTACATGAGGTGTTTACGGGAAATTCTTAAGATGGTGTCGTTAATAAGTCTATGGAGACCACCTGCATTGTGGGAAGAGGAGTGGAGAACAAAAGGCAGCCTTTGGCACTTGGGGGTGAGAGTGCTCATTTCTAAAGTTGGAAGCTAGAAGTTCTCAGGGGGCCGAGAGAGACTGCCCCGCTTCGTCAGGAGGCCCCTTCTGGAATGTCGAACTTGCCACTTGCTCGCTGCGTGACCTTACACCCTAAGAGCGTACAACGCTGTCACATAGATTGTCTTCTTTATTCTGCATAACAGTAGTAAGAGGGAGGTGTTGTCACAATCCTGAATCATGGAAGAGGAGACAGAGACACAGAACTTTGGTTTAACTTGCCCTAGACCGCAGCTAGCAGGTGATTGAATTAGGATTCAAACCCAGAATGGCTTTCAGACCCTGCATCTTGTTTAGTCTTTGTATGTATTAGCAACTTGATAGGGATAGTAAGATAATTAAGTGAGATAGGATTAGGATATTATTAAGATACCTACGTGGGGGTAGATGACTCAACCCTGATGGTCATAGTGAGCACTCAGTACATGGAAAGTGTAGGCCTTTTTCTTATTTTTCATCCTCTTTGACCCAAGCCTGCCCAAATTCTATCAATGGCTTAAACCTATGTTTCATTTGAAATGCATAGCTTTTTGGAGGGTACCCGAGTGGCTCAGTGGGTTAAGCGTCTGACTCTTGATCTCTGCAAAGCTCATGATTGCATGTTTCTCATGGTTTGTAAATTTGAGCCCCATGTCGGGCTCTGTGTCAACAGTGCAGAACCTGCTTGGGATTCTCTCTCTCCCTCTCTCTGTCCCTCCTCTGCTCACACACACTTTTTCTCTCTAAACAAACAAAAAAAATAAAAGAGAAATGAACAGTTTTTACTGTTGTTAAGTTTATTTAGTTTTGAGAGAGAGAGAGAGAGCACGTGCACAGAAAGGGCATAGAGAGAGGGAGAGAATCCCAAGCAGGCTCCTCACTGTCAGCATGGAGCCCGGTGCAGGGCTCAAACTCATGAACCGTGAGATCATAATCAGAGCCAAAGTCAGACATGTAATGGACTGAACCACCCAGGCGCCCCTGCTGTGTTGTTTTAAATCAAAGACATTAAAAAAAATTTTTTTTTAATGTATATTTTTGAGAGAGAGAGAGAGAGAGACTGTGAGCAGGGGAGGGGCAGAGAGAGAGGGAGACACAAAATCTCAAGCAGGCTTCAGGGTCTGAGGGGTCAGCAGACAGCCCGATGCGGGGCTCGAACTCACCAACTGCGAGATCATGACCTGAGCCGAAGTCAGATGCTTAGCTGACTGAGCCACCCAGGCGCCCCCAAAGACTGACATTTCTATGCTGGGGAATAGCTCAACTTAGTTCTGTTTCTTTTTAAACATCACTGGTTAGTTGCATGGACTTGTCTGAAAAGATGAGTGAGAAGGGAAAGCCCTGTGAGCCAGACGGCCAACCCCTGTTCTGTAGGCACCTGGGTCTGCCAGGGGCATGGGGCAACCTCCTGCTCACCAGGGCAGCACCACCCCCCTACCACTACCCGCTGTGGTTCTAAGCGGCAAGGCTGCGCGTGCAGAATTTACCGTCCGCCGAACACACACAAGCACAAAGACTCAGGACGCCAACTCGCATGTACCTTTTCAGACTAAGCTTTTATTTTTGATATTACAAACCAGTTTTTCTTTATTCACAAACCACTGTAAGTGATATAAACACTAATTTCTAAAGACAGATATACACATTTTCTGGGTTTGCAGATTGCGTGATGTGTGTGTTAAGAAGTCACTATATGCCACACATGATATTAATCTTTTTTTCCATAATTCATAATAGCAATAGTTATTTAGATAAATGAAAACATTCCAAATAAATACTGTTTAAAAAAATCCAAAATGTCTGTTTACATCTCTGACATACATTTTTAAAATGACTTATTGGCATCTTGGCAGAGTGCCTGGGCAGAAGGTTCTGTAACATCATTTGGCACTCACTGTTCTAAATGATTTCATTAAAACTACATACAGTCATGGGGGAAAGTACAGCTCATTGATGGAAATCAAAACTGCAAAATAATTTTACTTTAACCAACACAGTTAAGAATTCTATGTTTGTGATTCCAAATACAATGCAAATTCTGGATTTTGACATCCGAGGCAGTCGGGAGAAAGCTTTGCAGACTCCCGAGGCCCCCTGCTCCTTCCACCTTTCTCCCCTCTGGGGCAGGATGCCGTAGCATTTTAATAAGCACTTTCCTTTAACCCCATCCACCAGGCACCCACTGTCCTCGCACTGCTCTCCAGGTGGGGGAATAAGAATGTCTCTGCGATGCTATAAAACACCCCCGTGGCCCCTCCCTCGCCCCCCCCAATCAGGCTGCCGCAAAGAACATGTTACATGCTGCTGGCTGCTTAAGCGGTTCCCCCCCTCCCCCTTCTCTCTTTTCAAGACAACGAGACTCTGTCTTAGATATCGAAGCTACAGAAACTTTGTTTTCAAATCTTGTGAAACTTTATTGATGGTTTAATATCCAACCAATCTTACTGCATGCACGTAGGATGACCGAGAGGAAGCTGGATCACAAACACTTTTTTTTTTTTTTTTACTTTTTTCTTTTTTTTTTTTTTTTTTTTTTTTTAAGGTTTTGTTTGGTGTTGTTTGAAAGCAGAGTTGTTACAGCGGGTTGGCAGGTTCACAGCGGTGAGTTGATAACTTACTGAAGTGCGCGCCTGCACGGGGCCGGCACTGAACACGTGAAGGTTGAACTATGGCGGCCAACTACCCGGGCAGCTTGCCGCTGGTTTTTTTGTTTTTTATTTAAATACAAAAAACAGGAAGACCCGTGACAGATACCCCAACTTAGGTTAACTTTTGTAAACAGGACAACATGGAAAGAGTTCAAACAGAAGTACAGACAAACTGCAATTTTTCGGCTGTGTCACTCTGGCCCTGCTTCACAGGCGGGGGACTTTGTTCTTCCGGGATGAAGAGGGCGGGCCTATTGTGTTTTGTTTTTTTTTTTTGCTTCCTTCTGACAAGTGTCCTGGGCCTTGGAGACGGAACTAAAGATCCTGGTTTGAGATAATCGTTGGGGACCAGGAAGAGTAGGAGGGCAGGATCTCACGGACTGAAAAATTGCAGGTTGCTCACACAACACGGTCATGTTTCAAAAAGTACCAAGCTGATGAAAATACCATGATTATCTCTACTCAATGATTGCAATACTTGTAAAATGCTTCTATAAATCCGAATATGATTATCATGTAATTCCATAAAAATTATACATCTGTCTCTAACAGTTGTTTACTAGGCTAAAACTAAAGCTTCATAGACTGTTTCTAGAACTTAACAACTCCACTGCACAGATGTAAATTTTATACATTTTTTTTTTAACTGGTACAAAGGATTTAAGTTTTTATTACTTTCTTTTTTTTGGAAAAAAAGAAAAAAATAGAAACAGTGCTTTTTATCACCTTTTTATTAATGTTATTTTTTCCCTCCCATAATATAAAAGTCAGCAATGATATCAATAATTTATTATACTGGAAGAAATATAAAAAGAATGCTTGTTGATGGCCTAACTAGCAGTTTTTGCCTAAATAACTAGCGGCTGGTTAAGAAGCTGAATACTGCCGGGTGGAATGGTTTAAAGGATGGGTTTGTACAGCTTCATTCAACTTGGATGCAAAAAGTGCTTTTAGAAGCACCCCCTTAATAACAGAACCTTTGGCTTGAACTCAATGAGCAACTTAGAACCGCTGATATATGATTGTTGGTGCAGTGGGTCATTTAGATTGATCAGTTACTATATATTTTTTTCCTTTTAGCCCAAATCCCAGTCCTGATCCCCTAAGACCCCCCCCCCCCTCCCCCTTCATAAAAAAAAAAAAATCGGATGTACTAAAAAAAAAAAAAAAAAAAAGACTACTGTAGTCACTTACACTCTTCCCAAACAGCTGATAACCCCAGTAGCTTGATATTCAGCATATATAATTCATTTACATGATATAGCACTCTGGATATGGCCCTAATCCAGTTTTAATTCATAGCTAGCATCTCTCTATTTCAACCACAGAAAAACTCCTACAGCCAGCAACCAACTACGGAACCTTCAGAAATTAAAGACCCACAATATTAAAATACACAGAACAAAATATCTGAGGTATAAGATAAAAAATGTAATTTTTTTCCCTCTTTTTTTTTTTTTTTTTTTTAAATCTTTAGGGCTGCTAAAATGATGCGTTACTGCATGTATTGCAACACCCAGGCCTCGGAAAGCTTCCTTTCTCCCCACACTGGAAGGTTTTAATGGTTTTGTCATTTAGTATGGAGCAAAGCGGTTGTATCCCCCTCGGTATATACTAGCCTGCAATGAAGAAAGAACGAGACCCACATCATCAGCATGGCTCCTAGTCTTGGCATCAGTCAGGGGTGCAAAAGCATTCTGAAACAAAGCAATTTGAGGGGTGTGTTTTTTACATTTTTCCTTTTGCAACACGTGCGTCATCAAAAAAGACTAATGTGAAAAATAGACACTCAAAAACAACCAAAATGGAGGCACCCTCTACCCGTCCCAGCTCATTCTTGGCCAGTCCTGACCTCCCCCAACAGCTCCTTCTAAAGAAAGGTCCCTGCAAGACCAAATGCGCTCGGCCAGTCCTGCTAGCGAGAAGGTCTCTGACACAGGCTGGACAATGGAACAACTGGCCCCTTCTCTCTTGGTTTGTTTGTTTGATTCATTACTATGACATTCTGTCAGGAAAAGCTCAGTCTACACTCAAGAGGCTGAATATAGACGGCTGATTGGATGTAGTAATTCAACTCTCCTTTCCAACACATTCCTCAAGTGGGCTAGGTGTTGAGGCAGAGTTGCTGAATGCAAAATCAGGATGAAAATTTAAATCAACTGCTTACTTGACTTGGCTCAACAACCTGGATGGAATTTGCTCTTGAGAGGAGAGTTTATAGATGAATTGCTTGATGTAATTGAGCTTGTACAAAATAATATGTTTCCAAATCATGGCTGAATTTCTATGACCAAGCTCCAGTGACTCGTCTGGCCATGGCTTTAGATGGCTATGAGGTGGCACTTAGCTATTTACTTTTTCTAGAAGTATTGGCGATTCAAATGAATGCCTATGGGGATTTATTTTTAGGATAAGGACTGATATTCTTGACCCCAAGCAGAAAACTGCATGCCAAAAGCTTTGTAATGATTGCATACGCTCTCACGTGATGGGCACGTCTTACTGTACTCAAGAGTTTTAGTGCATAGAAGTTTGAACAAGTACAGGCAAATTCACCCCACCCTCACCTCCCATTTTTGCCCCCCCCCCCACCCCCCCCCAAAAAAAAAATCAGACCCCCCCCCCCCCCAAAAAAAAACAAAAGACAACTCCCAAACCCAGCTGATTCCTTCTAATTCCTTATGTACTAGGCACACACACAAAGTGTGCCCCTCTCTCTATTTTCTTTCCTGGGCGACTATGACTTTAAACATGAATTGTAATAGGGGAGGAGAGGCAGTCAGATTCTCAGCTGCCTGACAGCAGAGGTCTGGAAGTGTGCAGCTTAGCTCCTCTGAAGTCTGTGCTGGGGCTGGAACCTTGGGGCTATGTGAATGAGCAGCAAGGGAGGGAAAAAAAAAAGAAAAAAAAAAGTTCTGCATTGACACTGCATTCTGTTAGTGATGGATTTAATTATCAAAATGACTAATTATTCCATTAAGGTAAGTGCTCTGCTAGGTGAGACTTGCAAAATTAGAAATATAATAACTTACATGCACTACATTGCCAAGAAATTAAGACATTTATCAAGTTTACCGGGAGGATTAATGTGGCATTTTAGCTGCTGTTAGCACAAGAGACAAATTCAATTAAGGGGAAGTGAGAGTACGTCAACCGTCAACCCGTAGTAAGGTCCCAGCTGGGGGAAGGGAAGGGAAGCAGGAAGAAATGAGGAAGAGGAGGGACTGGTACTCACCATGGCACCAACGCTGTAGGTGGGGGCTGGAGCAAGTGTGTGGTGGTAGGGGTCGGCAGCATAAACTCGTCCGTAACTGAAAGGAAAATGCAGGTGAAGATTAATCCATTATATGCTATTACAGAGTCATGATAACAACCATAAAATACAAAAATACCAAGACAGTGCAGAGGGGCCCTACTCATTTTCAGAGAGAAGCCCGTCTGTGCCCAACACATTCTTCTGTCCATTTAACCTTGTGTGAGATAATATTCACTTTCTCTCATTGAACCATTTCTACACAGGTCAATCACAGGGCTACCGCAGAGAGTGAGGCAGGCAGAGGAAACAACTTGAAGGAGTGGTTTCAAGAAGCCCAGCACCCACAGAGGACATGTTACTCTCAAGAGAGACTGTCTTTTCTCCTAATTCATCTGCTATCGATCAGGTGAGACAAGGTAGATCACAAAGGGTAAAGTGGCCTGGTCTGTGCAGTTAGGGGCCAACATCTCAGAAGAGGAAAAAACAGAGGTACTGAAGAGGAGGATCCTTGAAGGGTGTGTAGGACCTTTCCGCACCACACGAGAATTAGTCTGATTTGATTTCGATACTATCACCCCAGATCGTCTACCTCATCAATCTCTGGTCAGGTTCTAACAAGGGACACATTTCAGACAATGTTTCTTGATGATGTGATCTCATCTTTGAGTTTTTCTATACCTTTCTCCCACCCTCCTTCCTCTACTGCTATGCCTTCTAGCACAGGCTTTGGAATATAAACGAAGACAAGAAGGATGCCTACTGTGTGTCAGGAACTGAACACAGCACCAAATCAGAAATTAAGATTCAGAGAGTTTAGGTTATTTGCTCGAAGTCATAAAGCCAAACAGAGTCAGTACTGATCCTTTAGTTTCTCAGGGCAACCTGGATGCTCGTTCCAAGGTGTCAAGAACCCCTACTTGAATGACCTTCTGAGCATCTTCCTTGAGACAGTTTGAACATTGGTCTTTTGGTAATGATCAAAGCTGAGGTGCAGGTTAAACTGGGTTAGGTTCCCTGGAAGCACAGTCTGAAATGGAGATTCTTGTGCACATGCCTTGTGGAGGAGTGCTTTCAAGAGGAGGACAGAGAGGTGAGCAGGTTGGAGCATGAGAAGAAAGACGTAAGGATGTGGTCTGGAGACCAGCTTCTACCTGATCCTGCAGAGCTGATCCTGCTTAGGGGCAAGTGCCTTGGTTTTTAATGACCATGTAAAGTAAGCATCATCTGTGGGCCTCCTTAAGGAATGGAGGGTAACTTCTGAGTTAAAATGACTCTTGGGCAGTGGGTACGTCTCTGAAGAAGGCAATAACTGTGTGCTATTACCAACCAACACAGCAGCTGGAGGATGCACGTACTGGCCACTAAACGGGATCTGTGCCAATTATCAACAGCTTGTAACTCTTGGACTTTGCTTTAAGGAATGAAGGAACAAGGTAGGAATAAACGTCTGTATTATCAACCTTAAGCTCACCTCTCAACTTTTAAAGTCTCATTTGCCTTTACTGTTATTCCTTTCCTTTCCAATCTCTTCCCCATTTTCCTTCCAGTCATCTTTCTCACGGTAGGTGGGTAAGAATGTACTGGATGGGTCTCATTTAGTTGCTCACATCATGGAGCCTGGGACAATGGGAAGAAGCTGGGGTGAAGGACCTTTAACTCTTCAAATGAGAAAAAAATTTTTTTTTGATTATACCAAATTCTCATTACAAATGTCTTACTCTTAAACACACCCTGCCTGTTTCAAAGGGCACTGAGCTCACATGAGGCTTTCTGCTTCAACACTGTGGTCTCCTCATCTTCCAAAACAGTGACAAGAATGGGTGATTCTCTCAGGGAAATTAACCGTCAACCCCCTCTTGCTTTTCATTTTTTGGAACACCCTTGATTGATTTGGCTCAATCAGGTGACCTTCAGTCAACAATGCTCTCTGTCTCTGGGAGGAAGAATGGAGGTAAGTCCAAGACAGAAGGTGTGTTAAAACCAGAAGAAGGATGACGTTTTTGAAGAAATCGTATATTCATGGAGATCCCTCATGAAAGCTGGGCCTCTGCCCACGTAAGTAGAAGTAGATGTGAACAGGGGTCAAAGGACATGATATATGACTGACGCTGATTTTCATTTTGTGAGAAGATAGTCTGTCATTGGTCTAGAGAAAAAAGGAACTGCTAATCGGATTATTTTAATGCACTTTCACCCAGGAAAGCTGGTTGTATGAACAGGACATAAAATGCAAAGATAAACTGAAAAGCCTTGCTCTGACAAAGCATCATTTTGATGGGATTTCTTCAAGACGAGTGTGAAAATGCCCATTTATAGAAATTAATTTTTTTGTTTTAATTTGGGGAATGGTTTTACTGTGGCAAAAATTTCCTCTTTTGGGGAGATAACGTATCCACAGTCTGAATGTTTTCAATGAGAAGAGAGCTCCCACCCTTGCCCTCCACATACTTTAATGGTAAATTCTTTTTTGACTATAACACTGGGCAGAGCTTCAACCTTTGTGGAAAACCCAAGGTAACAATTTGGCAGCATTCTCTTCCAACGCAGAAGAAAAATACAGCAGCACTGAACTATTCCTCGTAAATGAGCAGGCTCCTTTTCTCCTCAGGGTGACCTCTACCTTCAGAATCCGATGGTTTTATTATGATTAATAAATTTCATTTCCACAGAGGAAAAGGGACCATGTCAGCTCAAACTGAAAGCAAGGAGGCTTCTTTTCAAATGCTAATTTCTAAACACGCCCTTGTGTGACACTACAATTTAGACACAAGGTTATTAGGGAAGACGTGGACTTGAGCACTACTCTTGCAGCAGAAATACCAGGCACGTCAGCAACCTAATGTCCTCAGAACTGGCTAAGCACAGCCCAAAGGAAAGATGGCAATTCCCAGGGATCTCAGTGGGAGTGATGAGAAAATGTCTTACAACCGCCATGTTACGACCAACCTGCACATATCCTCACCCTCCATGACACCCATCCCTGGCCAAAGTAGACAATGGTGCAATCAGGTCATGATGCGCTCTGTGTCCCCACAATGTATCCATCAGAAATTACAGATGAAATCTTCCATGTGTCCACTTTACTCCCTTCATGTTACCACCACTTTAACCTAACCCATCAGTGTTTCATCAGAAGCAAATCCACAACAGCCTTACATCTTGTCTCTGTGGTTCTACTCTTGCCTCTTCAAACCACAAACCATTTATATCTATAGCTAACAAATCTACTTCTATCATATTCTATCCATCCATCAGCCATCTAGTTAAATATAAATCTAAACACATCACTTCCCTGTTTAAAACCCTTCAATGGTTTATAAAACCCAAATTTGCATGTGTTGCCCTGCCCCTCTTTCAATCCTGTCTTATCTTTTCCTATCCACCCCTTGCTCACTGTGCTCCAGGCACATTGGCCTCATCACTGCTCCATGAACACATGCAAATTAATTCTTTTCTTACCGTCTTGGCACTTTCCCACCCTTCATGTAACATAAGTCTATAATAATTTTGTTTACTTACCTCTCTGATTATTTACCACCCCCCGCCCCCCAGGAATGTCAGCCCCATGAAGGTTGCGTCAAGTCTATTTTGTTTGCCTTTTTGTCTCCAGCATGTGCCAAAGAACTGGCCACAGTGCAGGTGAACAAGGGGCCAAGCCAATGCCACTGCGTGACTAAAGGCAGCAAGAGGGAGGAGTAAACAGGAGAGAAGTATTGTGTCAGCAGCAAAAAGTCTTCCAGATAGGCTTTCTGAAGATACCAGGTCAGCTGCTCCCAAAGACATTCAAAACCCTTAAGACACTCAGAAGAAAAGTTTCTGGGGAGTCTGAAGATACAGAGTGTGTAATTTCACATCACCCCTGAGAGTTCACAGAACAGTGGCCAAGTTGCCATCAAGCTCATCAAAATCCTTCAGGGAAAAGCCAAACAAACAATGAAGTAAGAGATAACAGCTTTGCTGGTGACTTCACCACAGCTTGTAGCCATGCCATCATGAACCTACTTTTTTTGACCTTAGCATCAAGTGAAAAGCAGGAAGCCACCCATGGTGCTAGGGAGAGGAGAAGGCATGAGACAAGAAAGCCCAAGGTCAAGTTCTGCCTTTGCAATGTCCTTACTCAAAGACTAGGCAAATCGTTCTCCCTGAGCCTCATTTTCCTGTTCATAAAATGGTATTGTTGGGTTTGAGGCCTGCCTACTTCACAGATGAAGTGCATGAAAAGAAACCAGGTACATTTTAAAGCACTCTACAGATACAAGAGATTGTGATGCAGGGGATCAGAGTCAGAGTTCACCAAGCCAGGCTCTCTCTCCTGCCCAGATCTCGGGTCTATAGAGGCAAGGGAAGGATTCTATTCTAATATGATCATGTGCAGCTCTAGCAATCAACCTACAGATACTTTTGGAGTTAAGCGCTACCTAATTTAGGAGTTAGAGAGGTAGTTAAAACTGCTGCATTTGGGCATAAGGTTATGTTGGAGATAAACAAGTAATGCTGCCCACTGAATGGGGAACTCAAACTGTGTAGGTTGAAGTGCTTTGCCAATTCTATTGAGAGATGCAAATATTACTTATTATTAACATCTGAATCTCATTGAAACAAGGGGGATGCTAATGAAATACAATAGAGCTGTGCTGGTACCACACCAGCATTCTAAGAGTGAAGTGATTTTCTTACAGGGACATAGGAAGGACACTAATTAATTTCACTGCCTGTATTTTACTCTCTATCTCAGTTGAGAGCCTTTATACCCCTAGGACCTTTATTCTTCCTGGAGCATCACTTCTCCATGCCTTTGGTCCCAGAGATAGCTTGGGGAAACCCTGGGGAGCAGAAAGGTGAGTGAAGAACTCCCCCAGAGATGGAGTTCACAGTTGATGGACAGCCCAATTGCAGCAAGAAGGTGTGACAGAGAAGTGTTGCAAAGTATGCTTCCAAAAGAGTATGCATTCTGACCCCTGGGGTCTCTGCATCGCCGTTAGGGACTATAGTGTCCTCCTAATTATGTATCTAAGATACAGTCTACAAGGCATTAGGGAAAATGAACCCATGCAACACAGTATGCAAAGGGAGCACTACACCATAACCCTGTAGGTGTAACAGCCTGCCCTTTGGAAAGCAGTGGTGTAGCTAAGGGATGTTCCTCTGCACTTTCCCGTGGAGGGTCAACTGAGGTCTGGACCCTTGCACGGCTCACCCCAGTCTGGGCATCTGAGGCAACAGGTGAGAAGAAAGACAGAAGTTAACCTGCACAAGAAGACGGATCCCCACCTACCCCGATGTTCATCCTGCTTCATCACTCTGCTTTCTTGAGCTTTTCCAAATGAAAACCAAAGGGCTTTTTGAAGAAAGCCCTTTGGTTTTCATTGTTGCTCGTGTAATTCAATCAGTTGTTGTTTTCCTCCCATCCTGAGAGAAAGCATCTGGGATTTGTGCTTCAGATCAGGCATTCTTTGCATTTGGGAAAATGCTCTGCTCTTGGCAATTCTCAGTGGCAAAAGGAGCCACACTCGATATCAGTCAGGAAGAGGAAGAAAAAGACTGATGGAAGGCATGTGGGTTTTGGAATCCCTCAGCTCTGCTCCAGCTATGGTTCCTTCCCTGATCCAACTGCAAATCAATCCATTTTCAAAAATAGAGTCTTATGGGCATTTATGCTTTCCACCTCACCCATCCCATACTCATCACTAAAAAACATGCAGCAGAACACAGTAAGATCCCATGGTCCTACTGAAAGAGGTGAAAGACTGACAAATCCCTTAATGATTTTGGACTGCAGGATGTGATAGGTCCCCTTGGCTTGTGGGGTTTCTGTTAGCTAAGGATGCAGACAAAATTCCTCATTTCAAAAGATGAAAGAATGCAACCTAGAGTAAGGCAGTCACAGAACGCCCTTCCAATTCCTTCCTGATTTAAGGTAAATGGGCTCTCACTTTCATGCATATAAACACGTACCATGCAAGCCCTCCTTTCTCCAATCATAGAACCCCACAACTTACAGGCTGTGCAGTCTGGGCTGCCATAATGTGTACTGGTGTCAGAAGATATCTAGCTTTAGCCTAGACCATGGAGGGTGACCAAGCTTTATTCTAAAAACGTCTCAAGATACATGAGAGAGGAACTTAACCAGTCCCACAACTCAAAATATCCAGAAAATCACTTCAAATATAGCAAAACCTCCAAAAAAGGACATGAGTAGAAATGGAAGAAGTTCTCCAAGTGAACAACACAGAGTTGTCTCAATTGGACTCTGGCATTTCCAAATCCTGTTGCCGCTCACTTCCTTACCCTGGATTTGAAATGGTTACCTTCACTAATCACTTAGTACAGTTTTCAGCCTCATGTTTTCTTTGCTCAGAACCAGTAAAGAAAGCATCTTATGGGCTCTCTAGCTTCTAAATGGGAAGCCACATGGTTTTCTCATCCAAACTGTGTCTACATAAGTATGCACATAAATCCAACACCTAGAACATCTGTGAGAAATAGATCATACCACCCATGGCAAATCAGATGGTATCACCCTTTCTGTACCCTGTCCATGCAATCAGAAACCTCTTCCAATTCTGAATCCCAACAGAACAGGTCTGAGATCGTAACCATGATTCTGGATTCATCAGAGCAGAGTAGCAGCCACTACCTGGGAGTGGAGAAGACACAGTAAATCCTGCTCTTGGCCAAAGACCCAGAGCCACACTCTCTTTAATGCCAAGCTCAAGGCCATCTTTCTCTTAAAAATGCTGTTTCACCTTCCTTGTGTCCTGACAGTTGCTCTACCAAAATCACTAAGAGTTTCCCATCATGCTTGGAAATCAACATGGTGCCCCAGATAGGGTTTAACCTACTGGGGGAACCACAAAGAGTAATCTCTGAAAGTTTATCTCCTCTCTGGGCCACTTCCTCTGTCTGGGAATGGAAATAATGGTCCATATCGACTGTATAAGGCAATAGTGAGTTGAGATGAGGGTTATCAGTTAGTCAGCAACCAAATGGGTGTCAGTTATTGATGCTATCAAGATGGTTAGGATTACAGCTTTTGCCTTCTGTCTATTCCAGGTGGGGTCACAACACTAAAGTCCATGGCGTACATGTGTCAAAACTACCCCTGAAGTAAGCATCCGGAGGCCCCACACCCTATGTAAGCAGACCAAGGATTCTAAGAGGTTAACTAGCACAGCAAGAACAACTAGCACGCCCACGCACACACATTATACTCTCACTTGGAGGCAAAATGGAAACATAAAGTCAGGAAGCACTGCCAACATACAGATTATCTGTCACAATATTTTAATTCCAGGTGAGTATCCCTCACTTCTAAGAGGCCAGTTCCTGGGGCACACAAACCCTTTCAATATTCATTTGAGCAAAATGAATGAAAATATAGCTCTGGAATGGTATTGGCCAATAAAAATATAATGAGCCAAAGATGAGCCATTTTAAATTTTATAGTGGCCACATTGAAAAAGTGAAAAGAAACAGGTGCAGCTCATTTTTAGATGTTAATTAAAATATCACTTCAATGTGTAATCAACTTAAAGCTTATTAATGAAATATTTTACATAATTTTTGTACTACGGTTTCCAAATCTAGTATGTATTTCATACTTACAGCTCATCTCTGTTTTGACCCACCACATTTCAAGGGCTGTAGTTATTGGCCA
Source organism: Herpailurus yagouaroundi (assembly GCF_014898765.1). Taxonomy (NCBI): domain Eukaryota; kingdom Metazoa; phylum Chordata; class Mammalia; order Carnivora; family Felidae; genus Herpailurus; species Herpailurus yagouaroundi. The sequence goes on from NW_024412453.1 coordinate 13,369,210, forward strand.
CCATACTGCAAAACACAACTCTAGAAAAACCCATCCTATGTTTTCCTTACCATTGAGAGGGGAAAGGTTCCTGACTGATCAGTTCTATGGTTCCTGAAGTGTGATCTGAGGGCTCCTCTATTAGAATTACCTGGCAGAACTTGAAAGTGCAGATTTTCAAGCTCTTTCTCCAGACCTATAAATCAGAATCTCTGGGGCAGAGGCATGGGAAGAGAAAAGGGATTCTGCATTTGTAATAAGGGTGATTTTCATGCAGTCTAACGTTTGATAATTGCTGTTCTATTTTTTTTTTTTAATTCAAATTCTGCACTGATATAGCAACTTCCTCAGTCAGGCCAATTCAGAGCTATCTGGTTATCTTTAATGTTTATAAGTAAACTGATAGAGACGTTTTATTTTTATAGGGTATTGTTGCCTGTAACAAGCTTTGAACTATGCCTAGTGCACAGCAAGCTCTCAATAAATGTTATAATTATTTTTACTAAGTTCCTGTGTTTATATGTTCCCGAACACACTGCACTCCCCTATTATAATACACATCACATTTTATTGGAAACAGACCAATTAACTACAAATCAATTTCCTGCATGACGACTTTGCTGAATAATCAAATAACCAAAATGCAGGAAAGACAATTAGATAAAGTTTGCTGAAGGATCAATTAGGGGAATGGCCAATTTGGAAACTTCTTCTCAATATTATCTGAAGCTGTGTGTGTGTGTGCGTGCGCCTGTGTGAGCATGTGCATGCACAAGTTGGGCAGGGATAGAAGGAAGGAAGGAAGGAATGATGCCACCCCATGTGCCCATGCACTTGCTTCTAGTAATTACTTAATACGGTACATAGCAGCCTGTTTACAGAGGATGGTTTTAATGGTGTTGGAAGATGACCATTTGGTCAAGGCTTTTTTGCGGACCTCCACCCTTATCTACTGTCCAGTACTGACAAAGAACTGGGAGTGTATCCCCAGGTTGGCTTTCCATGCCTCTAAGATGGTACCTGGCCCAGTGGAGGCGGCAAGAGTTGCTACCGGATGGAGACCCAGCCTCCACCTGCACCCCATAACACACAAGCATTCACACAAACTCTCTTGGGCAGGGGGCAGCTGGGAGCCAGGATCTGGCATCCAAAACAACTAGTTCCAAGTTTCTGGTAGTTTTCAGGGAATGGATTATCCTGTTAGTTGACTCTTAGACACTGATTTTCAGCAAAAGAAAGATTTGGGGAGAAGTGACCTGGAACAGACATCTCCGGGAATACACAGAATGTTCCCTGACAAGGCAGCTGCTCCCTGCACCCAGACCAATCCCCTGTACATCAGACTATTCAACACACACCTGCTGATGAAGGGGATGGCCCAAGTCAAATAAACACTGAGCAGAGCAGCCATTTATAGAACCATCAAGTTCCCTTGAGCCCCCTCAACATGTTAACAACTATGTTCTCTCACAAATACTAGCTTTTTACGAGCAAGACAGGGCAGCTGAAAAACGTAGGAGAATTCCATCTGGAGGCAAAGGTCAATGTTCCAAGGTCAAAACACAAGAAACACGTGGGGGCAGTGTGGTCTAGTGGTAAGAACCTCATCATCAGAGGCATTCCATTGTGCTTTGTGACAGGTTACCAAAGTTCTCTGGGCCTGAGCATTTTTTTTTTTTCTTTTTTACCTCCAAAGTGAGGATGAGGGTGATTTCTACCTCACTGAGCTGGTGTAATAAATCATATGTTCATGTCTACACATGCACATACATGCACATGTAGGTATGTATGTATCCATATAATTTATCATGCTTGCTAGCACACAGAATTTGCTCAACGAACAACAGGAAGTGATCATTACACCCTGGAGAATTCACCAAAGTCCATTTGAGGCACAGCTACTGCAGGGATTGAGGGCTCACTCATCATCAGTAGTGACAAAAAGCCTTAGCGCCTTATGGAAATACCTAGCTCACCCTCGGAACAAGAGGAAGAGGGTGGACATTTAACACAGACAATCTCATCGGCTTTTCACCTGCTGCCCTCTGCTACTTGTTCTCCTGTCAAAATGCAGCCCGAAGACTATCACTTTGGCTCTTCCTTCACCACGGTCCTAACCTAAGCCACTGTCACCCCTCCCTGGACTGCTGCAAAACACTCCCAACAGGCACCCTCTCTCCTCTTGCCATCCTGTAATCTGTTCCCCACAATGCAGTCTAACTCACCATTTAAACATTAAGGCGGATCACAGGTGACCCTTCAGTGCCTTCCTACCGCACTTAAATCTTGAACGGTTTCGTCTGATTCTCCTGAGCCCTGTTTGTCTTCCTGATTTTATCTCCAAAGCTGTTACTTGTCCTTATACTGTACATCTTGCTGGGCCTGGCCACCTCTGGCATGTCTCACCCACATGGCCCTGATACATGCTGCCCATTCAGCCTGAAATGCTTACCGTTCCACAGTTACGTTCCTGGCTGCACCCTCACTAGATTCAGGTCCCCGTTCAAATGTCACCCTCTCAGATCTTCTGTGATCACTGAACCTAAGGTAGCATTTCATCCTATTTTCGGTCCACCCCTCTGCTCTTTGATTCATTAGAGCTGTTGTAGAACTTAACTTACATGCAAGAATATTCCATGCCTATCCATCTACATGTTGGGGGTGTGGTCTCCACTATAAAGGGGGCAAGGAGGCTCTTTGAAGGAAGGGCTCCTCTTGGCTTATTTAATGCTATGTCCCGAGGGCTCATAACAGTTGCTGATCCACAATGATGACTCAATACATATTAATTAAGTGAAATTAATTTCCAGCTGCTCGGCCAAAATAAGTAACTTGCTTTTCGACCTCCATTCTTGGGCAAGACCCATATTCTACTTCTACTACAATCACTAGCCGGTCCTGGGAAAGTTCTGATGAATCAGAGCGGCCACTTCCAGCCTTGAGTCTAATAAGGGAAAACCATCTTGTCCCTTTTGCAGTCTGTTACAGGATCTGACTCATGAAAGGGTCTCATTGCTATAGAATGAGAAGCTGAGTGTCCAAGGTGGGGAGGCACTGTATGCTGAGGGTTCAGCGCTGTTGTCAAAAGGCCAGTGGCCAGTGTCACCCACATGGGTACTTATCTTTCAGGAGCAACCAAACCAAAACAACGAACACCACTGCTGGAGACACTGAGTAAGAAAATAAATGTAAATACAGTCTCACAAACCACACATGCTAATGAGAAACGTTTCTTCTACGTGGCTAGCCAAAGCAGAACCAACATTTTGGCGTCCTCTCCAAATGACCCAAGTAACAAACCGTCACGTTTCCTTTGGAAACAGGAAGAAACAACCCTTCGGTGCTGCCAGTACCGTCTGGCAATTTTCACCTCACCATCTCTACCCTGAGCCAGAGACAAACCCGGTCAGCTCTGCCCCGAGAGGCAGCTGTGCAAGAATAACACATCTTTATAAGAATTTCAGTTATAAAATCCACCAGGCCCTCAGAACCGAGGTTCTAAGCATCTTGTTGATTTCTTTCTTCATCTAAAAGGAGAGAAATTGGCTTGTGTCAAACGCTGAAATCCAGTAGATACCGGGATTCAAGAGACCTGCACTTTGGAGTGTTCTGCATGTGGGGATGGTTTTGTTGATTAGAATGGGGATGCCCTGGGTTTTCCCAGCATGGGGGAGGGGGCACATGAGGAGCTCCCCTCGGGGTCTTCATTGAAACCATGAGTACACAACCTTTGTAACCGACCGGTTCTATTTTTCCATATTCACTTTATGAGAAGGGAGGACTGGCTAGGAGATAATTTGACATTTGATTGATACGGGTGTCTCCTTTTTCATGCTTGGTTCAGAATTCAGACTTCAAATGGGACCTTATGAAGCATGCAACATATTATTAATACGGCCATCAAAGCAACAGGGATATCTCTCTCAATTTGAAATCTGATCAATAGCAATTCATTAAGAATTTACTGAAGAGCCATCCTAAATCAGATAAGGTAAGGTGAACACACTCGGTCTACCCAGGCAAACTTTCATTATCTGCCGCCTCTTTCAGCAATAGTGTATGTGGACCACTTGCTTACAAGGCAGGGTTTGTTAAGGCACGGGACGAAATCGATATCTACCTCTGAGGCTGTAACTTTGCAGTGTGTGATCTGTGATGTCAAAATATAACCTGAGACACACCGGAACATGCATGCATTTTAACAGGATACGTAGAGGCTGTGGAAGACAGCCTCTCCACACGTGACATCTGTTAGCAGTTTAAACCAACATCCCTTCCCCACCCCCAGTCGGTTACCCCTCCGGACGCATGCTCCCTTTGCAAGGTTTTGAAAATGTGAAATGTCTCTTGCATCCCAGGAACATTCCCCACCACGTCCAGCTACACAAGTATCCCACCCCCCCTTCTACTATTAAGTATTAGTGATGCGTTAGGGATGTCACCACCGCTCGCGGGGGGGGAACAGATGTTGGAGGGTAGGGGTCGAGGAAGGAAAATAGAAGAGCCTTTATCCAAGGGGTTTGATAGAAATGGAGTAAGCTGTCACTTTAAAATATGAACATGCATACCTCATGAACTCCCAGGTTAAGACTTTCCGCCATTAAAAATATTGACACGGACCCTTATCAATGAAAGAAGCCTTGCCTTTTAGGACAGACGGGGCTAGGGACATGTTCCTAGCAATCTGCCCTTCCATTAATTTAGTTTCTTCTCACCAAAGACTGTAAGTAGGGAGGGAAGCGTTAGCAAGCAAGCTTGCATTTACTGCTCCATCGATAAAATGTGATTGGAACAGATGAATGTCTATTTGCAAGGCTCTGTTTAATATAGGCTTTGAAGGTCACGTCATACTCAACTACATGCTAATAAGCTGTACAGTCCTCCCTTGTTGGCTAGAAGCCACATATTGGGAAGATCTCCTAGTAATTGTTTTGGTCGTAGTTTAGGCTTAAAAGCAAATGAAACCAAACAAAAAACGAAACAAAACAAAACAAAGAATCTGTTAGCACTCACCTATCTTGACATTTAATCAAGTAATTCCAAGCTAATGAAAATCCAAACATAACTCTTCTGAACCACATCAAAGCAGAAAGACAGGTGTGATTTTGATGGACACATCATGCAACTGTGCGATTTCCATTTGCCAATGCCCTGATTTCAAAAGCAGAAGACTTTGTCTCTCTAAATCCTGCTACTTGTAATAGGTTTTACAAGAAAGGAGACAGGGGATCTTTGATTCATAGAATGAAGATCCCCTTCTTATGAGATGGAGATAATTGTATTCCCCAATGCCTCTAGCTATACAGAGTCCGTCTTTTAGGGTCTATGATATATAACCAGTCATTCAATACAGATCAGTATAATTCACATACACATCTGTGTGAACCCATATAAAATATGTCAAAAAACATACAAGTCACACATGTGCATCCCTAGACTCCCCTTTCAGCATTTTAACATAAGTGTTTATACCGTAAGATTGCATTGTGGCTTCATCCAACACAGTCTTACTTTTCTAGATCATGTACTATTAAAACTGGAAATAAAGTACCCAAGTTAGCAAAGCGCCTAGTGTCTTTTTAGACAACAGAGGCTCAAGGCTTCAGCTATACTCCAAAGATATATGGACTTTGTTTTTGTTTTTTTTCAACTCAACTTTCTAGAGTGACCAATTGCAGCATGTGAAGGAAAAAAAAAAAAAAAAGAAAGAAAGAATATTGAGACTTGGATGGATGCGTCAAGAAGTAGCAATGTTTGTTACCTGCAGAGGTGTTACAAGAAATTTCATCTGCTGCAACGAAGACGAACTGATTTCTGGAAGAGAAGATAAAATTCACAATACTGCTCGCTCAGGGAGAAATGTGCTCTCTGCCAACTGGGTAGATGTATTCAGATGCGGGGAGGGAGGGCACTGTGTTCGAATGGATGTTGCAAGGGAAAGTGTTGGTATGGCTAGGACTTGGGAGAGTTTAGAAGGATCATGAGCCAGGCATGCGGGGGGCCTCACCAGTGGAATCAGGGGTGATGTGAGAACGGGGGTGGGGTGTGTGTCTACACACTATAGCACTGACATAGGAGTACTGAGTGTTACCAGCACGTCACGCAAGGATATGTTTCTAAGGCCAGGGCATTTCAAACTGCGCTTGGAATTTCTACACTAAATGCAAATTACATTTAAAGAAAATACAGACTGTCCATTAGGAAAAATGGGGTACTGCAGCTAGCTACGAAAAATCGTAAAATTCCAGACTTTATTATTGTAGTATAATATCAAAAAAATTTTAAAGGAAAGAAAAAGAAATTGCTGTCATTTCAGAAGAGAATGGTTATATGGTCTCATGTTATAGATAATAATTTCCTCACCAAACTAGGCTGGCTACACAAAGAACGTAAGAGAATTCCTCTATTGGAGTACATCCCATCTCACCAAATTATTTTTAATGATGCAGTGTTTAAAAGAAAATTAAAATGGAAAATGCTATTTTACTTTGATTTAGTAAATCCAGGAAGATGATAAAACTCTCTTAAGATGTTTCCAACTGTGGCATTTTCACAATGAAATGTGTTCTAATTCAGACACACTGTTTATTTCTCTAGAAATGAGAACGTCTGTGGGAGGCAGATTATAAAAATGCCCCAATGAGATTAGCTGGGATCTTAAATGCCTCAGAAGCAGTAGGATAGAGCCTTCTGGTTCTCGTTTGTTAGATTTTTCTGTAGTGTATGAATCATTAAGAAGCAAGATTAAATGCATTTTTGGGGTCTTTGATTGGTCTTCTTCAAATGTTTTAATGATTCCAAAAAGTACCTAGTGATTGAGCATTTCTTAAAACACCTTAAGAAAGTTTTACTTTTGCAAGAGGTACACTCTGAAATATAAATAGAGCTACCACTGGAAAATTCACTAGAATTTGGCATTCACTTGAAAATTCTAGCTATTTCCACACCAATGAAATCTAAACAAAATTATACATGCTCTGAAAATAGTATTTCTTATGTCTTTCTTCCATATAACAAAAGTCACAGCCAAGTTCATTTATCACTTCTCTTAAAAGAATAAGAACGTTAGTGTCACTGGATTTTTGCTCTCTTTCTGCTTGGACACAGACTTTTTGAGCCCCACCAATACCTGGCTTCAAATTTCTGAGGTTTGAGGAGCAGTACAATTAATATCCCTGAAAATGAAGATATTTGGGCTTGAATATTTGTTTTCACTTGTTCACCTCTGAATGCCTCAAGGGGGAACACAATATGGGCAGCTCAAATTGCATGCATGAAATTCATATGTGTATGGACCAAACAAGCCCTTGGAAGGACTTCTGTTCATAGTATGCTCACAAGAATAACACTTTATTACCAAGAGCGGCAGCCTGGTGCATCCAAAGGCGCAAACTCTTTGGTATAGCCATTCCTCAACTATAGGGTGGGCCTTGTTAGTGAGATGGTTCTATCCAATTCAGACCCTATCATCCCAGAATACTCTGCCACCTTGTATCTCACTTCTGCATTTTCCCTACAGAACTGTCCCTCCTGCCAGACATTAGGAGAACCACAAGAGGCAACCAACACAGATATACAATGGTGATTGACTGAAGAAGGAAAAAGTTTTAAGAACACAACCTACCAGTATATTTACAAAGACATCAGACCTTTGTCTTTAATTGTACCAGAATTTTAGAACATATGATAGTTGTGTTTCACAGCACTCTTACTTGGGACATGATACATTCTTTTTTTTTTTTTTGTCTTAATTTTTGTTAATGCATATTTATTTTGAGAGAGAGAGACACACACACACACAGAACCTGAAGCAGGTTCCAGGCTCTGAGCTGTCAGAAGAGAGCCTAACACGGGGCTCAAACTCACGGACCGTGAGATCGTGACCTGAGCCGAAGTTGGACGCTCAACCAACTAAGCCACCCAGGCGCCCTACGATACACGTACTCTTAAAAATAATGCTACTATTTCTCCATTCCCTTCCTTCCTTTTTCCTCTCCCTCTCCTCCCCACCCCAAGCTTGCTCGCTCGCTCTCTCTCTCGGGCAACCTATATATCTTGAATTTTTTTAGAGTGTCTCTAGGATTCCTGAGAAAAATCTCTGAACAAAGGGTATGACTCGGAGAGTTGGCTCAGAAGATGGCCGACTATCAAATCAAATCTACATCAAAGCATAAAGTTATTGCCAGTAGTGATATTTAAAAAAAAATTTTTTTTTTCAACGTTTATTTATTTTTTTGGGACAGAGAGAGACAGAGCATGAACGGGGGAGGGGCAGAGAGAGAGGGAGACACAGAATCAGAAACAGGCTCCAGGCTCTGAGCCATCAGCCCAGAGCCTGACGCGGGGCTCGAACTCACGGACCGCGAGATCGTGACCTGGCTGAAGTCGGACGCTTAACCGACTGCGCCACCCAGGCGCCCCAGTAGTGATATTTTAAGGGATATATCATGGACTCTGCGGCAGTACCAAAAAGGAATTATTAAAACGTATTTGCAAAATAGTTATTTGGATGTATCAGTTCTCTATTGCTATTTATTTTCTTTTAATTCCACGCAAACAATCCCACTACATCCATTTCAGAAAACTGCCTTTTTATGGAGCTCATTAATTCCATGGAGTCAACCTGCATGATCAGCCCTCCCGCTACACTGATTATAAGTACAAAAGGAGATGTCTGCCAAATAATAGCCTGGGGAGGGATATCAGGCCAATGTGGCCCACATGGGAGGCCAACAGAGGAATCTGGATAGAATTATAAGGGATAGGTTTCATGGTGATGTCTCTGTCCACTGTTAGGCAATTTTGATATACAGTTCTGTCTCTCCCCACTTGACCTTTAAGACAAAAACCATCTCTCTCAGCCCCATATGTGGATCATCCATGACCCTCTCAGTGGAATCATTTACCCCAAATGACCAGAGAGAGGTATGATCAAAAAGATTAACAATGTAGCTGGGCAATCTGCTACCCCCAAGCAAGGGCAGGGCAAACTAAATGACCAAAGCAGTGCATGTGCACTCTGGACAGTGTTGGTGGGCTCACCTCTCAGGAGGAGAGAGGAGACTGGCATGGGTCTTGACCCCCATGCTACTCCTAGTCTGCTCTGCACTCTCAACACAGACCAAAGAATTTAAACTTCAAGAGCAGCTGCCCCTGATTTTCAGAAAACTGGTTATAGAGGATAAAGTCTGGCCAAGTGGTTCTCAGCCTTGGCTGCACACTGTAAAAACACTTGGTGCCCTTCTAAAATTCTCAGTGATCATGCTACACCTAAGACCGGTTATATGGGAATCTCTGTGAGTGGGTCTTGGGTGTTTGTAGTTTCTAAAGAGCTCCAGGTAACTCTCATACAAGCCAAGGCTGAGGGCCACTTGTCTAGCTGAATGGTTAAGTCTAGTTCCTTAGACTCACAGGGAGAGGTGAAAATAACGGGAAAGCCCAGGCCCTTCTCCTGTGGTCCTAGCCTAATTGGTCTGGGGCAGAATGTGGAATGAGGTAGTTTAGGAAATATTCAGCAGTTAATGTAGGATTCTGTGCCGAGTGTGGGCCTGGTTAAGATTCTCTCTCTCTCCCCCTGCCCCCTTCCCCCCCCTTTTCTCTTTACCTCCCTCTCCCCTTTCCCCTCCTTACCTCTCTAAAATTTAAATATATATATATATATCCCCAACTATTCTTAAAAAACTAATAAAGAAAGAACCTCATTTCTGAAAGCGAAGGTGGTCTAACGGTTGCCACAATGTCATGCTCTCTGTATCTGATTCCTCCCGTGTTTCTCTTATTTCAGTATCTTCCATGAACAAACTCAAGAGGATCTTTGCTGGGTCTTTCCACTTGCCTTCTGAGTCTGCATCTAATTCTCTTTACCAATTTTTTCACCTAGGATTCCTTTCTATTTTTGAACCCTCTCTCTACTGCAGAATTTCTCAAACTTCCCTGAAGATAAGAATTAATTAGAGTGCTAAAATATAAATGCTAAAAATAGACGTCTGGGTTTCAGCCCGGACCCCCTGAATCAGAACTTCCAGGAAAGAGATGTGAACATCTGTCCATTTGGTGAGAACCCAGGCCTGGTTACTGACAAGCTCTGGGGACCCATTCACCAGTCCTAAGTGTCTGGTGCTCCTGGAAGAGAATCATCATTCCAGGTAATTCTTACCATGGGGACATCTGGAAACATTGCTGAGAAATTTCCTGCAAGTTCAGTCCCATTTTCATTTCAGAAATCTTCCTACTCTCCCAGGAAGATTGACAGGGGGAGGCTTTGTGGGAGGAGGGAGGATTACTAATTTAGGAAAAAGAATGAAACGGTTGATTGCTGAGCACGAGGAAGAAGGCTACATTCGTCTCGGCTCTTTGGAGTGTTGGTGTCAAAGAGCCAGTGACCTGATGTCGATGGAATACTTATCCATGACAGGAGGTGGCCAAGCCCTGTATCTATGTATTAACTGATTTAATTTTCTCTACACCCCCTCTTCCTATCCCAGTCTTTATAGATGAGGAAGTGGAGGTGTAGGTCATGACCATGTGCAAGTTGGTGGAGGTGAAATCTGAACACAGCTGGGTTGCCTCAAGACCCCAGCTCTTCTTCACTAAGATTGTGCTGAGGGGCACCCATGTTGGGGTGCTGAGTCAGCAGTGAAGTGAAACGTCTCTACGGAGGAACCTCCTGAAACTGTCCTGAACCTTTCATTCCTACTGACAAAATAACAGAGAATCTGGATTCTCCTCTGAATATGATGTTAATTGAAGTTTGAGAGGGATAATTATATTCTGCTTTAGCAACTTGCAATGTGGAATGACACGGGCCATGGTCTTTCTTTTTCATTCTATCACCAGACTTCATTATGTTTTACGATGGTTTTCATAGACCAACCATCTAGACTCTGCATCTGACTCAGCTGGTGGTACATTTAAATTAGTCCTGTGACCTGCCATATCATCCTTCTACCCCACTTTTCTTCTTAGGCGAAATCTCATCTGTCTGTAATTTTCTTTCTTCTAAAAATTACCCACGGCTGAACTCTAAGAGTCAAATTAAAATAGTAGCCAGCCAGTATTGCTGGAGGGAATGTGAGAAGCTAGGTATGGAGACAGAGTAAAGGTTGGGGCACAGGCAGGGGAGGAGGGAGGGCAGACAGGAAATGTTCTCCCATCAAAGAACACTGGTGTTAAGTTTTACTGTTGGAAATTCTGGTCACTTCTCATTCTTTGGCCTTTTAATTCTGTCATGTCACTATTGTTATGCAAAACTCTGGGTGGATTATCACTCATGGCAGTCTTCTTCTAGTATCTTAGTGCTATGAATATGGAAGCTAGCAAGCCCACGCCCACACACACACACACACACACACACACACACACACTTACATGTGATTAAAACCCTCCAAGGCTATCTAGTGCAAATTCCCTAGGGCCTAGAAGTTAGTCTTCAACCTTCAACTCTGGCAGATAGCAGTCAAGATGTCCCAAGACAGCAGTGGCACAAAGTCAAATTAATTCTATCTGTAGATTCTGGGCACCTGTTGGTTGTAAGGCAGAGTATCTTAATGCTGTATATATAATTTTTTAAAAATAAAATACTAATGACCAGGTCCATTTCCCAATCTTTTTATGTCAGAATCTTTGAGAGTAATTCCCAGGCCCAGGTATTCCCGAAAAGCCACTCTGGTGATCCCAAGTGTCGGCCAGCACTGAGAACTGACATTTCACTGTATGACTATTTCTTTGAACTTAAGTGCCCTGACTCTGCAGGGAAGAGAGCTGTGTCCTCTGGTTTTTCAATTAAACAGCACTAGTGCTGACAGCCACATTTTTAATTGCTGATATTTTAGTTTTTGGAAATTATATTATTATAATAATTATATATATTGTTTAATATATTACTTATTAATTTTTTACAACTGTGCTGTGCTTACCACGATGCCTCCTTTTAGACATGTGGGATTAAGGTAGAAACACACACTAATCAGGAATTCTTCCTGTTCATATTAAGAAGTTGCTGGAAGGGTCATATGGAATCCAGCCAGGAATGTCTTCTGAATAGTTGCACATAACATGCAGAAATAAGGTGCTTCCATTAAAATTCTTTTTGCCGGCTTTACTGAATAGCTCACTCCTCTTGTTCACTGAATTCTCAGATGGTTCATGAGGGTTTGCTACCTGCCAGACACCCAGCTAAGCCAAAGGGATGGGACCTTGTGCTCCTGGCCTTTAAATCACTGTGCAGCATCTGTATTGGGCTTGGCTGTCTGGAAGCTCATAACCTAATTTATATTTCAATTTTACACATTTGCCATCAGTATTTTACCTCCCTTCCCCCGACTCAGTTCTAAAACTCTACAATTATAAAAAGCCCATTCAAATTTATATTTTTCACTGCCCTGTCGTTATTTCTATTCATGTTTCAGTATTGAATCACATGTACTGGGAGAGGCGGTGGCAAGCTGTAGAATGAGATGGGGTGTAAACAGACAAAGCAGCAAGCAAACAAACAGATTGACTGTAGAATCCTCTGAAAGGGTCTCTCCCGATCCTTCTCATCTTAAAAGGGAAAACATTTCCCTTTAACATACACTTAGAATCATTTCATTCAGTTGCAGTTGCTACTGCTAACATTGAGCACATTTGGAAAAATAAAGTTTACTTGGGAAAGGAGGCTGACTGCTCTGGATCTATCCTCAATTTGAATGTTCCGTCCAAAACTTGTGGGTTTAAGAAATTCAAATCCAAGTGCGTGCCCACTCCCTGGAGACCCCGAGAGTAGTCACTTCCGGAATTTTAGTTTCTCCAAACGTGAGCAATCTCCTCAGCTCCCACTACTTTTTTTCTCAGGTAAAAGAGAACAAACGGTGAATCTGGAAGCCCTGCCCTGTCACCTTCCTGGGCCTCAGTTTCCTCATCTGGAAAATGGGGACAAAAATAGCACAGGCCTCCCTTAGATTTGTTTTATTTTTTTGCACTATGATGAGAGCATGAATGTGAAAGCACTTCATTTGTGGGTAAACTACCATTTATTTTTTTTGGCTGTGCGAACTCATGAAGGATAGCTGTCTTCTCTCCCCAAAGAGAAAAGGCATTTGTGTTTTTGAGTGCGGGGCTTTCACAGTTTTAGGCCAAAAGGGGGACAGTGAACAGCCCTTTGAGGTTACAGGTGCCTCCGGGAAGACAAGGTCCAACCTTGTCTTCCAGAAGATGAGAGGGACACAGAGGAGCTCCTAAAAGAGATCGACTTTCTGATGCAGGGTTGGAAATGGGTCTGGCCAGTTCTGGGAACAGCTATGTGTGTTCTCATGGGGAAGCAGCTGTCCTGTAGAGGAGAGGAGTCCCGCGCTTAGTGAGGTGGGCAGGAGCACATGGTATTGGGGCTGAGGCTCTGGAGGCTGGAGAGGCCACACTGAGAAGGTCTGCGCCCACCTATGAGTTATGTGCACAATGGAGTGAGTGCGGTGGTGGAAAGGTCCAGAACCTTCCAAATCCCCAGGGGATTCTGATACCCCACGACCACCCCCAGATACTGGAGCTCTCACCAGTGGCAATGCGAAAAGAGCAACAGAGGCAGATTTCGTTTCAGTTTTTGAAAAGTAAGTCTCTGTAGACAAACTGGTTGCACAGAAATCTAAAGCAGTGGTGATGTGGGGGCTAGGTTTATGCCACAGGAACCGGTCACTTTTCCTACAAAGCTGACATGTCCCTGGTAGCCTGGACTCCTCCATAGACAGAAAAGAGACAGATGAACAGAAAAACAGGCTGTTTGATCTCACGGGTCCAGTGGCTTCTTCCTTCAGAATTTTTTTTTTTGGCCCAAATTATTTTTCCCCAAGTTTTACTGAGGTATGGTCGACAAATAAAAATTAATATATGGGGTGCTGGGGTGGTTCAGTCACTTAAACATCTGACTTTGGCCCAGATTATGATCTCACAGTTCATGAGTTTAAGCCCCACATTGGGCTTTGCACGACAGTGTGGAGCCTGCTTGGGACTCACTCTCTCTCTGCCCCTCCCCTACTTGCGCTCTGTCTCAAAATAAATAGATAAACTTAAAAAAGAAAACTGAATATAATTGGGTTGTAGGATGTACTTTTTGAAAGAGATGATTTGGGGCGCCTGGGTGGCGCAGTCGGTTAAGCGTCCGACTTCAGCCAGGTCACGATCTCACGGTCCGTGAGTTCGAGCCCCGCGTCAGGCTCTGGGCTGATGGCTCAGAGCCTGGAGCCTGTTTCTGATTCTGTGTCTCCCTCTCTCTCTGCCCCTCCCCCGTTCATGCTCTGTCTCTCTCTGTCCCAAAAAAATAAATAAACGTTGAAAAAAAAAATTTTAGAGAGATGATTTAATATATGTACATATTATGAAATGATCATCACAGTCAAGCTAATCAACATATCCATCATTTCGTATTGTTACTTTTTGTGTGTGGTGAGAACACTTAAGATCTACTCCCTTAGCACATTTTAGGTATCCCTATTTTGATATTTCTAAAATGGAAGTCAAGATTTAAAAATAAAACGCTCCATGGTCAAAATATTCTTCTAAGCCAGAAAACTTGCTCCCACAGGAACAAAACAAAATACACCCATCGTTTAGTGATGTTAATGGGAATATCCCATCCTGAGTGTCCTTTAGTGTCAGGTGCTACTTAAGGAGCTCTCTGCTCATGACCACACTAATTCAACAACAACCCAATCAGGCAGGCATCACTCAATAGCCCCACTTTAAAGATGAGGCAGCTGGGGATCAAACAGGTCCCTTAGCTTGCCTGTATTATCTCTGTAGTAAGTAATGTTAGCCTAAATCTAAATCCCTGATCATATGCTACAGATGAACAGCAAAGATTTGCTAATGCATGCCTCAAAGTAGGTACAGTGATTACAAAAGACTTTGCCTCAAATCCTGAGCAGACAATTTCTAAGTTGTGGGCAGCTGAGTAAGGCACAGGTTCCCAGAATGTTAGTGTTACAGGGGTATTAGAGCCTCATCTAAAAATGACTCCCACTTTCAAGTGGATTTAATTTTGTTTGCTCTGGTCTGGATATAGTCAGTGCTTTCAAGTAATACCTTATACTCTAAAATATCTGTCAATGAACAGTTGAGCTATTGAAAACCCCACTCATTTTCACCACCTCCTGTAGTTTATGAAGTAATGTTCACCTTCATCTCCTTTTGACTGTAACTGGTATGATGGTCTCCATTTAGCAAATGAGAAAACTGAGGCTCAGTAAAGGGAAGAGGAATCCGGTGGGATTTTTCCAGGGTATGGTTTACATCAGCCTGAGGTTATTACACAGTCAATGAGAAAATACTAGCATGAAATCATTTGTGTTATCCAGAAATCTTTAGGGTAAAGAAAATGATCGATCGTGGCCCTAGACTAGTTGGGGGAGGGGGAGTTCCCTCAGGATGGATTGCAAGGGACCTCCAACGATGGATGGTTCTTATTTTCTCACTGAGGAAGGGAAAGTAGGGAAATGACTACAAACCAACAATTTGCTAAGACAAATTCTCCTACATGCTTCAAGCTTTGTAGAATGTCAACCTTATTTGCTGCATAGGGGGTAGCACTGAAGCTTGCCCTCTATGGGGGTGCTTCTCAAATGTCATCCAAACCACCCGGGGATCTTGAAGGTACAGATTCTGACACAACAGGGCTGGGGTGGGTTTGAGATTCTACATTCCCCACAAGCTCCTGGTGAGGCCAACTGGGTTGGTGTGGGAACCATGCTTTGCAGGGCTCTTGGGACCCTCACAATGAGCCACTCCAATCTTAAAATTTCAGAATAGACTAAGGCGATCACTCTTTCTCCATTGTTTAATTTTGAGATAGAGAAACTGAAGACAATAATTTAAAGAATAGCAGAGAAACAATCCATCATTCCGGGAAGGCTATGCAGCTGATAGTGTCCGGGATGCATGTTTAACATGCACCCACCTGACCACCTGAGCTCATATCCTACTAACTAAATGTAACCCACACACCCTCTACCTATGCAGAAACGGTGAAGAAAACATGTCCCTCATCTTTTAATGCAGTTTATAACTTCAAATTACAAAAGTGGACCATGAACAGAGATGGAGATTGAGAGGCTGATCGAAGCATCCAACAATCATGGTTTTCTTTGTAAAGGCATTCTGAGCCTACAAACGCAGTGCAAAGTGCTGATGCAGGTTATCAGATGTTTGGTGTATTTCTATAATCTCAAGTCCAAAGCATTTCAATTTAAGTGATTACGATAATTAAGGGAAAAGGGTGTTGAGCTTTGATTATGTCTCATCTCTCCACAATCTATTGATCTATTCAAACATTCACACATCCTAATGTGGCAAGAATAAGCCCAGGAACAATGACAAAATTGATGAGTTAGTTACTCCTTACGGAGATTCCCTCAAGCATTCACCTCCAAACTACCGTGTCTCTAATTCCTGATAGTGGTCCCTACTCTAAACGTTTTGTGTTAATTAAGTGTGAACTACACTATGGTTTTGAGGAGAATTTAATTCCAGAGGAATCAATCACTGTGATTCACGCCAGGGAGAAAATCATGAGAAATCATTTATTTCTGTACAATGACTGTTCACATGCACGTACTGCGCACAAATATGGAAACAGCACAGAGGCCACATTTAAACAGAAATCAGTTCTACTGGGAAAAAATTTAAACTTTCTCAGAACTTGTTTCGATAACTTTAAAGGAAATACTAGAAATTTTTAGTGAAAAGTTCCCTCTTACCCTAAAAGACAGCTTATAGTGTATTACACAGGGACAAAAAAGACAAAAAAAAAAAAAAAAAAAAAGCAAAGAAGTACAGAGTGTTCAATGTTTGTCACATTCATGAACTAAGATTCTATTGTGTGTGTATTTCCTTCTCCTTGACTGGGAAGCTGTCTTCCATGAGGAGCTCTGTTATTTGCTGTGGAAAGGGCTCCTCCAGAGTCTCCGTGTACCCATTCTCCTTGGAAGTTTCTGACCTGCCTCCAGAAAGTACCAGGCTTTCTCACCTGTCTCGAAACCCTTCACAGCTGAAGGATCCTGATGATGCTACTATAGCATAGGTTTTATTTGCTTCTTTGTGGCCTATCAAGTCAATGATCTGCAACCTGAGAAGTGTGTAATTAGGCCATGACATGACCAAAGGAGTTGTTACATCTTGTCTCCTCACTGGCAAAAGTGTCTACCCACATGGCTGTGACAGCTATGGTCTACTGGGTTTGGAATTTCCTTTAATGTCTCCCCAACTCCTTGTTGGTCCAGTCTGTTGACTATTACAGTCTTGGTTCTTTTTTTTTTAACGGCTTCAATTGCATACAAATTCATCCAATAGTGCATAGCAGTTGTTAAGAAGCCATTATAGATTTCGGACCAAAGGCAATTAGTTCTTGAAAGAGAAATTTGAGCACTTTTTCTTTTAACCTGTGTGTGTGTGTATGCATGCATGCATGTCTGTAAATTAACAATAGGAGAAACTAAGGAAGTCCATCAATAACAGCTATATTTATTTTGAGCACCAAGAGCTTTGTGTCCACAAACACGAGTTTCAAAAATCATATTGATGCTACTATCAAGCGTATCTGTCCCCTCCGCTATATCAGAGCCATCTCAATTGTTACTAGATGAAATCACTGTCAATCTACACAGCAGGTGGGCAGAAAAAGTAATTTATCTTAGTTATCATAACTTTTGTTTTTTGGTGAAGGCCCAATAGGAACTATTTGATCCATAGGGAAAATAAATTATTGCTGGTTTTGACAACATGAAATTTGACTCATGTTTTCATCATTAACTCATGTCTTAGTTACGACGATTTGAGGATGTAAACATGACTTGCCCTGACTTTGTTAACAATTGCATAAGGAGACAGAAACAGCCCAGGACCTGGACTAAAGGACTCTGGGTGTGAAGTCCAGTCTTTGGACATGGAGAATCTGCCTAGGGTAAGCATACATGTTCTGCTTGATCTGGGACAGTCCAGTTGAAGCTTTCTGTCCCGGACTCATTCTTTTTTTTTTTTTTTTTCAACGTTTTTTATTTATTTTTGAGACAGAGCGAGACAGAGGATGAACGGGGGAGGGGCAGAGAGAGAGGGAGACACAGAATGGGAAACAGGCTCCAGGCTCTGAGCCATCAGCCCAGAGAGCCCGACGTGGGGCTCGAACTCACGGACCGCGAGATCGTGACCTGGCTGAAGTCGGACGCTTAACCGACTGCGCCACCCAGGCGCCCCTCGGACTCATTCTTAATAACAGGACATTCCTTCTCTGTCTCAAGTGTCACATTCTGGACAGTCATTTCTGGGGTCACGCTAACTACATCGCTTCTCTCCTCAGGTTGTGTGTTCTAATGTTCTACACAGTACCAGACACGCAGAGACACTACCAAAAAAAGGAACTTCAAAATAGAAATAGAAAATCCACATGGTGAAAAGGAAAAAAAAAAGTGTGACAGGGAAGATACTATACTTTCCTTACTTTAAGGAGCGCTGACATCTCAAAATCCAAACTTTGGATAACTGAGAAACTGAAGGGCTTATATGGCCCTTCCCCTAAGTAAGTTTGTCTATAACAAAAACAAAGCAAAACCCAACAAATGATTCCTGGAACTCACTGGAGTAAAAAGAATTAGATTTGCATATAATCCTACCTATTAAGTTTTAAAAGGCTTGTCTACGCCATAACTTAGCCCAGTCAGTCTGGCCATTATCTTTCCTAAATGCTTTCAATGACTCCAGAACCTGTTAAGGAAATAACAGATTCAAACCCCTGAATTTTAGAGGTTTGGGTGGAGCGACATAACCTAGGTATTTTTGTTTTCCTCCTTCTTGCCATCCAGATTTACAGCTCTTATGGGAACACAGGAAAGTAAAAGACAAGAACACTTTACATAGTGCCCTTTCTGTGCGGAGTATCTCACAGCCATTGTGTCAATACTTCCAAACCACCGTGTAAGGTGGAGTCAATACACCCATACGAGACGAAATGTCATGTGAAGAAATTACTTCTCAAGATTGTTCCAGTGAAATGAGACAGAGCCTAGTGATTAAGGGCACATTCTTTAGCTTCGGAGCTGAGCAGAAGAAAACTTGCCCACTCTTCAAAGCCTTGCCTTCCCAATCTGTAAAATGGAAGGGCCACATCAATTTTACAGCATCCTTGGATGGCTCAATGGCACTGTATTTGGAAAGCACATAGCACAGTGCCCTGCACTGGTCAGGATTCCATACAGAGCCACTGTTACTACTGCTATGCTCATAATTGTATTATCACAGTCAGAGAGGATTTGAATCCAAGTTTGGTAGCCTACCACCTCCAACTTCCAGAAGACTTAGTAAATAAGGCAAAGAATACAGTCCGCTATTTCCAACTAATGAACATATTAACGGGAGCACTGTCATATATATCACCAGTTTTATTGAAGAAACGTATTTTTGTCTGGTTTCTGTGCTGTGTAATGGGAAGCTCACAGACAATGTATGTTTCTTTCTAGTTACCCTAAAGCTGCCTAGAATAATTAGCTTCATTCACCCTCTCTCCTCCTGAGGGGGACCCTGACTTGCTGGAAAAAAAAAGAAACCAAATGAATCAGTTAAGAAAGTGCACTTTAAACCAAAAAGAAGAAAAAGAATATAAATAAAAATAAGAATATATTACATATTCATATATTATCTCTCTCTCTCTCTATATATACAGATACATATATATATATACACACACACACACACACACACACACACACACACACACACACACACACACATATATATTTCAGCTTGGTGTTCTAATTCAGAAAGCTGAATGTGCCTTTCTGGGCACTGGGATAGCAGGATGTAAATAAAAGCATTAGCGACTCATTTCTGTGACATTTCCATTACAAGTTGACAGAGCATCTTTTCTTGAATTGCAGAACCCTGGAGACTTATCAGGGCAAGTGGAAAAAAGCAGAAAAGAGAACTAAAATCAAGAACAGCTTCGACAAGGCAGGGTCAACAAAGGTACAGAGAGAGAACTGCTGTTTGCTGCTCTGTTTTGACTCAACAGGTAAGAATCTAAATCCAAACCAGTTTCCTTCTGACCCTGGATCCCTGTCTCAGCTGGGGAGATGCCATGGGATAGACACACTCCTATCGCCATCAGTCTCCACGACCTGGGCCATCAGCTTTTTTTTTTTAATTCATCTGAGAACCACCCCTGGCATTAAGGTTTATAATGCACTAACTCTACTTTTCAACAGTGGTCTCAGAGGAAAAAAAAAATTGAAAATGTAAAAATCTAATAGGAAGGCTACTATAGAGCTGCCAGCATTTATTTTGCCAAGTAAAAACATTAAAAACAAAATTGCATAAAACAGGAAAAAAACAAAAAACAAAACAAAGCTACCATTTTCTGTTGTCATCGTTTTGTAAAAGGTAAGCTCTCTGTATTGACATCTAAGAAGCATGGCTAATGCCTGACCAGTCCCAGGAGTGGCCTTCCTTCCTCCCTCCCTCCCTTTCTCCCTTCATTCCTCTTCCTTCCTCTCCTCCCTTCCCTCTCTTTCTTTTTCTTCCACTTTTCTGTTCTCTGTTCTCCTCTCTCATTTTTCTCTCTTCCATCTAACCACCTGTGTATCTATTTATCATCTAACTTTCCATCCATCCACCCATCCACCCACCCACGCATCCATCTATCCATCCACCTAGGTATGTATGTATGTATCTATCTATCTCTATCACCCATATAAATTCAAATAGGGGTAGACCAACTTCTCCATGACCTCAAAGACATGCCTACTTATCCTTATTGACTTTTAAAAAAGAACTACTAATCTATTTCTCTCTGAAATAGAAACTTCTATTAATAGGTTATGACTATCACATTAAAAAAATGTTCTAGCATGTGGCTTATGACTGCCTGAATTTGACAAGTCCTGACCTCCCTCCTTATATTAAGATTTACCTGGATTCTCTCAGGAGTCTTTTGTGAGGGCCTAAGACACAGCTGTGTGTGTGTGTGTGTGTGTGTGTGTGTGTGTGTTCATTTAAGCATATGTATATATAGACACACAACATACACACATATATATGAAGTGTGTGTGTGTGTGTGTGTGTGTGTGTATTTCAAATGCAGAGGGCAAGATTACTGATTCTAGGGCATTTTAACTACTAAGCTACGAAACTGCCAATATTCCACCATTTTTTTGTCACACAAAATGTTTTCAATGAAACTTTAAGGTCTCAAAAAACAAATGAACAAAAAAAGTAGAAAATACAAGAAACAAAACCTTGTTGCATGTTGTCTCTATTGCTCAGGCTAGGGGCACCTGTGCGGCTGGGGCTATAACTGTTGTGTCCAAAGTGGCTGACTTTGGGGGATCCTCAAAGGAAACACGTCTTACGTGAAAGAAGAAATGGCCCTTGGTAACTATCAGTGCAACGGGATCGTTATGAAATCTCCGAGCGAACCACTCTGCATTACTTTCTTCTCTGGCTGATCAGACCCTTAGTTCCCTTCTACACTAATGTGGGGGACGTTCTCATGCACTGGTTGTTAGGAGATGTTAGAATGTTTAGCAAGCAGGACAAGCAATGACAAATGTCTGCCTTTCTGGAGAGAGAACATTTTCATCAAAGCTATAGACACATCATACATACATCCCCAAATATTTGTGGCACAAGTCCCTGAATAGGGAATATCCCCTCCCGCCCCACTTTCTGGTTTGGCTGCTCACAGATGCATCAACAACCAAGTAATAAAACACAAAGAAACCAAGAGCCAATCCATAAAGAGAAGCCTACCCCCAGGCTTAATTCAAGCAAGCCATTCATCGAGCTAATGTGATGGTGGACCTGTCAAATCCAGAACGCATCACGGACACATCAGCAACACCAAGTGGCATGCAATGACCAGATGACCGTCGGCCCCACTGCCATGCTTTGATTGGTTCAAGCTCAGAAAACAATCCCCTTTGAGAGTTTGGACAGTTGGCTTTCCCTAAATCAAAGTGAGATTAAAAAGGAAGGTTTGGCGAAGGCAAGTGCTTACCAAAGGTTTTCTAAATGCCAAGGAAATACGTTTGCCTATTCCCATTAAATTCGTCAGTGAGACTATACAATTACCTACTCCAGGCAGGTCTGTTTCTTTTGGGGAAATCTCTGCCCACACCAGATGGTCTTCATTCTGGAGGTCAGCAGTCAGAAACTCTCAGGGTGCTCCCAGATAATCAGCATGTGATCATGTAACCAAGAAGATGATGGGGCAGGGAGTTGCAAGGGACCCATCAAGGACCTTCTGGACAGTCCTGGGGTTACTGGGGTTCAACATTTTCCAAAGGTCCCTGAATCTTTAATTTGACGAGGGCTTAGTTTGTGCTGATAAAAGGCAAAATTCTACCAACGGGGGACATCAAACCTCTTTCGCTTTCCACATGCCTGAGGAGCAAATCTCATGATTACAAGTAAAGTTCGTTGCGGCTTCTCTTCACTTAGTTGACAGCCAGTGAGCATCACCAAAATGCTCTCAATTCTTACTGATTTTGCTTCCTATCCTGAAGGAGTTTCTTTGGGTTTAGAAGTTTTACTCTTTGTCATCCTGCCTGTCTTCCAGACGAGAGGAACTGAGAAATCTATCATGGCTGATACTGCACTGTGATCGTGTAAAAATAAATTATTACACAACTGCCCTGAGATAAATTCTAGAAACTTGGCATCTTCCATCTGGATTCAAAACCTATTCTGACAATTTCATATTTTCCCCAAACGTGTGTCTTCTATCAAAGGGAAGGGTCTTCCTTCTCTTTACCTGCTTACTGAAAACATAAGGAAGTACCATCATGTCATAAATACATATTGCAAATCGAACCAGAAATATCATTTTAAAGATTGTTTTCTGGCACTTTACCTATTCCTGCATTTACCTCAATGCAATAATCCCGTCTGTGGCAACTGTCTTGCTTGCAATAAAGTTAAATAGGGCTAGCGATCAATTTCTACAGCAACCAAGAAGACCCAATGTATATGAACAGCATGAGGCCAATTACATGGACAAGAGTATATTTACTTGGTTTCTTCCACTGAAACGATTCCTCTAAAGTGGGAATTGTAGGGCTACTCAAGATTTACCAATCCAAGAATGAGGGCAATTTTCGGTAGGACACGTTGCCAATGAGAAATATCAGTAATATTAAAAATAACAGATTTTATACACATATTTGCACAGGGTGACCCCCAATGCAACATCATTTTAAATTAATTTTCAAATGAATGCCAATAGAGATGGCCAGATTCTCAAGTAATTCTATCTAAGAACAGTATTAAATATTGTTTATTTTTCAAAAAGCATCTAGGTTGGTCTTATTGAAGAAGGCAATTTAAAGTATATCTTTGTAATTAACCTTTTTCCAACCTGGGGGAAGATGCACTTATACTGAGAAGCAAGATAAAAATCCAGAGAAATAAATCCGTGTAAGATTCTTATAATTATACAGCAGACTAAAGTTACTATGATTATAATTATATACAAAGTGGGTGTTTGAGAATTTAGCATCTAGAGATATTTTCACAAAAATAATTAAGGGTTGGAGATGAACCACATCACAATTGATACTTTGTGAATCTTCAGTGTGCAGAATTTAATAGCATTAAGACTTTTCATTTGTAGAATGAGTTCGAGGATTTCAAGATTAACATCATTTTATTAGCTTTATTGACCCTCTCTAGTTTCCTAATCCGGTGTCAAAGTGGATTGAAGATAGTAACGTACGTAAAACGTATTTTGCATCTTAGTGAAAGATTACTGGGTAACTGGATAATTTATGCATTTAGAACTGTATCTTGATGTTGTGTGGATTTCTTTAGAGGCTCCCTCCGGCCTTGGGAACTCGTTATGGCTGTTTATAAGAAAGTAGTAATGAAACCTGCACACAACCAGATAGCGATCTCCCTCCTTTCTTGCCAAAGAGCCATTTATTACAAGTGTAGGCATGGGGATTTCAAAGTGCAGCTTTTGGGGTTCAGGAGTTGATTTTGCTTTCTTCTACCTTGGAAGAAATCTGCAGCTACATCGAGCTCACAACACATCTCGTGAGAAATGGAATGGGGCCGCAGAAAAAGCACACCACAGCAAACCAAGAGAGGAACTAAGTCACAACAGGCCAGGGAGGAAGGAGAACCAGACGCTGCCGACACTTCCCATTCAGGGGTCAAGTACATTGCCTGCTTACCTGTCTGACCCAGCATGCCTCAGCCACACATGCAAATTGTTACCATTACTGTTTTATTCATGAGACATATTTTTAAATTAAAAGAGTCATTACCAAAAATAAGCACCCTCGATCACATTTGTGCATGCAGAGCTTCTGAACATTCACGTTTATGTCCTCAGAAAACAGAGCCAACGAGTTGCATTCAATATGGAAACGCACGCTTTTTTTTTTTTTTTTCAAGGCACCTACACAGGAATAGCTGTGGCTTGCCATTTCAGAAACCCAGTTATCTGTTAAGCCTGGGTAATGGGTCATCAAGCTCCCCTCCACCCCCCCCACCCCCACCCCCACCATCCATTCTGACTTCTGCATTTCTTAAACCCACTCGGTCCCTTCCACTGCCAGTCTTAACATGTGGTGCACGTTACGAATAAACGTTGGCTTATCTTAGTAGGATCGGACACTGGGACTGCCAAAAAGAGTGAATCATCTTAGGAATGCCAGATACATCTCCCCCATTCCTTTGTTCTAGATTTAAAACATGCAGTGGAGGGAATGCTTTACTGGGTGTAAAACGTTGTAAAAAAAGGGGGGGGGGGGGCACCAGGTGCTCGAAATTGAGGGAAACCTGTAGGATCGTCTTCTTGGGGTTCTTCCTACAAGTTAGATGAAACCATGGCTGCTTGTTACGCAGAAGACTGTGGAAAGACTGTACAGGGACTGTATGTGTGTGCATGCAAGGTGTGCTGTTACAGGAATGGAGAGATCTGGAAAGCAACTCTACTCGGACCAGACATAGCAATTCTGTGTTTCAAGCAGAGAGGGCAAGAGTTTAGGATGGTCTAGGCTTGACTGTCCCTCTACATGGCGCCGTTTCCCTTCACGGTGGGACCTGACTTTTTGGGCGCTGCCTCCCCAGAAGTCATGCATTTGCACCAAAACCAGACGAGAATCTCGTCTCCCGCCAGCTAAGTTCATTTCCAGGTAGTTGTCAAGCAGAAGAAGGGAGACTCTTACCTGTCACTGTAGGCAGCGGCAGTGGCAGGGGTAGGCTGGGCGTAGCGGTATGCAGCATAACCACCCTAAAACGCAAGGAGAAATCGGACTTAGGAATGCACAGGAGCCCAACACAGGGGCGCCCAACTGGGAGACCACACCAGAACAGCAGTTACCCACATCCACCAGTCTAACGTGGAGGTTAATGAAAGCTTAGTACCAGAGCGAAGAACAAAACACACTGGAGAGACAGGGGCTTGGATACCAACCCCAGCTGGATGTTAAAGGTTAGCGATTGTGAGCATATCCCAGAGGAAGAACCCACATACCCTTCTAAAGAGATGTACCTACATGGTTAATGGTGATCGTCTTGGGGTGGGGAGGATTACGGGGGATTCTTTAAACACTCTTTATACTTTGCTGAACTTTCCAGAGTTTCAAAAATGATTATGCTTTCCCTTTACTTATTAGCTACTAACTTAGGCTTCATTCAAACACTCCTTGATTACTTCCTTGAAAATCCAATGTAGGCTGAGCTAATGCCCTCCTGTGTTGCATTTGTATTTATAAAAAAAATAATGCTTTGATTGAAAGTTTATTAGTAATCTCTTGCATATGTAGCTGTTGAACCACTGAGGCAATTAAAGAAGACTGTGTAGCTTTCTAAGTGTTGCATAATTATTTTAAAAAATGGAATGGTGAGCACTTCTTAAAAATTCTGTCTTTTCTGCTAAAGATATAACACTGGTTCAGATAGGGAATTTGTTTGGTGTGGAAAATATGATAAAGCTTTCCAATTTGTAAATAAAATCATTAAGAGAAAAACCTGAAAAAAATAATTAACATTTAGGTGCATGTACCAGCAAATGCAATTGTTCAATTAAGCAGAGGACAAGCAAATGGTCATATTCGAAAGGAATTGTGTTCAGTGGAGCATTGATTATCAAACTGTGAAAATAACTGAGCTTGCTTAGCAGACCACAGCAATACATCAACCACTGTCGAATGATCTCAGCACAATTAACAAACAGGATCCAGTCTCGACCGGTAACATTGGGACCACTAGGGTTCTAATTAGAATTCACAGTCCCATAATCCTCTGGGAAACCAGTTCTCACCCTCTCCATAAAGTGGCAGCTCTGAACAGACTGATGTGTTAGAGGACAGTGAACAGCAAAGTCACTCGTGTGTCAGAGGGGACCTAACAACAAAATCGGGAGTGGGGGGTCTGTTACATTTAGCTCCACGTATAGGAGACAGCTGAGTTGTAGGACAAGGAGATCAATGCTACAAAAACCATCTTTCAGAATGTAGACAAAGTGGTCTGAATAATTTATTTCTACCCTCTTCTAGCAACAGCTAACTTTCAGGATATATCTGCCACCTCTAATGTAGCAATTCAAAAATCTAGTCTGTCCTTAGAGAAACTTGTTCTTTGGATCAGCCCTGGAGAAGGCACACACATCCAAGACATCCTGACAGAGTCACCAATCATTTGGAGCCAGTATTACAAAAAAGAAAAGAAAAGAAGTCTCCCTTGAACAATAACATGGAAGCTACAAAAAAAACACCAGGTCTTATCCAGACACCACCTGGTGTTCCAAACACCACGTTCTCTAATTAGGAAACAGGGAAACTCATTAGATGTACTGAGGAGTTGTAAAACCAAAGCAGTTGTCACACCAGCACCAAGCTCAAGACAGAGAATGATGGGCCGAGGGGAAATTAGGTCACCAGATTTCTACAGTTGTTCTTTTTATCTGCTTGTCCATCTCCTTGGCTTTCATGATGTGTCCGGAAAGACACAGGTGTGCAGGTGTGTGTACTAAACAATGAGGTAGAGAGGGGCTGAAGATAGCTCTCTGATTGCTAGGAGGCACTAACTACCACTAGCTGAAAGGTTTGATGGAGACAAAGTGGTGGGTGTGGGTGTGTGTGTGTGTGTGTGTGTGTGTGTTTTCTCCCAGAATAAAAAGCAAAAGCCATTGCAAAGGTATCTGCATCGAGGGCCGTGTAAATCAGTCATGATTTGTGACTGTGAATTTGGTCCCAGCAAAGATTTCTAGCGACAGCTCCTTGCAAGAAACCCTCTGGGTTTGCACTCTGTATGTGTTCCCAACTTCTGTGATCGTTTCCACTGGTGAAAGTGGGCAGCAAGTTTGAGAAGTGGAGACAACAGCTGCAGTGGAAATAGCAGATGATGAAAATGAGCATCAATGACGGCCAGTCGGTATTCACTGGATGCACATAAAATGGATGTGTGTGCCACTGGGATCCTTGTGCACAACCGATGTGCTTGTCTATGAAGCTTTGGGAAGGGCCATCCACCCCACTGTTTTCACATGACTTGCCCATGTAAGGAGAAGAAGTGTGTGTTTTTATGCAAGACAGGTACAAATGGTCAATACCTTGACATGTGTCTTTGTCATTCAGGAAGCTGCTTACTAGCATTCCCTATTTAAAAGTCAAGGTCACAGTGTGTTGAAGTCTGTGGAGTCAGTGGAGCCTCTGACCTTAAGCCGTGGTCTCCTTCCTGACCAGTAGGCCTGCTGGTGATGATGGCAATGCTCTACATCTGTGCCGTCCAGGACAGTAGTCCCTGGTCCTTGGTGACTATCGAACACCAGAAAAGTGGCTAGTGGAGCAAACTGAATTTTTACTGTGTTTAATTTGAGTTCATTTGAATTTACATGCAAAGGGCCACATGGGGCTGGTGGCTTCAGTGCTGGACAGTACAGGTCTATGAGATCCACCACATAGGTACTCAGTGGAAAAAGGAAAAGGATTAAGTGGCTTGATCCCACCACATCTCTCTATTGCATTGTTTTCCTTTGCTATTTTTCTTCTGTACAAAATCCGTATTAGGGGAATAACAGAGTTGTGTATTAACTCAGTGTAGGTGTGCATACACTGTAAAATGATCAAAAAATACAAATTGCTTTAATTTGCCTTGCTAACAGGTGACTCTAATCAATTTTATTGCTCCATATTTTGCAGCTCGCTGAGCATAGCCAGAGCTCCTCCAAGGTTCTGTGCTAACGTCTGAAAAAGGAGCGCTCATTTCCATTTGCTGGCACCAAAGGATGTTCATGTTGAGACCAGTCTTCCCGACTTTAGGACAAAAACGCATCCGTGACGGTGAGATTTTTCCCACCACCAAACCAAATGATAAGCACAACATAGTTCTGTACTCCCTACTCATAAAACATCCTCCTAAACAAGCTGTAAATGAGACCTTATATAAAATATAAATTTTAAATGGCCATTATGAATCCGCACTCCACCCTCCACCCCCACACCTC
Source organism: Herpailurus yagouaroundi (assembly GCF_014898765.1). Taxonomy (NCBI): domain Eukaryota; kingdom Metazoa; phylum Chordata; class Mammalia; order Carnivora; family Felidae; genus Herpailurus; species Herpailurus yagouaroundi. Next base: position 13,397,651 of record NW_024412453.1, read on the forward strand.
TGCTGCCACCACCAGACGTGGCCACAAAGACCCTGACTGCTGTTGTCTGAAACATTTCTTTCGCTAGCAGACGTCCTCTGGAGGTTGGGCACATTACTGATTAAGGACCTCTGATGGTGCTCCAAAAAAACGTTTTCAAAACTGTGCTTCGTGGGATACTAGCTGGGGTAGGAAAAGGAACCTTTCCCAAATAGGTCTGGGAAATGCCAAGTTAATTAAGAGGAAACTGGCTATTCCATTTGTGGAACTTCCTAAAACAATACTGCTGAGCACTGTAGACCCTCAGTGCATCTGAGTCATTCAACAAAAGAAATCACATTTTTGACCTTAAAGCATACTTTTGGACAAAGATGTTCTAATGTCCTAATGGTGAATGACTTAGGAAGAGAGGCAAAATGTTTGTGTACTGCAGGGGACATAGGGTAGAAAGGGTTGTCTCGTGTGTGTGTGTGTGTGTGTGTGTGTGTGTGTGTGTGTGTGTTTCCCTTCAGTTTCACCATATAAAGTAGCAGTGGGCTTGATCCCAGACAGAAACACCCTAGCTTCTGAGAATACCCAAGGATCTCACTTTGTGCTAACCACAAATATACCAGTATACACATATATATCTCAATATGTGATTTACTGAAACTACATTTATAAAAACATTTGCAAAATGAAACACTTCAATAATCACTCCCTAATTTATCTGCATCATACATTCAGCAGTTTTTGAAGTGTGGCAATGAAAGTCAGTTTTCTCAAAATGTAAAAATAAAAGTTGATCTTGGGAATTTAAATTATTTTGTTCTCTCCTAGATCCAAGTACCCCTTTTTCATACAGATTTCTCATTAAAACTTGATGAATTCTCATGGTTAAAAAAAAAAAAGAATGCACTTTCTTAATGGACTTAATACAGAACAAAAAAAAATGAGAATTGTATGTTACAGGGAAATCCATGTAATAAAACTCCCACTGATCATCCTTAGCTTTACATTCTTCTTTCATTTTATTTGACAGTTTTAATGTTGGTTATAGACCATATTGGGAGACTCGGCCAGCTATACTCCAATGGATGTGTTGGCTCTTTTTTCTTCCTACAAATTGGTTCATTTGGGGGTTGCTTCAGCAGTGAGTAATAGGGTTGAAAGCTATAGCAATAGGTGTGAAATAAATTTATAAGAAGCTACAATGAAACCAGGGAAAGTTATGTTAGCTGTACACACCCTCAATGCTGGATGAATTTTTCTCTTAACCATTCTAGTTGACTCCAGGAACCTACTACAAAATTATCCAGACAACTGATGACAATGAAACATTGCAATTCTTTTCACTGAACTTATATTAATTGAGTGTAGATACATTTTAAGCCCGGAAATTTATAGCCAAGTCAGACCCCCACTTGGATACACTCATGATCTAGCAAACAAGGGAAATCTTAGGATATGCATCTCTATTCTGGAAGCATTCACATCGAAACTGGAAAATTCAGTTAAGTCTTTCCTCCTTCTATGTTAGAGAACATCTCCCCTCCCCAGAATTGTCTTGTTAGTAGGATTTCACAGCAAACCCACAATCATAGTGATGAGTTTTTCCACCAGTCGGGATTTCATACCTGCAGCAATTTATTGCCATACACAGGCTCTTGATACACTACTCTATAAGGAAACAGAAATGTAATGTTTTCAATGCAAAAATGAAATAAATAAAAGAAAATGCATAAGTCAGACAGAAATTCCAGAGCAATTCATTTACAAGTTTGCTTCTCTTACTTCCCTAAGATCTGAGATTGACCCATCAAACCCAAAGAAGCAGCAGGTTTTAGTTTGCAAATCTCTGTAACCCAAGGTATCGAGAAGGTGGAGGTGGGGATCGAACCATACTGATTATATCTGGGTTATAACCTGTGTTTATTTTTAAAGAAGAGAAAAGGATACTTTCATGACTTCTTATCTTTGTAAGCATATTGCAACAGTTCAAATGAACTATTTCAAATTTCTCTTGTTATCTCACGATTAGAATTTTCTGGAATACCTGAGGATTTAGCTTTGATGCCTAGTGATCGAGACAGTTAAGATGACAGTACAGAGCAACCCTAACTGTATCAATCCTTTTTTTAAAATCAATATCAAATAGCAGAGAGTACAACTGAATTTTGTGAATTAATGAATCACACTGAAGCTACCAAAGCTACTTTAAATCTACATGACCAACAAAACGATGTGTGTGAATGTGTCTAGATAAGCTGATTATATATATATAATATATATATATTTATATTATATATATATATTTTATACACATATAAAACCCTTTGACAGAGTGGGATGTGATTTTTGGATGTGAGAGTTTTTTGTGGGTGAACCTAATCTTTCTTGTGAGTGGTTCCAATTTAAAGTGAAATTCTGAGGGATGCTTGGGTGGCTCAGTCGGTTGGGTGTCCAACTCTTGATTTTAGGCTCGGGTCATTATCCCAGGGGCATGAGATCGACCCTACATCAGGCTCTGTGCTGGGCACAGAGTGTGCTTGAGATTCTCTCTCCCTTTCCCTCCATACCTCCCCAGCTTGCAGTCTCCCTCTCAAATAAAATAAAAAAGTGAAACTGTCCAGTTCCAGGGAAGACAATGAGGTGACAGAATATTGTAAGACATTTAGGGACCTGCCTCATAAAGGTATGTGTGTGTATATATCTTAACCTTTCCTTAAGTTTCCTCTTTAGTCAATCTAGGCCTGTGGACCTATGCATGTCAACGCTCTATGGAAGAGCCTAGAGCTGGGAAGCCCAATCGCGTGGGCTCAGACTTCAGTGTGAATGAATGTTTCTGGACAAATCATTTCATCTCTTTTTGGGGGCGGGGGTGGGGGGAAGTTTCCTCCTCTAAAAACAGAAGTGGAGGTAATGGGTATTGTGATTCCTCCCTTCCAGGGCTGAGGAGAGGAGGTAAAGGCAGGAGGGGCTGAGCATCTTTCTTGTCTCCTGTAGCAAATGCTTAACTTCTTGGTGGGTGGTTGCCCCCAGGGTGACTGACCTGCCTCATCATGCCCACCAGACTCTGCAGCTGGCTTCCACAGCAGGCAGGGTCCCAGGAATAAAGACTAGGGCTTTATTTGGATAAGCTCTGCATTCCAGCTCTCTGTGTTTACATCAGGGAAATTAAAACACCTCTTTAAGATCCATGGATGGCAGAATGACATCATTTCAGAAATAATTGTCTTCAGCCATGGTTTCAGCTAGGAACTTGTAACAGAATTTAAGAATAACGTTAAGCATGGCAGTGGCATCTCGAGACGTATCTGCTAGGCAGCCTCATGGCCACATGGACTGCTGCAAAGCTTAGGGCTTTCTTATAAAAAGGGAGCGTGGTTAAGATTTCTATCATATATCAGTGTTTCTCTCTTTTTTCTCTCTGCCCTCCCAACTTGTCTTCTCTTCCCTTTTTCCCATTTCTCCTCAGTCTCGCCCTACTTTCCACTGAGTTAGTACATTCTTCTCAAACAGCTCTATTATAAACATCCTTATTAACATTTTCAATAGTTATCATTTGATCAAATGCCATACCCTTGGATAGCTCCCTGAGCCAGTGAAGGCACGTGTCTGGCTAAATGCAGTTGAGCCACACTTACTGTCAGCCCCGTGGCCAATTCTGGTCTTGTGAGATCCACAGCTTTGCCCCTAAACAGGATGGATCGCTTTGTAGGTCCAGGGGACTTGGCCCTTCTATGTCAACTTTCCAACAGGTTGTCAAGATCCCATGGGTCACTTCCACTAACTTACTTATTTGTTTTCTTTAACCTGACTCACTTTTTCATGAAAAAAAAACAAAACAAAACAAAAAAAAAAAAACCAGTGTACAGTGCTAAGCGATAACAGTGAACTTACAGATTTGATATGCTAGTTATGTAAGCTAAATTCCCATCTTTTGAAATAAAAGTCTGTGTGTGTGTGTGTGTGTGTGTGTGTGTGTGTGTGTGTGTGTGTATGTGTGGCATGTCCTTGGGTGGAAGGGACCCAGGTAATGGCCTTTTATGCTATCCTTCCTGACCTGAAAACTGGCTACATCCTCTCTGATGAGTGGCCTTCCACACTGGGCATGAGCATGTGCCCTGTGGCCAGAGTCCATGCTTCTACTGCAGGGCTGGGGCCCTGAATAGGATGCTGTTCCTGTGCCCTCAGCCCAAATGAGCTTCCTAGGCTATGGCCTTAGCTTCTGGCTCACAGCACCCCACAACAAATCGAACTGTTCCTGCCATTTTAGGGCATTTGTGACCACTGCTCCTTCTCTCCCCAATCCTCTTTGAAAAGCTGAAGCAGGAGTGGCTCATTCTAGACTGGAGGCAATGGCTTGCCCATTGTAGGGGTCTTTCGGGTGTTTTCTATCCTCTGTGCTCCGGTGGGACTGAGAAAAGTCCAAGGGCTCCCCCATCAGGTGGGAGGGATAGAAAGAGCATGACAGAGGGAAGGGGAGGAGAAAGCAGGTGCAGAGAAAAGACTGTGGTCTGCTGGCTGTGTTATGATAGCGGCTGGGCTACTGCCAAAGTGTCAGGGTGGACAGCAATGGGTAGGAACTGGTGGGTGGCCCTGCCTGCACCGTCCTTAGAAGTAACTTAAGCTAGAAGCTTATGACTCCACCCAGCAAAATTAAGAAGAAACAGAATGTTTAAACCTATTAGAGGCGACCCATGTATCTAACACACGTCCCCAGGACCTCCCAGGATTGCCCCAACCCTATTTATTGTGCACTGTTTGAATGAGATTGAAGGAGCAACCCAGAAGCTTCCTTTACCTACAAGGGAACCTCGCATGCTTTTCTATGAACCGTGTTAATCATAATTTCTTTAAGAAATGGAGCACTGGGAACATTTCTAGCCATCAGGGCATACTGTTACCTCAAGGAAGGCAGGGGTGGCAGCTTGAAAAGGCACATTCGAGACTGTCATATACTTCCAGCCAAAATGAATCCTGCTCCGTAGACTTTAAGAGTGCAGGAAATATTCTTATTCCTTGGTTTCCTTAATCCATGTAAGGCCATCAACGAGCCATTGTTTTGCTGCAACAGGTGGTCTAGTTTGTCACTGTGCCTACGGACATGCACCACCTGGCAGCGATAGTTTGAACTTGCCATCTTACACAGAGCAGAATACTCAGGAAGGTCTGCAAGATCTGAGCTACCCTCTTGGAAAGGGGACAGAAACACGTACTGGGTAAAACAAGGCTCGGAGTTCCTATTTCAGTAAGTTTTCCTGTCCCCTGATTGCCTATTTGGAACTACCCTTTGAAAACTCGTTGAAGAAACAGTGTCCCCTCACATAATCCCTTCACGTGGGGGCACCCAGCCACCTGCGGGGGCTGCAGCACTAGGCCCGGCAGGCTTTGCCCAGGTATGATGAATTCGTGGGAAACAAAGCCTCGAAAGGCACTCAAAGCACAAAGGGACTTTTTTGTAGATTTCCTCCCTGAACAGACTATATCTTGCTGCCTTAGTCTGGGAGCTGGCACATTTGCTCCCTTCTGAGTGTCTCTGGTCCCTCCTTTTACCTTGTTTTCTCATGGATTCTCATCCGTAGTCTCCAGTGCCGACAGACAGAGACACGTCTGCCTGCTACTCTTACTAGCACGTTCTTTCCCAGCGTCTGGGAACCTACACGCCCTGCCTTCAGGTGGTTCCTCCTTCCTGCCTTTCACACATCTGGGAGACAAGGGAAAGACGCCCATTGGAAATATCCATAGGACAGAACAAATTAATAATTCAATAAACTGCTGTCATTTTGCAAATGAGGAAACTGAGGCACGGCGAGGCGGACACTGGATAAATTGCAGCTAATACGATACTGTTGTTGTCAGTTAGGCTTACTAACACGTTCTTTTCCCCCACTGGTGGGTATTGATGGGGATATTGTATTTCTTTTTTCTTTTTTTTTTTTTTGGTGGATTATATTTTTTGTTATTTCCATCCCTTCTCTTCTCCCCATTTCCCAAATTAAAAAAAAAAAAAAAAAAAAAAAAAAAAACC
>NW_024412453.1:13408642-13509959 GCF_014898765.1 Herpailurus yagouaroundi
AAAAAAAAAAAAAAAAAAAAAAAAAAAAGCCTAAACTTAGGTATGCTCTATCCAGCGGCTACACTGGGGAAGGATGAAGACTGATGTTGGGTTTGTTGGGTTTCTAAGGATGTGAGTGGGCTCCAAGCTGCTTCTCTATGTATAATGGTATGAATTAAAATTTTTTTTTAGAGAGGATATTTGAAGGCATGGATTAAGCTACATTAAAAAAAGAAATTGGTTGTTCATTGGGTATATGTTGTTTATTTTATTATGAAAAAAACTAACCCACAGATTATAATAAGTGTACTTGATACAATGATAGCAGAACTCAACTCCATGCATCATTGATGGAGATTAATACTATGTCTCAAAATCGTAATTATTTGAAATTCAAAAGGAAGAAAATTAAATAACTAGTGTCTTTCCCATTTTCTAGTAAATGATTATCAATTTGGTCACAAGTATGCTTTTATTTGTCTTTGTTATCTAGTCTATAAGCCAACAGATATGATTCCAGTGAACTTACTTGAGGTCACTTGTAATTAAAAAAACACTATATGATTTTAAAAATCCACCCCCAATCCTGCCCATGTATTTTAAATTATGTTTATTCCAAGTTATTTTCCTAACATTGCAGCTAATATCATAATGTGAAGAATAACTACCTTTAGATCCATTTAGGTAAGTTTAACTATGGTCCCCATGATGAGAAACATCCCACTCTTATCTAAAAGTGAAAAGCTTAATAAAGTGGTACCATTTAATAAACAAGTCTAAGTTTAACAGAGAATTCTGAGTCAGGTAATGGTTTTGGGGAAATGGGAGGAGTAAGTGGTCAAGTCGGCATACATTTTCTTAGAGATGTTTCTTGCTAAAATCATCCAGAGGGAGCAGAGGATTTTTTCTAGAGCTATTACAGTGAACAATTAAGTGTATTTATAAGAAAACATCAAAAAAATTGGGGCGCCTGGGTGGCTCAGTCGGTTAAGTGTCTGATTCTTGGTTTCGGCTCAGGTCATGATCTCATGGCTCATGATCAAGCCCCACATCGGGCCCCACACTGACAGGCTGACAGCATGGGATTCTCTCTCTCCTCTCTCTGCCCTTTCTCTCCCTCTCTCTCTCTCTCTCTCCCCCTCCCCCTCCAAATAAATAAATAAATAAATATTAAAAACAGAGACCATCAAAAAATTAGCCATGAAAATATCTTTTAACCTTCTACAGCTGGTAATGACAGCCGCTATGGTAAATATTATACTGCAAACACACAGACCATACTGAAAACTTTAAAGAGAATTCTTTTGGGGGTGGGGAGTCTTTAGTCTGACATGAGAGAAATGCCATCACTTTTAGGGGGGTGTTTGCACATATTCTGAAGTGAACCAAGGAGGTAATTCTACCCATTCATCAGCCGTGATGGCTGTCATGAGCTGGAGGGGTTCTGCCCTGCGGATAAGCCGCCTGATGCTTGCCTACAGACCAGGAAGAGGAAACTTGCAGCAAACTTGTAAACAGAATGACTCCGGGAGGAAACAGGAATGGCATGCACATTAATGAATACTTACATAAATGTCTGCACCATAAAATCCATCCTGGTAAACAACACTGCAAGGGTGCACACACAAAGAAAAACATCCATATTAGTGCATTTCCCCATGCAGACACACCAACCCCTGCACTGGCGAAGTTAGTCTGGTCACAAGATCCAAAACACAGGAACCGAGGAGTGTTTTCACACTGGTTAAGGAGGTTGGAGACAACAGCTGTCCATCAGTCTGAGAAAATTAGGCTGGGGTTCAGCATTGGCCCGGAATTGGGACGTGGTGGCATGCTGGGTACCAGACTTCCCACTCTTTCAGGAGGAGGTGAAGAAATGCAAGAAGAATTTTGGGTTATTATAAATGGCCTGGACAGATAGGAGGGTCAGAGTTTGCATTTAATCACACCACACAGCTTCCCCAAGGAAAAAGAAAGAAAAACACACACTGTTGTATTACCAGTATGGGTTGTGCCTGAAGGATGTGAGGAGAGCCAGACAACCCAAATGATTCCAGAAATGTTCCTCTGTGCTCTTTCACTCTCTAGTATCATATTTGGTAATTCCACGTGCCACTCTTTCATGGTAAATGTAGGAAAATATCTCGGATTTTATGTGTGTGAGACTATGTGCGTATGTGTGCATACACGACTATGCATGTTTGTATATATGTATGTGCTCTATGCACATGCATGTGTGTCAATGCGTGTGTGTGATACTATGCACATTTCAATGCACGTGTGTGTGTATGTGTATACCACGCCCATGTGTGTATGTGTGTTTGTGAGCACAGGTGGATGTATATAGTGGATAACGTGTTTAGTAGTGTGTGTTTGCATAACTGGGGATGTACGTGTGCTCTTACCTAGACACGTGTGCACATACATGCTCCTATATGCACATTTACATAAATTATATCCAGACTAAGCAGGCCCGGCATTATGACTGAATAAGCCTGGCCTCACAGTGGCTCCGTTATCCCCATCCATACAGTCATTCCAGAGACAAGGGACTTCACAGGAGGGAGAAAATATCCTGGATTTCTCCAGAAGTTTCTTGGTATACCTCGAGCAAGACAGCCAGGAAGAGAAGCTTACAGCATGTGATCACGGGAAACTGAGTTACAATTCCTAAGCATTACAGTGGGTTTAATGAGGATCGCGTGTAGCCTGCACACCTCACAGGCTTTTGGGAGGATCACAGGACACAATGACTACAGAAGCGTGTGTTTCCAAATGCGTGTTTTCCACAGGATGGTAGCTGTTATTAATAACCTTCCCTGAGATCTCCCCGTGGAGTTCAGAGATGATTTATGATTCTGGCAAAGGACCAGCGAGCCCCACTGTCGAATGGAGCAGGATTCTAACGGAAACACAACTTTGATTACCAAAGGGTTCCAGCAGGTTTCAGGAGAAGCAGCGGACCCACATGTAAGCCGAGCATATCAAGCCAAAGGGAGGCACTTAAAACACACACACACACACACGCACACACACGGCTGTGACACTGGTGTGCTGGAGAGCACTGGAGAGTGCTTCTCAGAGCTTTTCAGACTTGACTGGCTAGACCCCAAGTACCATGATCCTTAAAGACATGACAGGGACTTCACACACTAAGGAGGTTGGTAGGAATTGCATTCGGCTTGTTTCGTTTTGATCCGAGGGGGCCGCACGCATGAGAGCACCTATCAGGCCACGTGAACCCTAACCCAAGACACTGAGGTATGCAGCATCCTGAGCTAGGCTTCCAGCATTTCCAACATGAAAAGAGAGCGTCTGTTGGGGGTCAGAAGGCAGGGCCAGCCTCTGTCAACAGGATTTGAAACAGATCTGAGGATACGGAGGAGAGTAACAAATACTGAGTCTGGGCCCCGAACCTCAGAGGTGAACCATGTAGCCACAGAAAAACAGCTACTGCTCCCACCCCATTCTTTTAGGCCCTTGTATCTCTGCACGTGCTATTGTTTGCGCTGGGAATGCCTTTCTTCCCAGTATCCTCCTCCAAAGGCAGATAACCATTCAAAAGCCAAGTTAGATGGGAACCACACGGGCATCGGGTCACAGCCTCATCAATCAGCGGCGGTGAGCCCTTGGACTCCCCACTCAAACTATCAGAGCTTCGCATACTGGTCTGTAAAATGGGGAAAGAGGCTGGTAAGGGCTCCCCTCGAGGGAGGATTCAGTGAGGTGCTGTGAGCAAAGTGATGATCAATGGGCTTGACATCAGAGCACAGAGAGACATCTGGGTGTCAACAAAATATTAATATTTTAACCACATGTGAATGTCTATTGAAATATGGGGAGTAACGCCTCTGTCTACATATTTGTAGAGGGGGACCCAGTCTGTGCCTGTTCCCCTGTGGATAATGGAGAGACGAGCCCGCCCTACACTTCGGTGGTGGTCCCATGCACAGCCGGTGTGGACCCGGAATGACTGAGCCTAGGCCCTGGCTGCGAGAGTGGCCCCTTCTTTCACCAGGTTGGGTCCTGGTGCCTCGCGGCCAGTTGCAGGCCTCCGCGTCACGTCTGTTTGCACCAACTCCCGGAAGTGAGGGAAGAACAGGCCGCTGATGTTTGCCTTTGTTAAATGGGGTATACTCAGTGCCGTGCGCGCCCTCCACCAGGGGCGTGGAAAATTACTTTGGGACTCTGCCATCCCACATTTCTGAGACAGAGAACCAGAGACAAAATGGGATCTGGCATCTTCATTTCGACAAGCTCAAACAAACCACATGAGGAATACCGTTTCTCTGCTACTGACATGCTTTCTCTGCTCCAATGGCCATGCTAAGGCACAGACAGGCGAGAGTGTGTCCATCACTACAGCTGCCCCTGGGGGGCTTCCAGGGAGGGGGCCGGGGGGTCACAAAGCCATGTGCATAAACGCACAGACATGTAAAGTTGCAGCACTGGTAGGTGCTGAGAGGGAACAGTGCTGCTCTGAAAGTGTGACAGAAGGAGTGGGGCTGGGCAACAGGGGTGAGGGGATCTGAGCAAACGCCTCAGAGATCGCAAAGCCTTAGCCAGGTAAAGAGGTAGGGAGGGCAGGCCAAGCAAAGGGAACAGACCGCAGAGTTCAGAGGCCTGGCAGACGGGGTGGGGCTTCACTGAGAAACGGCATCAGGAATTCTCGCTGCTGTTATAAACCACACCGCACAGGGAGGCCTCCATGCCACACGTGCATGTTTCGGAGGGAATGATGGAAGGGTGAATGATCTATTTTCGTGATCCCTCTAAATACAAGGAACCGTTATGGCTGTCTTCGGCGGTATGAAAGGAAGCCAATTCATGGGCTCCCAGTTTCACCAAAATGCCGTTTTCCCCCCTAAGCCACTACTGGTGACAGCACAGGCGTAAACAACCGTAGTCCTCACATTTAGAGAAGGACTGCCACCGGTCAGTGCCTGGTCTAAGCATCCTGGGCTCAGTATCCCATTTAACCCTCATACTACCCCTGCGAATTGGAGAATACTATTCTCACCCTCAGATATAAAGGAAGCTACACTGGAGAGGGTGGGTGTTGACTGAGCTGGGATTCTAGTCCAGGGAGCTCTGGCTTTGCAGCCCGCTTTTAGCTACTGGGGCAGACCGTGGTCCAACTTCAGCACAAGTGCAGGGTCACCTGAGGGCTTGTTCAAACACAGATGGCTGGGCCCCATGCCCAGCCCAGAGGTTCTGACTCAATAGATTTGGATGGGGGTCTAAGAATTCCAATTTCCAACAAGTACCAGGTGATTGCTGCTGCTGCTGCTGCTGCTGCCGCCCAAGGACTAACAGGCTCAGCCTCCTCACCCCTATTCCAAACAGGAGGCAGCTAAAGGAAAGCGCTTACACATTCTCATGCTGGTTTCCAGGAATGTGTCCAAACACTTTTTCAAGCCCCATGGAACGGGTGCACTTAAAATATAAGACATGTAGGGAAAGGACAGCTGGAGTTGATCTAGTATGCAGCTATAGACAAATTAGCCACGGCCCCGTTGCAAGAGAAGGGGGCTGCTGTCATGCAATGAACCTGTGTGGTCCAATTTTAATGCAAAGGCAGTCTGTCCAGCCATGCAAAGGTAATTGTATTCCTTGTCAATCACTTTGGGCCTGCAATATGCTTTTGCAAGAGCATTGCAAATGCACATCTCATTTTCTTAGAAAGGTAATAACAGTAGTTAAATATTTGGTTGAATGCAAGCAGGGAATGATTGCACTATAACAAATTAGTTTACTTAAAAAAAAAAAAAAAAAAAAGGAAAGAAAGTATAGGATGCCCAAACTATCCAATCTGTTTATGTAATGTAATAAATCGCCACCACAAACGCATTCCTGAAGGAGAGGTTATTTAAAACTGCTCTACCTTAGTGCCCCTTCCAACTGGAAAATAAATTAAAATTTTAATGCGTTTAAATCTAGCTGTTTTTGAAGAGGTATCAGATGGGTCCATAAACTCTCTGGCATTTGTATACAATTGTGTATGTGCATGGATATATGGAGGTGTACACCAACATTTTCCTAGGGAAAACACATTTTTAACTGGATTATTAAAGGCATCTGTGACATTCCACTCCCCTCTACCTGAAAAATTTAAGAACCCCTGATTTAAGGTTTGCCTATATATACATTCAATTCAGAAGCCCCCCCCCTTTTTTTAATGTTACAGGTTGCACTTTAAACGTGGCTGGAAATTTGAACAAGAATTTACACCAGAAACAAACACACAAACAAAAAGCTAGGTCCGGGAACTATTCTGATGATGGGTGATGATGACTTTAGTTCCTAGTGTTTCTATTAAATGAGAAACATTCTCAACAACAGAGAATACAGTCTCAGGATTAGACATTTAGAAATTAAAACCAGAAACCACGGTTGGTTTCTAGTCAGTGAGGCACATATGCATAGTCCCGGGGTCTGGTGTCAGAGGTGTTTTTGGAACCTGACCTGAAACTGTTCCAAGGATCTGTGTGCAAGTTTCATTCTTGCACTGGCAAGCTTTAAGAAGTTTTCTTTCTCCTGGGATATTACCATATCTTTCCTATATACAAAGTAGCACAGAGTCTCCTCAAACCACTTCTCAATGTAACTTCGAGAAGTTGTACATAGAGGTGTCATAGCTAATTTCCTGCAAAAGTATAGAACGTCTTCTTCAAAGATACCCCGAGAACCAAAACCAAAGCCCTATAGCAGATGCTGGATGTTTGGCTTAGAATAATAATTTTCAAGATATTCTTTGAAGCTCCATTAGAGTGCCTACTGTGTCCCCATACCATACAAATGTGCATGGTGCACAGTAGGCACTTGGTAAGTATCTGCTGAATAGTTAATTAGGTAATTAAGAACAAGAATCCAGTTAGGCCAGTCTCAGGGGGTTCCTTTGGGAGGGCATTGGGGCTTAGCTGCTGTCTTCTAGTACGAGATGTTGTACTGAATCTGGCGGGTGTGTCTCGAACCCCTTTACCTACCACCTCCGGCACCTCCACCCACGGATCATCAGTCTGCAAGATTCCTTGGATGGCAATTACCCAATGTGCAATTTCTCCCAAATGTGAATCACAGGAAGACAGACTGGACATTGCGGCTTCTCAATCGAAATGGACTCCAGGATCAAGGGCAAGGAGAAATATGGAAGACCCAGCCCATTGAGTGCTCTCGGAAACCATTCACTAACGGATATTTTATTTATGATCCACATAGTCTATACGCTATTGACGTGCCACTGTCTAGAGCCAACGCTGTGGCATGTGGGGAATACAGGTGCCTCCCAGGAAGGGGTCACACACTAGGTTTCTAACTCATCACCCATCCTCACTCAGTTAACGTTGGTAGTCAATAGTGAGTTGGTTGGCTCGGTCTAGATTTTCTACTCATTCCTGTGATCCATCCAGGGTCCAAACAGAACCCCTCCTCTAGGGAAAATGATCACATATTAATGTCCCAAGAAATTCCTTTTTAGCTACGTGAGAAAAAAGAGAATAGGGCCTCTCCATCACCTGTGCTCTTTACTTGCTGGGAGGAACTTCAGAAAATATTAGGATGTGGAGGAGAAAACGAAATCAATAAAAGGAAGTGGATGGATGAGAAGGCATCCTTGATGAATCCTCCTGTGTGACTATCTTGATGTTGGGTACCTCCAAGGGTCACCTAAGACTCCACAAAAGTAGCCATGGGGGTTATGTGGGATTTTTTTTTTTTTTTCACTATCTTGGGAAAACAATATGGAAGCCATACATGGACATAGGATAAATGACACACTTTTTATTGGGATTTCAGTGACAGGGTATATTCATATTGCATACTTCATGAAGAAGAGAGGTGTAGGTTGGCAGTTAGATAAATCTTTGACAGGTAACAAATGGAAAATAGTAACAAATGCAGCTTGCTAGATGACATCGTAGAAAAGATGTGGATCACTGGGTGCGAGGGAGACTCATGGAATGAGATCTCAACGTGGCAATTTAGGAAATGGTTGGACTTAAGTGCATCCCACATTTCTTCTTTTCCTGAAAGCCTTCTCTAAAAACTGAGCTAAGGGGCCTTCCTTGGTGCTCACACAACACCACACCTTATCACTTATCACATTGATTGAAATTGTTAGCTTATATGGTGCTCCTGCCCCGAATGGGAAGAAACTCCTCCAAAGGGGCAAGACAGCAAGAGATGTTAAGCTAAAATGCACTGGAGTAAAGACATTAGTCAAATCTAGAAATCTTCCCCCCAAGGACTTCGGAAACAAACAGCTACAAATCCATACTATCTCCTGGACCCCCTGAATCCTGATAATGTCACTTCCTGGAAACAGGAACCTCTTCCAACCTCTCTGCTATTTGCTTCCACTCAAGCCCAGGGCTCTCCCTTCTCCAGCCAGGATCTGCTCTGTGCTGCCCCCCACTCTTCTCTCCAAAAGGAGCTGCCTCTGTGCAATTTCCTGCAGCCTAAGCCAACGAGCAAAGGGAAAGGGAAACCTTCACTTAAGATGCTGGACTCACACTTTTTCATTTGCGGCCAGCACACTCCAGGCACTTTGTAATACAGCAAAAACACCCTGGCGGAATTTCCTATTCTCCACCAACACTTTGCTCTCATAGAACCTGCAGACATGGACACGCGGACCCCAGCCTTTTCTCCTCTTCCTCTTCCTCCTCTTCCCCCCCCTCTCACCTCCTCCTGTGCTGAGAATTTCATCTTACTACTTAGAGCGGTTTCAGGATTCCACTCAGAATATTACCAGCAAAGAGGCACAATGTACTATTATAACCAAAATGATTAGGCATATTGCTGGAATATTATAATTAAGTCACGTCTAAAGCAGTCACAAACACAGTGCTTCACCATTTGGAGATGCCCATGTGTCTCCCTGGTGAATGTGGCATTAATTAGTTATGCACGGTTATCCCCGGCAAAGAACAAGTTCATTCTAAGTTAGAGAATTTCGATTTTACAGCAGGTGTGTTATTTTGAGATTTTTATAAATAGTTCATGTGAGGATAAGCCGTATAATTTTACTTTTTTTTTTTCCTGTTCAGTATAGTAGTGAGATACTGAGGGTACATGTACCAAAAAGCTACAATTACCGTCTACTAAGATAAGATAATAATTTTCAGACAAACTAATGTGGTATAAACATGCAATTTTGTGTTTATGGTTTATGAATCTTGCTTTAGTAATTACATGAGCCTACAGGGTAACTTGGTGGGGGATTTTTCCCTTCCTAACAACTTACTGTGTGACCTTGGGAATAACATGTATTTATTTCTGCATTTCTGGATCTATAAAAACGGGCTCAACACTGTGGGGCTGGAGATAATGATTACACTATCGATGATTCTTTGTATCACATGGTCATATGTCTAAGGCTTAGGATGTACAGATGCATCTTTTTGGAGGGTGGGGAGAATTTATGGTGAATTTATCTTTGGTCTGTTATTATCTATCATCATTCCAGTGAAAACGAAATTTGTGCTGTTGTTTTGTCCACTAAGAAACTCAGAAGTGACCTAAGTCTAATCACAACACAAGAAACAACGGACACTGACTGATTTCTCTACCTGTGTTTTCCCTTCCTGATGATTTCATCGAGTTTCATTTATTTATATTCTTAACTTTGTCTTATTGCGTTTGTGTTTGAAACACTTCAAATGCTCTCCTCTGCAATGGGTGAGATATGAATAAATAATGAAAAAAGAGTGGTTTCCTTTGTCATCAGTATAATAGAGAGATGATCTAGGCTCATTCAGGTTTTCTAAAAAATTTATAAGCAACACAGCTATAAAAAATGCATTAACCCTTTTGGTGCAGTCTGGAATACAACCGTATTCTTTCTACAGACCAGAAAGCCAGGCACTGGCCAGGAAAGCCTTGAGCCAAACTGTCTTGCACACAGCTGAGTTTTTCTGAGTAGTACTATTGACATTGGGGGCCTCATGACTCTTTGTGTTGGGGGCGGGGGGGTCCTGTGCACTGCGGATCTTAAGCAGCATCCCTGGCCTCTACCTACTAGATTGCTGCTCCTACTGAGACAACCCAAAATGTCTCCGAACATTCCAAACATCCCCCAAGGACCACCAGAGACCTCTCTTTCTTTCTCCCTGACTCCAGGGCACTGAATGTTCCAGGAGGATACCTTAACAGGAAGAAAGGGTAGCATTTCAGGGCTGCAGCCCACAGTACCACTGTTTCTTAGTGTTCACCAGCCCTCTTTGATTTTCACCTGGGAACGCCAAAGTCCATGCGCACAAAAACCAAACTGCTCACGGGGAACACGTTAACTTGCATTTCCTTGCAGAGGGGAAAAGAAAACAAATGCGCATTTTGGAAAATCGAATGGAAACGAGTCTTACTTCCAACTTCTTTGAACTTTTGCTTTCGACCCCACACCTAATTTTCTCTTCTCAGGCAAGGGTTCATAAACTTTGAAGTGCAAGGTGTCTTTGGGGAGGGCGGCAAGACCACCCCCCCTCCCCCCCCCCCCCCCCCCCCCCAGCTAATTTTATGTTTGGAAACTTCGCGTCCCTCCATGGCCAGATTCAAGGGGCAAATGTGATCCAACCTCCTTAATAACCAGATGTTTGCAATCATCAGAAATACATCTTTGGCTGTAACCATTTCTCTGTTCTCCAGCATTCAGTCTCAAAGAGAATTTACATAACAACATGTGACATGTAGAATGCTTAAAGGCACCAACCATGACAGGACAAATTACATTCATTTCTCAATACTCTTTGCAAGGTGCTCCACTGCAGGCGCGCGCGGAATGCATGCTGGGGCGGGTTCCGGTGGGGCGGTCAAGACCAGCATGCGCTCGCAAACAGGAGGGGGTGGTGCGGCAGGCCCGCCGCCAGGGGGAGGCTGACCGACTTACCCGCCGTAGGCCGGGATCGGGGGCGGGGGCGCCGCGGCCCGGAAGGTGTTGTACACGGTGCGGCCGCGGCCTCGCAGGTGCGCCCCTCGGTAGGCGGCCGCGGCGGTGGCGGCTGGATACGGGAAGCCGGGCACTGCGAGGGCGGAAAGGAGAGAGCAGAGCAAAGGCTTTCAGAAGCACACCTGTTGTTGAGGGCGACGCGCCCCCCCCCACCCCCCCGCCAGGACCCTTCTTCCTGCAGGCGGAAGCTGGACACCTGCCCCCTGTCCAGGATCAGGCTCGTAAAGGGCGGGCAGCGGGGAGGAGGCCAAGGTCCGAGTCCAGGCAGGACGGGCTACTTAAGGCGGGGGTCCCTGTGCCCAAGAGAATAAGGTAAATGACAAACATTTACAAAGACTTAACAACGGGAAGCAAGCTCACTGCACAGAGTTCAGATTTTACAAAGGTAGACTGCAAGATGTATGTGCATTGTGTTGTCAACATCTGTCATCTGTCTATACACACATGTATATTGTGTGTAATATTTATGTGTGAGCATACAACATACATGAATATGGTGTATACACACACGTGCGTGCATGTGAGTGAATATGCATGCCCGTGTTTATATTGTGTTGTATAATGCACACGTCTATGTGAACATGTACTATGCGTACATATATGTTCAAGTATGTATATAATCTTGTATACATACGCACACATATTTCAGTGTGTTCTTAGTTATCTCTGGTGCTGAACTGTGTGTGTGTTGTCTATTCACTGCTTTCCCCATCTTGTTTTTATTTATTTCCCACATTTTCCTTGATGTCCATCTATGGCTTGTTAAAATTCTTAAATTGCAATACAACGTTCCTACGGACACGTGCGTGTATCGTAACTGTGCAAACCCTTTATGCTCCAAGAGACAAATGGTAGCCCCCAAACCACTTAACAGCTTTGAAGACACGTACAACAACCTTATATAACCACACAGAAGTCTGGGAACTCAGCTCTCAAGAAGAGGGTGTGAGCTGGGTTTTTCCTCCTTGGGGGAAAAATTCTCTGAGCAGGATGGCTTGCGGAGGAGTCATGAGGGCAATGAAGCCTGAAGCCAGAGACCCCTGATCTTCATTCCCTTGCCTGGGATGTCCTTCCTCCCGGGGGGGTCTGCAAATTCTGAGACAATGCTCCCTCCGCCCACCCGCCCCCGGCTTCAGGAAACCTCTTCTGCTGCTCCTACTTGTCTGCATCTCACAGGGCTCTTGCTATGCCGAGTGTGTTACCTTTTCTCTCTCCAAAGAACGGGCAAGCTCCTCTCGGCCTCTCCAGCACGTGCCTCCCCAAGTCGGCAGAAGCCCCCCGATCTTATTCACAGTGGGCTCTCAATATTGGACCCCTGAATGGATGCAGGGGTGGCTTCACTACAGCAACAAGTGGATGAAGCTGTAGGTTGTGCAGAGGCCACGTGATGGGCAGTTTCCAGTCAGCCTCCCCCCACCCCACCCTTGTCCCCAGCTTCTTCTCCCATCTACCAGTCTCTAACAGAACAGGAGCTTTCCAGAGGGAGAGAGACACAGGTAAAACAGAGCAGGGCTGGAAGGATTTCTTCCTCTGTGCACTCCCCTCCCCTGCTCCCTCTCTCCTGGGACTTGTTCACGCGGTGTTTGTACGGACAGGCAAGGCTGGGAGGGACAGTGTCTTTGGGCGTGATATGAACATACAAGCTCAGGTCGTCCCACCCCAAGGGAGGCTCTCAAAAGGAGATAATCAGTGCACACAGACCTCTCTCCAGGAGCTCATTTTGGGGGAACCCCTAACTGCTCACAGGGTGTCCTGTTTCATGCTGTGTTGAAGCTGCCTCCACCTTATACCCAAACTGCCACGGAGGGGCTTCTCCCCTTCCTCCACCACATTCAGGAGCAGAAGCCCTCCGTCCCATCTCTTCACTGGCTGTGGAGTCCTCGGACACTCTATGTCCTAGTTATGCAGTGGGGGAGGGCAGGGGATGGGGAGACGAGGCCATGGCGTCTCCCACAAAAGCCCCAATTCCATACCATCTCGCAGAACTGCACAGACTAGACTAAAACCCTTGATTCCAACCTGAAGACTGGCTATCATCTGGAATTCTCTTCGCGTTCTCATGGATTCCACCATATCTTTCTCTCACGACGGAGGGCAAAATGCTGGGATCATAGAACCGAGTCAGAATGATTTTGTCTATTTGTGTTGGAAAAGACCATACAGGTTATTTTTAACCTTTTTTTTTTTATTGCCGTGAAAGACAAATCGCACAGCTGTCCTTAATTCTCAGCTTGCCAGCCCCCAATGCACCCACGTCTCCTGACTTGTGTTACAACTAATGTGCTTGAAATTATAGAGAGGTGTCAGTCTTAATGGGGAAAGCCAATAATTCCGAACACCGTAAAAGCCCAGAAGTAATGAGATCTGAGACGTTTGCTTCCGGACCGGGGAGAAAATGGGCAAGCACACAGCTTTGACTGCAAGTCTGTCTTGCTGCTCAAACATTAAGTTTTCATAGGAACGCCCTGCATTTTGAAATAAAGAAAATGAAAAATTCACAATCTGGCAGAGCAGCTGGCTGCCTGTGTGAGGAAACACGGTCATTATGCTGACCCATTCATTATCGCTGGCTACGGTGCACAGTGAGTGAGACCAGATCCCTCTCAGCGACAAGCAGGTTTTACAATAATTCTTGGAGGATTTAGATGTTGAGATACAACACGAAACAGAAGCTCGACAGCACGAGCCGCTGAGGATATAGAGCCAGGAGTTCATTTGGACCCCCTCTGCTGCAGGGGGAAGATGTCTCTGCCGATGCAGGATAAGGTAGCTACAGGTCTTAATGCAAGGCTTTGGGGGTTTCTCCAAGCAGGGCACACGAGAGGGATTCCTACTTGGTTAAAGGAACAGAGGAGGGAGAACACATCGACTCCTGGTTTAAAAATCACATTTTTGGGAGGCCAAGTGCCCTGAGGCAAAATAAGGGGGTTCCACACTTCATGCTTTGGACCAGAGGCTTCATGGAGGAAGTATGAGTCTCCCAGTTGGAGGGTTTGCTCACCTCTCTCTTTTTTGTTACCAGTCTCAGGCTGCCAAGGGATCTCTTTACGAAGCCTCTAGTTCGTCATCACGATTAATGAACATTTCCGTCCTCTTTCCTTTCTTACTTTCCTCCCTTCTTATTCTGGTCCTCCTTTCTCCCCCCTCTCTTCGTTCTCTTCCTTCTTTCCTTCCTTCCCTCCTTCCTTCCTTTGTTTATGTTTTAATCTCCTTTGGAAGAAATCTGCCACAAAGCTCTCTAGGTCCACCAGCCATCAAGTGGCTTGGACTCTTGCTATTGCTAGAGTGTAAGTTCCATGAGGGCCGAGATCTCCCTATGTTCTGCTTATTGATTCAGAAGAGTGCCCAGAGCACAGAGCAGGTGCCTGGATACCCTTTGTAGGAGGTGAACCAATGTTAGTGTCCCTCCTTCGGGGACAGTAGAGGCACTCCCTCTTCACCTTCTGCCTTCCCTGACACTGCCCTCCATACAAAGTGTCCTGCCCGGGATTTGCACATACACAGTGGGCAAAGGCCACAATAGGATCTTAGCCATGATTCCTATACAAGTAAGTTCTACATCCATACTTTACAGGTGCTGCACTGGCCCAGGAATGGCAACCACGCTTGGGACACGTGTGCTTCTGATTAAAAGGGAGAGGACTTAGATCAAAGTATTATGCTTGGAAGTCTTGCAAAACCTTCATTCACTGAAACTCGCTTTCACTGCTGTGCTGTGTCAGGAATGGGAGATCAGCTTCTTGTTCTGGAGAAAAGTGGAACTCAAATGCCCCCCCCCCCCCCGCCAGCCTCCAGACAGGTGATACCCATTAAAAGGCCTGTGAGGTCAGGTTCCTTCCCTCACATAGCCCCAGATAGTCTCTCTGGCAACCCAACCAATCTCAGCCTCCAAGCGCAATCAATGTATGCAACAAGTAACAATGGAAAATAACATTCCTTCTACTCCCTAACTTCTCTCATTTGTAGCTGAGCCTTCAGGATTTCACCTCATCTCCAATAGAGGAGTCTCCCCCCACCCTCGTGCAGCTGGTTTAGGACTCTCGAGTGGCTCTCTTCTCTTTCCTCTAAGACAAATGGTCAATTCCAAGACAAATCCAACAACAGCTGATTTGTCTGTTTGCTTTCCTACCAGGTGCATTGGCTTGGAGGTGCTGGGACATGGTTAAATGCATATTTGAAGCAATTACCCAGACAGATGATTCAGGCAGAGATTAAGCAACAGTGAAATGGCTTTATCCTTGAACCACATAGAAAGAAGACATCTCAATTATGTGCTGACTTTGGCACGTGACACACCTATCGCTTGTTGAGTCAAAGTTATCACATTGTCTATCAATGCCCCAGTTTGGGAGTTTGGATCCAGTGGGTGGGTAATAAATGTTTAATAAATCTAATGCAAAATGCCAAATGGAAACTCACAATGTCCTCTCCATTTCTGGAACGGAGTAAATCACTGTTAATCAAAGTCGTAAACCTGTCACCCTGTCCCATGTTTGTAAAAGCCACTTTGTTAATTAAAGAACAATGTTAGAAAGAAAAGACACCAAATTATAGGCATTTCTAAATCCCTAATGCTGGAGTTTGATTTTTTTTCTAGTTGAACTTCCTTCCAGTTAATAAACATGTAAAGAGACCATCATTGGGCAACAATGGAAAGGATTCAGGTCGCTTTGTGGATACAGTATAAATCCTCAGCTGTTGGCATGAGGGATACAAGGGAAGAGGGGAAGAAAACACAGGTTCATTATACTGGAAAGGTTCCCTCTTAAACCTTATCCAGCATGAATCAAAGTGAAAAATCTGGTATCACTGCAACGAAAATTGGATTTAGCTCATAAGCTAAAAATGAGTTTCTCTCAAAGAAAACAGGGCAAGAGCTTTTGGAGCAAATACCAATTGCACATCTTGTTGACATATCAACATTCCTAGCCTACCCACTCCCAACCTTCAGCTCGATTTATACCCAGAGCATATTTTGGGGGAGGTTAGTAGAATAACGCTCTCAGTTCTTGGGCATGAGGAGTTGTATACCATGGAACTCAATGGAATGGAAACTTTAGGGATGTAACAAGAGTCATGCTGTGATGTGCTCAAGTATCAAGGCAAATCAACATTTTTAAACGGAAGATGTGTGGGTGTATCAACCAGGCAAATGGGCCATTTACCAAAGTGTCAACTGCTTACTGCCTGTCTCCCATCGAAGACAAAGCCCCCACCTCCCACCTTCTCTGAGCTCTGCACTCCGTGTATTTACAGTGACAAACGTGTGTTCTCCCCCTCTGTCTCTTTTACGAATATGGTGCTTACCTTCGAAATAAACACAAATGAGATCATATCACCAGCCCAGAAATCCCCAAAGAAGAAACACAAAACCAGTGGAAAATACTTGAGGGTTATAAAGTGCATATTAAAGTTTTAGAGCTTTGGGAGAGATGGGAGCATAGCAGATGCAAAAGCCAACAGGGGGTCAGATTCTGCATCAAAGCCATAAAAATATACAGCCGCCGTAATGGGCAATTATTCTTTGCATTTGTGCGCTGGTTTGAATTTGCATGAGGTTGCCAGATGCCCTGGAAAAGGTGTGCCATCAGAATGGAGAAGAGGGCTTTCTCTTTGTCCCTCTCTTCTCTCCCTTCGGACCAACATGCCACCTTTCCCCACCCTTTGAATGGTTTAAGACCGAGAGACGTCCGTGCTAATTTGGGGTTGAATTGTTCTGTGGGTAATTTATGCCAGGAAATGCTCACACGATTCTGGGGGTGCAGACATGCTTTCAACAGCAGGTTCACAGGTCTGCAGGATTACCCTTGGGGGGACTCCTGTTCCATGTGTTGGACCATAAATTAAGAAGTGGCATAGTAGGTAATATGCCGAGGTGAAATAAACAGCCAGCTATAGCTCAATTGTGGAGGCACAGCACTGTGTGATAAACATCACAATGAATAGTCAAGAAAAAAAAGCGATTATTTTTTCCAGATGACAGAAGTGTTTGCTTATTTTTTCAAAATGGATCTCAAACAAAAGTACATCAAATTGGCTTAAGACAGAGTTTATACGCAACTAGGCCACTATCTTTCAATGACATTAAATGGGGAATTTAATATGAAGGAGCACATTTAGTTCTAGGTCAAAACAAAAATGGAAAGGCTCTCAATTTTGTCCAAATTCAGCAATTTCAAGGTTTGGGGAGAAAAAGGGGGTGTTCCACCCATTCAGTCATTTACAAAATGACCAGAATAGCCACTTAATTTGTTGGAATCTCTGATTCTCATAGTCTTGTCTATCTATCCCTGAAACACACATTTGGGATTGACTCTTGTTTCATTTCAAAATGCATGTTGATATTAAATACCGCTGTTTAGAAGTGAATAAATCCACATTTTGGACAAACAGTTCCTTACAGGACATCCTCATTTGAGATGCATTGAACAGGAAAACAAAAATTTCTAATTAATGTACAAGGCTAATCACCATTCCCCACATGGAAGAGTAATTTTTCACTGTTCATTTGCTGGGTTTAATCTCAAAACTGACATAACAGGAACGCAATGTCCTATAAATCTCCGCTCATTTGTTTCTTTAATATCCATATTCCATTGAACTACAGCTGCTTGTTGCCGCAGTCTATTACAACTTGCAAAAGTGTCGATAAAAATATTATGAAAGGCAAGATGTGTTTCTTCCTTGCTGCGCGTGCCATTTATTTGGGAAAAAGACAATAAATGGCTTGCGGATTGTCCCCCCAGCCTGCTGCTTGGTGGGTGATTAGTGATTAATTACCTGGCAGCAAATTGACATGGCACGAGGAAATTGACACAGCCCTGATTAATTAACTTTTTATGGGTGGTAGTTACTCACAAAACATTGCGCACCGTAATTGAATCTCTTTACACGGCATCATGGTACAAAAGTTTTAGTCAGGTCCAAATTAGCCAGAAGTTTCTAGGCTGTTCTAGGTCTGATTAGGATGTGTCGAAGGAACTGGCAAGAACTTGCACTTGGAGAGAAAAAGGACATTCGTTGGAGGGAGAAAAGACAGTGCCACTGGACGGGCTGGACTGCCCGAGCTAAACGTATTGACCTAAATCTTTACTGTCTGAGGTTGCAATGCCGACTTTTCTGCCAGCCTCCCGTGGTTGCTGCTTCTCAGGGGCTTCTGCAGATTCTCTTTCCTTTGTCCTTTCCCATGGTTGACTTGATCCCCTCACTCAAATGTTGGCTCCAATGTCACTTCCTCCCCTAAGAGCTTCTCCCCAGTTCTTCAATGTCTCCCCGCTGCTGCTATGGTCACTACCCTTTTCTCTCCCCTTCACTCATCCGCCTCTTACCACCTCACTGGATGGCATCTCTCCATTGGGATGTCTTAAGGACTTATTTTGGTCAATGCCGTGACTCTGGAAACGACAGCATTCGCTGGCCTCGGGTAATTACTGAAATGTTTACTGAGAATCTCGTAAGACGGGCTCAGAATGCCATAACAGTTCAGCCACAGAGGGAAAGTGGGGGACAGTCCTCGAACCTGTAAGAATGCTGCTCATGAGTGGTGCCTATTCTAAGAGAAAGTCTGGCTTAGTGAGAGAGAACATTACTGTCGAGGGACTCAACCTCACTTGAGAGAAGTCCAGACAATGCTAACTGGAAAAGTGCAAGCAAAGCCGTGATTACAGTTGACAAAAGTACAACATCCCATCCTCCATGATCAGACAGAGGAGATTCAACTGTAGGCTCTATCAGCTTCTATTTACTAACACTAGCTAACTGCCAGACCCAAAGGTTAACTCACTAAATCTTTGCGAAAGCACACATGCCGGGTGGAACTCCTACCTTCACTGTCCCGGGGAAAACAGGAAGATGGAGAACAGCTCAGAAACCAATGCTCTGCACCCAAACAGCTGGACACTAGAGCCCAAGGTCTTATCTACTGCACAACAAGGCAACTAGGCAGCTGGGATCAAGGCATCCCATGTTGGCCCTGGGCAAAAACTTTGCACTCCCACTCTCTCCGTGCCCCCTAGGGGCTCTCAGTGTTTATTTCCCTCCTACAGCCCGTACAAGGGTTTCATCGTCTCCCTGTATCCATACCACGGCCAAGAAAACCGGCCCCAATTCATCATGGACCGAGTTAATTTGCAGGGGAATCTGTTGACAAGCCTCCCTGAGACCTCAATATGCTCCTTGTTGGGGGCAGAGGGTGGCAGTAGGGGGAGGGCAGGTGCCATTTCTTCTGTTCTATATTTATGTTCTGAGATTTCAAGACACCTGGAAGGGCTTTGCTCCTTTTCTGCTAATTGGATACAGGCCACAGGGATCACTACTGATTTATGTTCCCGATAAGAGTCCAAGGCAAGCTGTTTTCCTTCTCCAGTGGGGTTTTGCTCCACATCTGGATGGGAGCCAGGGGAGCCACACACGATCCAAAAATATTGGGGAAATGGACTCTTCCAGTGATGGGAAGCTGTGGTATGCGAGCATGGTATTATATCCACAAACCTAACTACTGTCAAAACAATGAGCTCCTTTGACTAACTTCAACAAGAAATTTTCTCCACGATTTGAGAGCTTTGACTAAAAAACTCGCATAATATTTGGGAGTATTCCACTTGTTTTCTAAATATAAGCAATGTATTAATATTATCATCACTCATAACTCTGTTAGAAACAGTCTCTTCCTTAGAAAAGAAATACACAGGTCGCCTAGCAATAAAAAACAAAGGAAACTAAATGCAATGAACACACAAGAGATGATTTACTCTGAGCAGTGAATCTGGTGTTCCCAACGCAGAAATGCTTCCCAAATTAAAAACAAATTCAAAAAGCGGCAACAACAACAAAAAAAAACCCCACACACAGTGCTCACGTGAATATTCTTTCATCGTTAGGTCTTTGAACGAGGACAGCAGCCTTCGTTTTAACTAATTGCCACATTATTCCCGCTTACCTCCCGAAGTTAGCTGTTGTCTCTTTTCTCCTGGGTTACAAATGGTCTGATTAATCCAACAGACATGTGTGGTGAATGCCATGGCTGCCGAATGCTCAGAGATAGGCTTTTACTGTGCAGAAGACGTATTTGTGATCTGTCTACTCACAGGTATTGACAATACCCCCCCGGGCAGGATTTCTGTAACATTTCATTCAGCAAAACGAGAATGAATCTCAATCTTGGGAGGCTTTAACTTGGCGGGACTGCAGAAGGCATTTGCAGAGGTGCTTTCTGTCATTTGAAGGAACACGGGAGACAAAGCCGTGAGATGCTGAGATCTATTTTAATTTGGATGAAGCAATTTGCCATAATCTGTTCGTTTGACAAAGCCTGTACCGGTGTCAATTTAGCTTTTATCAAGCAGCCAGAGGAAAAAAAGGCAAATAATTTATATAAATAATTACCTTATCGAGTGCGGATACACAGCAAAGTTTCAATTGTTAAATCATTCATGATCTGGCTAACAGGTGGCTGAAACAGCAAGCTCGGAGAATTGCCTCTCCAGGTAGGAAACAAGGCAAGTGAGATAAATTAGCTTCAGAGGCTGGATGGATTTCCCATGGTTCTCTGGGGCTGCTGCAGCTCCTGAACATGAAACTCTCAGACGGGGGTTGGCAGTGGTGCACAGGATGGGTACAAGACGCAAACGCACCGGTCACTTCACTTCCAGCCTGTATCTATCGCTGTGGGTACAGATGGTCGGCGTTGGGGCCATCTCATTTTGAGAGTCAGCTACCACACTTGGAAGGCTGAATCCCAATCCTTTGAGCCACTCCCCACACAAACCTTGAGGACAGGTATCATCCGGACCTACGGATCATTTGCCTGAGCTGGAACCCACCCCAAACTCCCATCTAGAAGAGACCAAAGGAGAACCATTCAGAAATAGGTTGTCCAGTCACTAGGTTAATATAAACATTCCCAACTAGCTTAAAAGTCCCAAGAAGATGCCTTCTATGAAAGAAAGGCAAAGGGTAGACATCTGTTTGAGGAGCAGTCTGAATGGCTCTTGACACGAGGGTGCTCACAAGTGGGTAGGTATTGATGAGTATGTTCCTGGTAATCAGCCTTGGCCACAGTCACACCACTGGTATACCATGACAATGGACACCCAACTCTGCCTGAATCCAGGTCTTGTCACTGAATACATTGTTGCTTAAGAATTCTGTAAAACCAGTACTAGGGATGAGGGTTTGCCAACAATAATGAACCTTTGGGAAATGCTTCTTCAACCCTAGTAGCAATTAACCAAGGGTGGGTATAATATATATCCTCGGGCAGGTGTGCCCATAGAAGTGGTTCTGGTATGTTTGTTTTTCTTTAACAAGCAATTAGGCATGAAGATCCTATAATGCATGCAAAAACAAACAAACAAACAAAAAACCCAAGGAGACAGATTGAAAATATGTAGTGTGTTATTTGGTCCTAAAAACTGCACTTTGTAAACACTCCCCTCCCCAATTCTCCAGGAGCAATAAAATAGCTTCTGGCATGACAGTACTTTTACATCAATGAAAACACGATTTAAGAAAATGGTGTTTTTGGAGTGAAGCAGGTGTTTACATTACCGTGTTCAAATGAGCTGGGCAAGGCTCTTTTCCCTTCCATGGAGGCAAGCTCAGCTTCCCATCCTGACTCTCTGCACTGCACTGGGAAATGTGCTCTTTGAGGAGAAATAAGGCAAGGGGAGGAGGGGGCCACTTCTGTGGTTGGGCACATTTTGGTGCAAGAAGCACCAAGAACCCCCACCCCAGCGCTTGAATTACATGTCACTGGATGTTCTTACTCCCACTTCTAATCAGTTCACTCCCAGCCGTGCAGACTTTGAGCTGACTTGGCTCAGTTTACAAAGCTGGGTCCCCTAGGAACACACACCTGCTACATTACATCAAGTGGTCCCCTTTATAGTCCAGGAATCAAACAGGATCTTATTTTTGGCCCCTGAAATGTTCAGATTCGGTCTGAACTCAGAATAGCTTTTTTCTCCCCCCCCATTTTAAATCCACGTTAGTTTGAGAAAGCAAATGAAGTCCAGATGAGTGCTCAAAAACATTATTTTTTCTAAAATAAGGTTCTCAGCCCATTGAAGGATTTCTCTCTCATCCCCGCCAAGGGCTACAGGAAGGTAGGCATGGCCCCAGAGTTAAATGCGGGAGCTGCACCAGGCAGTTTGTTGGTCTTACAAACATGTGAGCATTAAAAAGTACTTTCTGTCAAGGCTGCCATAGGACTTGGGGTTTCTAGGGAGCTCCCCCAAAACAACTGCCTCACTGCCTTTCAGAAACATCTCGTCTCGGCCTCGTTCTCTGCCTGTGTACACACTGGAATCCCAGGGCAACGTAGTTTATTGTTTTAATATCTGTCTAACACAAAGCAAACCATCCTCTAGTGACTCCTTATCTGTCATATGTATTTCTGTGAAAGAAATATCAAGACAAATAAGATGTTTGGGGGCACACCACGGGATCGTAGTTTTTGCAATTGGCAGCCTTTTGCAGAAGCGAAACCCCCGTCTGCAAAAGACTAAAGCCACTATTCTGCATTGAGATTAATAACCAAAGTGCGAGGAGAGCTAGACGGCAGCCGCCTGAAATGTGGCTGCTCCTTTGCAGATTCTTTCCTGTAAACAACTGAGGATGTTCAACTAGTGGGCTTTCCCACCCACCCTGGAAATTGTTCTTTTTTTTTTTTTTTTGGTTTTGTTTTAAAGGGACAAAACAGTAACAACAAAGTGGTCTGGGTCAGGAGCTAACCCTGTTGGGGCAGTAGTGGGGCATGGATTGAAAATACAACTAAACCTGTTGAGGAAACCGGTGTCCAGGTGAAATAACTACATTAACATAGGAGCTAGCAAAAACCTGTTAAAAACAAGCTGTTCATGAATCAGAGCTGTGCCGAACTGTGGGAAGGCAGGGCTGATGGAACAAGGCAGAGGAGACCATGCTTCAGCCACGGAGAGGCTGACTCGGGGATTTGGAAGGCAGAGGTGGGAGGTGGCAGCTGGCAGCTGTGGACAGTCACAGTTCACTAAGTCAGGACCTGTGCTGTGACTGAGGTGACAGGCAGGGCACGGCACATTAGGTGTCTCAAAGTCTCCACGTCCCTGGGTTCAATGAGGGACATAGGATTTTAGCAGGCAAGTATGTCTATGTATAGGTGCTGGATGATGGTGAAACAGCAATATTTAAGGGACCAAGAGGCACCAAAAAGCTCTGTGAACAATGGATAAGTCTCCCATCAGGTATGGTCCCCAAATAACCCTGTAATTTGTTTGCAATTCTGAGACATTAGCATTACGTATCTATGATCTGTCTTGCCCACTAGAATGCAGCACTCGAGAGGCTGACTTAGGGACGCCTTGCTCATGGAGTATTTATAGTGCCTGGAACTGTACCTGGAATACAGAAATAACTTGATAAACACCATCAAAGAACTGATAAGTGAGTAAAGAATAGAAGGGATCATTTCAGAGATGATGACAGAGGGGACACAGGTATGTTGTCATCATAATGCTGAGCCACAGATGTCGAAGAAGCAAGGCACTGATTCCTGATTAGAAGGATCCACTCCACAGCACCTGTTCAACCAGAAGTTGTGGGAGGAGCCAGAAGCAGCCCAGGCAAATGATGAGGCACCCTAAGTTAATGGAGTCTCACCATGTATCCCAGGGAAACTGAGGCAGGTCTTGGGGAAAGCCAACAGCACCAAAATAATGCCTCCAAATCCACCTTTGTTTGTTGATGGTTATGAGGGCAAAACTAAGTCAATCCATGATCTAGACTGAATTCATGTATATATCTTACTGTGATGTATACCAAGAGAAGGGTATTCTGTTTATGTGCCCACTTTCCACTATTGGTTTTAAACTGTGATAGAATGGCAAAAATGCAAAAAGTTCAAGGGGGTACACACTGAAAAGAATGTTCCTTTTTCTCTCCCTCCCCAAGTCCTGGTGTCCTGCCCTTTCAGGTAAGAATGTTAGCCTAACAAAGGGGTTGGTAAACTAGGGGGCCCTCGGGGGCCACAGAGGGCCCCAAGACCCCTTTGGTCAATAAAGGGTTAATGGAAGCACAGCCAGACCTATTCATCTACGTACCGTCTGTGGCTACTTTCAAGCTATAGATAGAGTTGAGTACTTGCCAAGAGAAAGCAGACGGCCCATAAGGCTGGAAATATTTACTCTCTGGCCTTTGGAAGAATAATTTTGCCAACCCTGGCCAGACGCATCGGACGGGAAAGAAATGTCTCTGTAGCAACCCAGGGATGGGAAAAAGGAAGCACAAGGTTGGCCTGAATGGTGAAGCTGGACAGCTGCCTAGAAGCTGCACTTGACCACTCCCTTCTCAGACATTTCCAGGAGGGGAGCATGTGGCCTCTTCCATCCCCCACCCCGAACGTGTGGGTAAATTTAGACACTAGTAAAGATGGAAGGCTTGGGGTGGAGTTAGGCTGGGTTTGAAGGTGATCTGGTTGGGGCATCTTAAACAAATTTCTCAATCCTTCTAATCCTAAATTTTCTCAAACGAAAAGGGACATAAAAATCACACTGATTTCATAGTTTTCTTGGAGGATTAAAGGAGAAGGTTCATGTGAAGAGCTTAGCTGAATGCCTGACATATAGTAAGTGCAAAGTAACTCTTACTCAATATTAGTATTGTTACTATTATTTTTTTATTATTAGTTCAGGGCTGGAACAAGATTAAAGCCAGTTAGGTGCTCATCTTGGTGCAAAATATAAGGGGAGGTGGCTCCAGTAATTAGGATAAATCATATTTCACTGTAATTTTTAAAAAATTAAATTTTTGGGGCGCCTGGGTGGCGCAGTCGGTTAAGCGTCCGACTTCAGCCAGGTCATGCTCTCGCGGTCCGTGAGTTCGAGCCCCGCGTCGGGCTCTGGGCTGATGGCTCGGAGCCTGGAGCCTGTTTCCGATGCTGTGTCTCCCTCTCTCTCTGCCCCTCGCCTGTTCATGCTCTGTCTCTCTCTGTCCCAAAAATAAATAAACGTTGAAAAAAAAAATTAAAAAAAAAAATTAAATTTTTATTAAAAAAATCCATGATGAAAAGACTCTCAAAGTTTAAAAAAAGATGTGCTATCCTGAACATATGGGACCCTAAGGTAAAAAAAAAAAAAAAATCAATAATACTCATCTTGCCTTCATGGAAAATTTTGATATTTTGCTCATTGTTGATTTTTTCCATTAACTTCAACTTTTGAAAATATTGCATTAGAATATTATTTATCTTGGCTACTGAGTTTTTTTGGCACCTCTTTAAATTTTGTCTGAAGTGAGTCCCTCTCTTGTGTCACCCTCATCCCGGCTCAGATTATTCTTCCTTTTAAGTGATTCCTCCAGAAAATATTAGTAAAGACCTTTCCAGAGCCCCACAAAGCTGAGATACTAGAGACAGAGAAAGAACACATGGGTTTTTAAACCAGTTTGTCAGTATCACAGTGACCCGTACGTGTACTTTCCATCAACTGTACTCAGTCTAATGACATTTTCTGTGTTGGGCAGAAGAAAGAGGAAGCCATAAATTAATTTAGGCTGTTACTTTAATTACAGAAACCAATGGAAGTTCTATCAATTACTTAAAAGTATAAGAGAGCAGGCCTGATTTATGTATGTTTCTGCCACTTAAATCATTGCTTTATGAATTCCACACAATTACTTCCATAAAATCTGCAATCAATACATCAATTAAAACCATGCTAGCACCGCTTGCCCTTGAGTTTCATAAAAGTGAATAAATGAGGAAGTGATTTTGCATTTTGATAACATTTAGCATCCAGAGACTGTGGTATCAGATTCTGCCCCCCCCCCCCCCCCCCCCCCCCACGGATCAGGCGGGAATAAATCTTGGGGAGGGAGTAATCATCCAGCCATCTTCCTTTTCCTTTAGGATTTGTTCCTCATATGGATCTAAAGTTCATCCGTGGTTTCCATGTCGCTGTGCGAAAATGCACTTGTTTGCATTGATAAGCATACGGAACCACCCGCAGATTGAGGCTGGAAAATGTTTCTCTGTTGACAAATAAAACTGGTATCTCTGGTACTTGCTATGGACCAAATAGTATCCACCCCCCACCTCCCCCCAAAAAGTTGTATGTTGAAGGTCTAATTCCCAAAGTGATGCTATTTAGGGAGGAGACCTTTGGTTGGTAATTAGGTTGAGATAAAATCATGAGGTGGGGCCCTCATGAAGGGATTAGTGTCCTTATAATAAGCGACACCTGATGGCTTGCTCTCTCTGCCATGTAAGGAAATAGTGAAAAGGTGAACATTCATGAGCCAGAAAGAGAAGGGTCATCAGGAATGACCCTTGCTAGGACCCTGATCTCACATTTTCAGCCTCAAAAACTATGACAAAATAAATTTCTGTCGTCTAAGCTCCTCCAGTCTACAGTATTCGGTTATGGCAGCCTGAGAAAACTAGTAACAGTGCCGAACAATACCCACACCGGACACGGATTTTGCAACCTAAGGTGGGATCTAAAGCTGATAGAAGATGATACCGATATAGTTGCCCATGTATTTAATAATGTATAGTGGAACCTAAGCAAGATCCAATGCCCCAGAAGGGAAATATGTTTGCAATACTGTGTGATTCCTAGGTTATTCTCCCTGATGAATAATTCTCTCTCAATGGGAATTACAGATAAACTCAGAAGAACCCAGAAGAGAAAGGGGCAGAT
Organism: Herpailurus yagouaroundi; assembly: GCF_014898765.1. Taxonomy (NCBI): domain Eukaryota; kingdom Metazoa; phylum Chordata; class Mammalia; order Carnivora; family Felidae; genus Herpailurus; species Herpailurus yagouaroundi. Next base: position 13,435,238 of record NW_024412453.1, read on the forward strand.
GTATACTGGAAATCCACAAGAGGTAATGTCCACGAGATGATTAATGTGGTGAATCTGACGCTCCTCATGAGGAGAAAGGCAAATGGAAACAAGAATAAACTGAGAGGCGATTTTTCACCCAACCAATTTCAACATTAAAAACAGTACAGGTGGAGCCAAGATGGTGGAACAGAATGGAAGTTGTTTTTGTTTTTGCTTCTTGCATCCATGAAATACAGCAAGATCAACACTAAACCATCCTGCACACCTAGAACACTGATTTGAGGATTAACACAACAATCTGCACAACCTGAACCACAGAACTCAGCAGGTACATGGCATGGAGAGGTGAGCTGGGGGAGAGAGAAGCCGGCAGAGGGCAGGGAGCTATTTTTGTTTGCACTGAGAGGACAGAGACGGAAGAATTTGGGAAAAACACCCCCCCCCCGCGCAAAAAAAAAAAAAAAAAGAAAAAAAAAAGCAGCCGGAGAGACAGGAAAAGTGGAAACAGCCGCAGGGACTGAACTAAAAAGGAAGGGAGGAGAAAGGAGAGGGTTTAAATTCCGTTAAGACTCTGTAAACGGGGAGCACAGAGTCTGAAACTCCTCGCCTCCATACCTGGCGGTGCTCTGGTGGGAAGGGCGAAACCTGGGGCCGGATGCGTGTTGTGATTTTGCGTGATCCCTCCAACGCTGCCGCTACACGAGATCGCGTGAACCTTCCCTGGGGCGGGCTGGCGACCAGCCGCACTCTCTGGCGACGGCAGCAGCAGAGTCCCGCAAACGTTCCCGGGTGAGGCCGGCACCTGGCCAGTGCTCGGGGAAACCCTCCCGCAGAGAATCTGAGCGGGTCTGAGCGGCGGTCTGAGCAACCCCTCACTTCGGAGGGATCAGGAAGCACAGCCACAACGGAAATAAAACTCAGAAGGGAGGTGCGCCCGGCAACCTGACGGCTTGGTCACGGACAGTGTAAAAGCGGGAGCTGAGGAAGCCCGAGACAAAGGTCGGGAGCGTGATTGCTGGTCAGGAGAGCAGCTACACTGCTACACTGGGTAGTTGTGCGACGCCGTGCTCACTATTCCTGCGCATGCGCATACACACCTACAAGCGTCACAACACTCCACCCCGGTAAGTTGGGCAGCGCCATCTAGTGGAGAACGGAGCCGTTACACTAAGCCCCGCCCAACCAGTCCAACCTCCTTCAGGAACACAAGTCTCTCTGCCTGCTTTAGTGTACTGACTATAAAGTGCTTCATAGTTTGACTTCTAGGGGAAACCAAAGTAATTTCAATCGTATTTCAGTCTGTTTGCTGGTCCATCTATTCGATTTCCTTTTTTTTCATTTCTTTTTCTTGAATACAGAGAGAGAAAAAATTTATTTTTATTTTCAATTCTTATTAAAAATATTTTTTTTTGTTTTCTACTATATTTTTTTACTTTGTTGTAAATTTTTCAAATTCTATTTTACTTCCATCATTTCACTTTATTCTATTTCATTGTATTCATTATCTCAAATTTTCCAGTTTTCCTCCCCCCCTTTAATCTATCAAGCTCCTTTCAATAACCAGACCAAAACACACCTAGAATCTAGCATCATTTATTTGATTTGTGTGTGTGTTGTTTTTAATTTTTTAATTTTAACTTTTTTTTTTACCTTATCAATTCCTTTTCTTCCTTCAGAATGATGAAATGAAGGAATTCACACCAAAAGAAAGAGCAAAAAGAAATGGCATTCAGGGACTTAATCAACACAGATACAAGCAAGATGTCTGAACCAGAATTTAGAAACACGATAATAAGAATACTAGCTAGTGTCGAAAAGAGATTAGAATCCTTCTCTGCAGAGATAAAAGAAGTAAAAACTAGTCAGGATGAAATAAAAAAATTCTATAACTGAGCTGCAATCTCAAATGGATGCCACAGTGGCAAGGATGGATGAGGCAGAACAGCCTCTCCTTATGGAGAATAATGATGCGAAAAAAAGAGAGAAACTAAGGCAAAAGAGCATGATTTAAGAATTAGAGAAATCAGTGACTCATAAAAAGGAACAACATCAGAATCACAGGGGGTCCCAGAAGATGAAGACACAAAAATGGGTACAAGGGTAATGTGAGCAAATAATACTGGAAAACTTTCCTAACCTGGGGAAAGACACAGACATCACAATCCAGGAAGCACAGAGGACTCCCGTAAGATTCAACAAAAAACAACCATCAGTAAGGCATAGCATTGTCAAATTCACAACATACTCAGGCAAGGAAAGAATCATGAAAGCAGCAAGGGAAAAAAAGTCCTTAACCTACAAGGGAAGACGTATCAGGTTTGCAGCCGACCTATCCACAGAAGCTTGGCAGGTCAGAAAGGAGTGGCAGGATATATTCAATGAACTGAATTGAAAAATATGAAGCCAATAATTCTTTTTTTTTTTAATTTTTTTTTCAACGTTTTTTATTTATTTTTGGGACAGAGAGAGACAGAGCATGAATGGGGTAGGGGCAGAGAGAGAGGGAGACACAGAATCGGAAACAGGCTCCAGGCTCCGAGCCATCAGCCCAGAGCCCGACGCGGGGCTCGAACTCACGGACCGCGAGATCGTGACCTGGCTGAAGTCGGACGCTTAACTGACTGCGCCACCCAGGCGCCCCGAAGCCAATAATTCTTTATACAGCAAGGCTGTCATTCAAAATAGAAGGAGAGAGGGGCGCCTGGGTGGCTCAGTCGATAAGCATCCAAATTCAGCTCAGGTCATGATCTCGTGGTTCATGAGTTCTGGCCCTGCATTGGGCTCTGTGCTGACAGCTTAGAGGCTAGAGCCTGCTTCAGATTCTGTGTCTCCCTCTCTCTCTGCTCCTCTCCCACTCACACTCTGTCTCGCTCTCAAAAATAAATAAACATTTAAAAAAAAATAGGAGAGATTAAAAGTTTCCCAGAAAAACAAAAATTAAAGGAGTTCGTGACCATTAAACCAGTCCTGCAAGAAATTTTAGGGGGACTCTCTGAGAGGGGAGACAAGATTACATACATACATACATACATACATACATAAATATATAAATACATAAATACCAAAAGCAACAGAGTAGCAAGAATCAGAGAACACCAACAGAAACCCCAACTCTACAAGAAACATAATGGCAATAAAATCCTATCTTTCAGTACTCACTCTAAAAGTCAATGGACTAAATCCTCCAATGAAAAGACATATGGTAACAGAATGGATAAGAAAACAAGATCCATCTATATGCTGTTTACAAGAGACCCACTTGAGACCTAAAGACACCTTCAGATTGACAGTAAGGGGATGGAGAACCACCTACCATGCTAATGGTTGAGAAAAAAAGCTGGCATAGCCATACTTATATCAGACAATTGAGACTTTAAAGACTATAACAAGAGATGAAGAAGGGCCTTATATCATAATTAAGGGGTCTATCCACCAAGAAGGCCTAACAATTGTAACCATTTATGTTCCAAATGTGAAAACACCCAAATATATAAATCAATTAATCACAAATATAAGGAAACTCATTGATAATAATACCGTAATAGTAGGGGACTTCAACACCCCACAGATCATCTAATCAGGAAATGATGTTTTTGAATGACACCCTGGACCAGAGGGACTTAACAGATATATTCAGAATATTTTATCCTAAAGCAGCAGAATATACATTCTTCTCCAGTGCACATGGAACATTCTCCAGAATAGATTACATATTAGGACACAAATCAGCCCTCCACAAGTACAAAAAGATCAAGATCATACCGTGCATATTTTCAGACCACATCACTGTGAAACTCCAAATTAAGCCCAAGAAAAAATTTGGAAAGGTAACAAATACTTGGAGACCGAAGAACATTCTACTAAAGAATGAATGGGCTAACAATAAGTTACAAAGGAAATTAAAAAGTGCATGGAAGTCAATGAAAATGATAACACCACAGCCCAAAACCTCTGGGATGCAGCAAAGGTGGTCATAAGGGAGGGAAGTATATAGCAATCTAGGCCTTCCTTAAGAAGGGAGAAAGGTCTCAGATACACAACCTAACCCTACACCTTAAAGAAGTGGAAAAAGAACAGCAAATAAAATCCCAAAACCAGCAGAAGACAGGGAATAATAAAGATTAGAGCAGAAATCAATGCAACTGAAGCCAAAAAACCAAATTGAGTAGAACAGATCAATGAAACTAGAAGCTGGTTCTTTTAAAGTATCAAAATGGATAAACCACTAGCCAGTTGGATAAAGGGGGAAAAAAAGGAAAGGACCCAAAGAAGTAAAATCAAGAATGAAAGAGGAGACATCACAACCAACACAGCAGAAATAAAAACAATAAGAGAATATTATGAGCAATTATACGCCAATGGGATGGGCAATCAGGAAGAAATGGACAAATTCCTAGAAACATATACACTACAAAACAAACAGGAAGAAACAGAAAATTTGAACAGAACCCATAACCAGTAAAGAAATTGAATTAGTAATCAAAAATCTCCCCAAAAACAAGAGTCCAGGGTCAGATGGCTTTCCAGGAGATTTCTACCAAACATTTAAGGAAGAGTTAACACCTATTCTCTTGAAGCTGTCCCAAAAAATAGAAATGGAAGGAAAACTTCCAAACTCTTTCTATGAAGCCAGCATTACCTTGATTCCAAAACCAGACCCCACTAAAATGGAGAGCTATAGACTAATTTCCCTGATAAACATGGATGCAAAAATGAACAAGATATTAGCCAACCAGATCCAACAATACATTAAAAATATTATTCACCACGACCAAGTGGGGTTTATACCTGGGAGGCAGGGCTGGTTCAATATCTGCAAAACAATCAGTGTGATTCATCACATCAATAAAAGAAAGGAGAAGAACCACATGATCCTCTCAATAGACGCAGAGTAAGCATTTGACAAAATATAGCACCCTTTCTTGATAAAAATTCTTAAGAATGTAGACACAGAAGGATCATACCTCGAGATAATAAAAGCCATATATGAGAGACCCAATGCTAATGTCATCCTCAATGGGGAAAAACCGAGAGCTTTCCCCCTAAGGTCAAGAACAAGACAGGGATGTCCACTCTTGCCACTGTTATTCAATATATTATTGGAAGTCTTAGCCTCTTCAATCAGACAACACAAAGAAATAAAAGGCATCCAAATCGACCAGGAGGAGGTCAAACTTTCACTCTTTGCAGATGACACAATACTGTACATGGAAAACCCATAAGATTCCATCAAAAAACTCTTGGAATTGATCCATGAATTCAGCAATGTGGCAGGATATAAAATCAATGCACAGAAATCGATTGCATTCCTATACACCAACAATGAAGCAACAGAAAAAGAAATTAAGGAATTGATCCCATTTACAGTTGCACAAAAAACCATGAAATACCTAGGAATAAATCTAACCAAAGAGGTGAAAAATCTATACACTGCAAACTATAGAAAGCTTATGAAAGAAATTGAAGGAGACACACACACACACACAAAGGAAAAATATTTCATGCTGCTGGATAGGAAGAACAAATATTGTTAAAATGTCAATACTACCCAAAGAAATCTACATATTCAATGCAATCCCTATCAAAATAACACCAGCATTCTTCACAGAACTACAACAAACAATCCTAAAATTTGTATGGAACCAGGAAAGACCCTGAATAGCCAAAGCAATCCTGAAAAAGAAAACCAAAGTAGAAGGCATCACAATCCCAGACTTCAAGCTGTATTACAAAGCTGTAATCAGCAAGACAATACGGTACTGGCAGAAGAACAGACACTCAGATCAATGGAACAGAATAGAGAACCCAGAAATGGACCCACAAACATATGGCCAACCAATCTTTGAAAAAGCAGGAAAGAATATCCAATCAAATAAAGACAGTCTCTTCAGCAAGTGGTGCTGGGGAAACTGGACAGCAACATGCAGAAGAATGAACCTGGACCACTTTCTTACACCAGACACAAAAATAAACTCAAAATGGATGAAAGACCTAAATGTAAGAACGGCATCAATATCCTCGAGGAGAAAGCAGGCAAAACCCTCTTTGATCTTGGCCGCAGCAACTTCTTATTCAACATGTCTCCAGAGACAAGGGAAACAAAAGCAAAAATGAACTACTGGGACCTCATCAAAATAAAAAGCTTCTGCACAGCGAAGGAAACAATCAGCAAAACTAAAAGGCAACCGACAGAATAAGAGAAGATATTTTCAAATGATGTATCAGATAAAAGGTTAGTATCCGATATCTATAATGAACTTATCAAACTCAACACCCAAAAAACAAATAATCCAGTGAAGAAATGGGCAAAAGACATGAATAGACACTTCTCCAAAGAAGACATCCAGATGGCCAACCGACACATGAAAAAATGCTGAATGTCACTCATCATCAAGGAAATACAAACCAAAACCACAATGAGATACCACCTTATACCCATCAGAATGGCTCACATTAACAAGTCAGGCAACAACAGATGTTGGCGAGGATGTGGAGAAAGAGGACCTCTTTTGCATTGTTGGTGGGAATGCAAGCTGGTAGAGCCACTCTGGAAAACAGTATGGAGGTTCTGCAAAAAGCTAAAAACAGAACTACCCTACAACCCAGCAATGGCACTACTAGGTATTTATCCAAGGGATACAGGTGTGCTGTTTTGAAAGAACACACGCACCCCAATGTTTATAGCAGCACTATCAACAATAGCCAAAGTATGGAAAGAGCCCAAATGTCCATTGATGATGAATGGATAAAGAAGATGTGGTATATGGGGCACCTGGGTGGCTCAGTCGGTTGAGTGCCTGACTTCGGCTGAGGTCATGATCTTGCGGTGAGTTCAAGCCCTACATCAGGCTTTGTGCTGACAGCTCAGAGCCTGGAGCCTCCTTCAGATTCTGTGTCTCCTCCTCTCTCTGCCCCTACCCCTCCTCTCTCCCTCATTCTCTCTCTCTCTCAAAAATAAATAAATATTAAAAAAAAACTTTAAAAAAGAAGATGTGGTATATATATACAATGGAGTATTACTTGGCAATCAAAAAGAATGAAATCTTGCCATTTGCAACTACGTGGATGGAACTAGAGGGTATTATGCCAAGTGAAGTTTAGAGAAAGACAAGTACCATATGACTTCACTCATATGAGGACTTTAAGAGAAAAAACAGATGAACATAAGGGAAGTGAAGCAAAAATAATATAAAAACAGGGAGGGGGACAAAACATAAGAGACTCTTAAATATGGAGAACAAACAGAGGGCTACTGGAGGGGCGGTGGGAGGGGGGATGGGCTACATGGGTAAGGAATCTATTTGTGAAATCATTGTTGCACTGTATGCTAACTAACTTGGATATAAATTAAAGAATAAATAAATTAATTAAAAAAAAAAAAAAGAATGTTGGGATGGAACCACCAATCCCAGGTTTGGGAAGCTGGATGTGGGATCAGAAGCACTTGTATGTCAGGGCACATGTGAGGATATTTGCTGCAGGCAGAAGTGGTGTGTGGAATGACTGTGGCCAGAGAACTGCTCAATGAGCATTCACACATGGGACAGCATGAAAACAGCCAGACAGCTGAATGGGAGGTGGTCACAAAATATGATTGATACGTGTAATGTGCCCATAATATGTATGTGTACAGACCCCTCCGTAGAAAAGCAAACAACTAACACCTCCATTCCATGTGTGTTTGTCCTTCTTTGCATCCTATTATGGAGAAAACGTGTTAAGAGGTTTTCCAGGCAACCAACAGGGGGTTGCTTTCACGTTGTATGTTTTGGGATAAAATGGGGATATTATTACCACATCATTCCACACATATGTGAGTGTGTGTGTTTATTAGCATGCTTCTCCAATTACAGTGAGCACACATCACATTTGTCATTTAAAATCTATTCATGAAATTGTAAAGAAAAAAAACAAAGTGCGTAACATTGACCTACTACTTCTTATAGAAATAAGGGCCCGTGACAGCTGGCTTTGCTAATCCAAATGAGAAAGTGACTTTGCCATTTATGAAACCTTGGATCTACCTCTTGATATTTCAAATAATAAAAAGGGGAGGTAATGTTCTAATCTGGAAGAGAGGTGACAGTTTCTCTCCATTCCTATTTTTGCCCAGAGTCATTTCGGATAGTATGCAGGCGCTGTATGCAAACCGCGCTGATCTAAAGCTGGTGACGCTCCCCGAGGCAGGAGACTCCAGACCATTGGTCCCAGGGCTGCGTGGGCAGTGAGCAAGCCCACCAGCCCTGCCCCCGCTTTCAACAAACCTCGCCGTTGAGGGGTTGGTTGTGGGCTATGCAAAGCAACCACAAGGCAATTAAATTAATTAAAATTAGTTCAGAACTAACAAATCAGCTCATCGAATTCCTTTAATTTACTTGATGAAAAGTTAATGTTTTAAGACAAAAATATTAATATTAAATGTTTTCCACTTGGTACTAGGTGATCTTCCCTAATTCTCAGGAGTTTTTGCCTTGACTTCATTTGTCTGCCAGAAAGCAGGCTCACTTTACAGTCTGGATGCTAGTGGTTCATCAGAACATGTGAGAGAATGTGTGATGTTTCATGATACAACTTGAATTGGGTTTTCACACCAGGATAAAGGTCAGGATGAGGAGGAAAAACTGGGATCAGTTAGGAATCTGTAGGATTAGGTTCTAATGACACAGAGCCCTGAGTGGAAATTTCTCTCTAAATGCTTTCACGGCCTGGGTCATATTAGGATGATTCACTTAAGTAGGTGGAAAACCCATTATGCAAAAGTGCATCTTAAAAAACAGATAACCTCAAGTAGGAATTATTTTCATTACAGAGAATTCAGCAGGGTTCCTTTAAAAACCATCTCCCCTACTGCATTTAAGGGTGTTATTTACAGATGATTAGCTATTTGGCTAGGCAGAGGGGCAATTTAAGTCTAAAACATCCAAGGCCAGTTAAAGATCCATGGGGGGAAAGACACCACAAACTCAGGAGTAATCATGGAAATCAGTGAACACACAGGATCCAATTTACCAAACTGTAATTTAGACACACCTTTCTTCAAGAGTACATTTCTTAGATAGCCATGAGAAATATATACATTTTCAGGTTAAAAAGCAGGTGTCTCCTATAAGACTTCTGAGAAGTAAGGGACCCTCAGCTTTTGGGAAGAAGCCTGGATGGATTCTTAGACAAAAAGAGGCCACACCATTCGGACCCCAAAGACAAGAGATGTGGCTCTCGGCCATGTGTATGTCAGAGCCAGAGAGGATATGAACTTCATGTGGCCATGTGCATGCCCCTGGTGTGTGTGTGTGCATGACATAGAGAGATAGAGAGAGGGCAAGCAAAAATGGCCCTTTACATGCTAGCAGGATTTTGTTTATAGAACATAGGGTGTGAATTTGCTCTATAGCCTTCACCTTAATCTGGAAGAGAAAATCCAGATGTTATACAGAAGCCAGACAACTTGCACACAGTAGAGTCCTCAAAGGTGTGGCTCACTTGGACAACTAAAGCAGAGGACCTGAGCAATGTGTCTCAGGGAGGAATGGATTATCTTGGCATTCAGGACTGTGGCCTCAAGATGGAAACAATCTACAGTCCGTCTGGTGACCCACGTGGGGAAGCAGAAGGCTCATGTAGTTGTCTGTCCTTACGAAACACTAACTGAGCTTGTCTGTCTGGGTACTGTTGCTTAAGGGATAGACAAGTGAAGATTCTTATTGTAAGAAATTAGTTTTTGCTTTGTTATGGGGTAGGAGGAGCAGCTATTTATTAGTGGTTGTTTCCTTAGCACTACTCTGTACAAGGACATTTCTTTAATATTTCTGAAAAAATCCTAACCAACCTAAGTGCCCAACCCTGAAGGGGGGGGCAGATTAAAATATAATATCATGAAATGATAGAATATTATGAGGCCATTAACATATTTTCAGAAAGTGCACATGACATGATAATAAATGAAAATAATAGGATGAAAAATGTGTAGGTACTATGATTGATTATGCAATTTAAAAGTGAAGGGTATTGGACACACATTATATAGTTTCTATCATTATTATAAATTTTTACTTCTAAAGTCAGGAAAAAAATGTATAAACCGTGAAATGCTATTACCATTTTGTATTTTCAATAATTAAACGGACCCTTTATATCTGAGATCAACACACCTTTTCTGTAAAGTGCTAGAAAGACAATATGTCAGGCTTCATGGACTATCTCTGTCTCTGTCACACGTTGTCTTATGCTTTTGTTTTGTTTCTATAACCCACTGAAAAATCTAAGACTCATTCATAGTCCACAAGCTTTACAAAAACAGGCTGTGGGCTGTGGGTTGGATTTGGCCCCTAGGCTGCAGTTGATCGACCCCTGCTTCAGATGACATTGTTTCCTCTGTATAATTCCCCCACTTTAAATATGAAGAATTTGTGACATCTTTCCATGTTTGACATTTAGGACACACAATTTCCCTAAAGCTGCCTTAGAAGACCTACCAATTCAAACCAGCCAACTTGGAATTCATTTGTTTTGTTCACTTCTGAACAGGGAACTGAAACGGAAATGTGTATTTCATATGATCACTGAAAGCCATGCTTTCCAATATGGTAGCCATTAGCCCCATGTGGCTAATTAGACTAACATTAATTAAAATTTAATTAAATAAAAAATTCAATGCCTGTGTTCCACGAGTCCACGTACTGGACAGTGCAGATAAGGAACATTTCATCTTAGTTCTATAGGACAACGATGTTAGAAAAACCAAAACAAACCAACACTCTGGAATCCAACCATGGTAAGTTTTGAATCACCAACGTTCCTTCTGAAAATAATATTTATAGAGGAGGTGGGGGATAGGGACAATGGAATGATGATGATATTTAGGGTCAAAGGGAGTCATAAAAGCAGTCAAACGCTGAATAATTTCCCAGGCTCCAAAAACCGATCTACCACATTGTGTCTGTGTGATCCTGGGTTATCACTCCATCGTGGTGCCCTCCACTCCTCCGCTGTAAAACAAACGTTATAATACCTACCTGGTGCAGACTTCAAGGATGAAACAAGGTTCACATGTGAAAATGTGTACTAGTGTCCTAATTCTCTGAGATAACATGCACACACATTTACACTGCCCAAAGGGGGCAACTTCCATACACTTAGAAAGAACCACTTCTTGCCAGTATGTTTAGATTCTTGTATCTCAGGGACACAGAAAGATACCCTGAATTTAATGAGTGCCCACACTGCTATTGAAGATACGAGGCTGGTTGGGAGGAACACAGGCTTCCCCTACAGCCTGGTGCCTTCAGAAACTCTCGGGTTTGTCACAGGCATGTTTCTGGCTCCGGGTGACTGCTTCTAACCTGTGCCCCACAGCAAAGAGTTCGGTTTTTGTGAGCCTTCGGGAATTGAGATGCTTGACTGGCACTCTGGGAGGACTCCTCTCTGTCTCATCTTCACATGATCATCGTGTGCCTCTTGCCTCTGCTTTCCACCATCCCTCTTCTCTAACTGGCTTCTAGCAGCCCACCTTCCCCTGTCCCCACACTCACTTTTGAGCATTGATCCCAAAGAGGACCTGTTTGGCAGTTAAGGGGATTTCATCACCCATGAAATACATGAGAAAGTCTCAGCTGTGGCCAGGGGTCTTTTTGAGGAGAAGCAAACCAGCTCGGGTAACCATGATGGAATCCATGAGAACTGTAATTCTTCAACCTGTTCTAGGAACTGGGGTGGGGGTGGGGCATTCTCCACCCTGGAGCATCCATCCCAGGCAGAGAAATCCTCGGTTCTTCCACACCAACATTGTGACCTACCTTCCATATTTACTTTTTGGCCTTCTCCCCACTTGATGGCCACATTCATATCTATTAAAGTAGCTTTAATTGCTATTTCCTCCACCCAGTTACATGGGGGAGAGCCACATTCTTCTCTCTCCTCCCCCTGCTCAATAGAATTGCGCAGCAAAGGGCAGAACAGCCTTGCAAACAAGTTGCTGTTTTCAGTGAGAAAATGGTGCTGGGGAGTGACATCCAAGCACCTGTTGTTAGGGGAGGATGTCGCTTGGATGGCCTGCGTATTTTACATACATCCATTATTTTCATGTTAATTTGCAAAGCTGGGATAGAAGGCAGGCAGTGAGCTTTAGACCCCCCCTCCCCCCACCATCATGCGCCTTCCCCCCCGGAATGAATGCCCCATGGCCCATCCATTGGACCTGATCCTGACAGGTCTTAACAAAGGATGACTAGGGCATCCGGGAAGTGAGCATTCAGATGTAATGAGTGAAGGAATTAGATGCTAAGGCGACAGGGAACACAGAGACATGCTTATGGGAACCAACTTCACCTTGTGGAGAGCCAAAGGGAGCGTGGAGCAGAGAGGGAGGGGAGGGGAACTTACATGGCAGGGAGGGTGATTGGACTCAGATTTATGTCACAAAACAGGAAGAGAGCCACAACAGTGGGCTTACTTGCGGAAGTATATACAAGTGAACTGGGGGCACTGTACATGGAAGATCCCTCCTGGTTTGCCTGGCACAACAGCACCGTACCTATGAGAGAGAGACAGATGGCATCTGGTTGGGGAACAGGCACACTGCACCTGAGAGTTCACGGCAACGCAAACAAGAAAGGCAGAGACACGAACACATGGCCACATCCCCGTGCCCATCGTGGGAACACCCACGGAAGCCCCATCTCAGCCGAAGGGACTCGGAAGCCCACCCTCCCCAGCCCTCCAAGAAAACGTCACTCCTTGTCATCCGGGCTTTGCGTAGTGGGGCCTGGCGGGCCCCAGGACCCGCCTTCAGATCAGTGATGGTGGCAGTGTGGCATACTTCAGAGGGAGCCTAAGAATTATCAGAGGGAAGTAGACGATAAGCCTGGCTCAGACACCACTTAGCTGTGTGATCTTGGCAAGTCACTGTACCTCTCTGTGCCTTGGGATTCCCATCTGGAAAATGGGGTGAATATACCTACCTCCAGGAAGGGTCGTGAATCGTAAGGCTAGAGACGCGCCCAACACAGGGGTTGCCACCTAATCATCACTTAGCAAAGGGTCAGCACGTGCAAAGCTTTGTTTGGAGAAAACTCTTCCTCCCCCACACTTTAGACCTTCTGAATTCGTTCTTCAGGGGAAGAACAGAAGTGCAGCAGGGAGGCAATGAATGCAACTTTCACCTTCCAAGTGACCCATCTGGGGGCCCACGCTGGGCTTGAGGTGAGACAGTCTTTGGCTTCTGCGGTTTCCCACTTGTTCCCCAAAGCTCTCAGGCTTCCAGTGGGAGAGCTGTCTCACCAAGCCTGCAATTCAGAGCTGACTGTCCTCTGCCTGATTTAAAGCAAAGGGCACCGGGCTTCTCCTGGCACAGTGGAAGTTTACAGCGGGGAAGCACGGTGGAATCTGGAGATATCTGCTCAATCTATGATGTGTTTTGGACATCCACCCACTCTGAGGATGAGCAGGGTCAGGGATCCTCAGGGTATACAATCCGTTCTCCTGCTGCTGCAAAGCTCACACTCGGAGACTTTGAAAAGGATGAGAGACACGTCTGAGGAACTGGCAGCCCATTACGGACGACGGAAATGGGCTCCTGTGTTTTCTGTTCACTTGCCCGGCTGGGCAAGGGCAGTGCCTCCATTTGGTTTTGGATCCGCTACCTATCGCCACAGCTGGAAGGCTTCCCCCATGAGAAGAAGCCTGCCTTACTGTGAGCTCACCTACATATGCTTGGAGACTTGCCACCCCTTGCTCACGAAGGGGTTCTAGAATCCTAAAGTATCTTTCCCGAGGTCGAAGGAAGTATAGTTAAAACTTGCAGCGTGAGTGGGGGTTTGCCAAGCAGAGAGGGACTGCCATGTGAACCATTAAGAGGCCGCCATCTTTCCTGAAGTGAAAAACGAAAACACAGGTCCATGACCTCCGCTCCACCATCCTTCAGGTATGGAGCCAGGATGCATGGATCCCATGAGGAGGGCTGAGAAGGCTTCTGCAGAGCCACTTCTACCCTCTGTTCCCTGTGTTTCCCTGGGTTTTGTACTTGATTTCCAGGTAAAGCAAAGCTCTATTACAATCCCTGCCTCCTTCACTGGCTCAGCCACATCCATCCATTCTTTGACAAGGAGAAGCAGCCCATGGACCATCTGAAGAAATGTCCCCTGATCCTTCCGACGCTTACCCTGGTATCCTACACTTACAGCCGGAGAAGAGCCCCCCACAAAAGTCTGGGTATGAGTGACTGACCTTCTTTTTGCAGTGAATGTATTCAGAGTCTGGTTGGGCCTGAGTCATGATCAGACTTTGCTGAAGTGATGGTTCTTTCTAGTTTATTAAAAAAAACAAAACAAAACAACAACGTAACCCAACATATAAGCGGGGACTTCATTCACATGGTCTGATTTCTCCTCAGCAAGTCTTTCTGGTTTGGGCAAGAAACTGGCATAGTATGGCAATTAACAGCAGACAAACGGAACACCAGATCTTTGGGGCATGGGGTCCAAAATCAACCAACAGGATGGGCTACGCACCCGAAGGACATGCCCTGACCCCCGCTCTTCTTTATCAATGAGTACGGAGTCTGACTTTGCAGACGCATCCATCTCTGTGTTCTTGCTCATTGCTAGAACCTTAGATACACAGTAACATCTCTATAGGATACACCCATGGCTGCCACATCAGCACCTTCTAGGGTGGGACCCGTGAGAAATTCCATGGGTCTCTCCTATCCACCTCTGGTTAAAAACCACTTTTCAAAATGAGATCTGAAGTTTCTTGGCGGGCCGTGGTTTCAAAAGAAACATAGCACAGTTGTAGCAAAAATATATCCAGAAGGACATTGCGGTATTGTGCAGTCAAAACCTTAGGGTCAATTTTCAACACTCTCAATGCAATTTACAGAATCCCATTGGGACACAACACAGATTCCCTCTAGAAAGCTAAATCCTGGCAGGGCATAATGAAGCTTTCCTAATGCTCTTACGCTGTAGATTCTGAGAAACTGGATTGAAATAACTTCTTTGGACGTCCTCTCGGTAGTGAAAAAAAAAACATTCTTTATGCAATAATTCTGACCTTTGTAAAACAAAACCCATACTGTCGCAGGACTTGGTTTTTATTTTACCTAAAAAACATCCTCTAATTTGCAAAGTATTTATTGTATGTTCTCTTAGTACTCTGTGACCTTTTCTTGAGAGAATGCTTTGAATTAAACAAAAACAAAGAGGCAGAGAAGAACATTGTAACCTCCATGCATTTTGGGGGGCGGGGGTGGGTCATGTGTGTTGGTTTCAAAAAGTAAGTCAAATAGATAATAAGGTACATGTGGCAGCATGAAGCGTGTTTACAAGGTCATTCAAGGCACCTTGTGATACAGCTTTCTAATGAACCTCTTGCACTGCATTTTCCATCCATGCCCCATCCCCCCAACATAGACCTTTTACCTCCATTTAAGCATGAACTGTCGGCCACCATGGTGACATCCTGTACTTCTCAGACTTCTGTGCCTTTGCTTATAAAGCAATTTTACTCTAATATCCAGGCTTTTGTGGGAGGAGAGGAAGGAGGGCTTTCCTCCTTAGAATTTAAAGATGGCAACTGTGTTCAATTTCTACCACTGGACATCATTCCCTACCTAGGACAGACCGTTCATCAATTTCCACAGTATCCTTTCCTATTCTGGAATCCTCAGAATCGTTCTTAACACAGCTTCTAGGCAGTTGCTACCATTTAATCAGTTGGTGGACGGATGAAA
This sequence comes from Herpailurus yagouaroundi, assembly GCF_014898765.1. NCBI lineage: Eukaryota > Metazoa > Chordata > Mammalia > Carnivora > Felidae > Herpailurus > Herpailurus yagouaroundi. Next base: position 13,450,947 of record NW_024412453.1, read on the forward strand.
CATCCATGCCATTCCTGCTCCATCTGTGAGGTTCCACCCTATGAAACTGACCTCTTTATGTCATCTAGGGAGGAATTCTGGGAATTTCACGTTTAATTTTATGTAGACCCCACCCCAATTCCAACTGTGTCACTTAAAATCTCCTCTCCTTTTCCCTGTCCCCAGGAGTTAATGGGTCATTCCCCATTCTATACTCCCATCACACTTAGAAAAATCTCCCTAGTCAGTCCTTTGTCAAGCTTGTGCTGCAACTTTTCATTTACATATTGGTCTTAGTCACAGGGAGCCTCCCCTGGGTCAGAGCCAAACCATTCTCAACTATTCCCAGCCCGTAGCAAAATACCTGACCTTCAGAAGGATTGATGAGTATGATTAAATTATTATATTTGTAAAGACACTTCTAGATTCTTTGATAAAAATAGTGCTTTGTCCAACCAATCTTTCCTGAGGGAGCCTGCTTTTGCCCCTTGTGTATAGCTGGGGATGTGCATGCCTAAAGTCCACAAGGAGTGACTTATAAACCTATCTGTCTACGGGATTCACTTGTTTCCTCCTCTTCTCTGGTTCTTTTAAGGTTGACTCAGATTAATATGAAATCTAAGCAGCCTCGTTCTGTGCCTGGCAGGAAGGAACTGGCTCCACATGGCAGACCGACACTTTGGAATAATCAGAGCCTTTGACTGTCATACTCAGTGATGCCACCATCATCAGCATCCAAGATTCCAGCATATCTACAGGGCCACTGCGGCAGGATTTGGAACCCTCCAGCTGACAGACAGTGAGCCAAGGTCTGTGTGTCAGGTAGGAAACCCAGCCCTTCCTTCTTACCTGAAGACTCCCACAGCTGTGGGGATCATTCTTGGCCCCTTGAGGGACATGGAGAAGTCTCAGAGGGGTGATTCCTATCACAGACAGGGAAGAGGAAGCATCTAAACTTTCTACTCTGCTGCCAACTCTTAGGTGAGGAAATTGGAGTCAAACCAGCTGGAACAAAGGTGCATTTTCACACCTCTGCCTTTACAGAGGCTGCTTCTTCTCCCCCTTATGGACTCTGCTCCGGCTTCGCCTCCTAGAAACCAGATCTACTTGCCTCTACTTGCCGAGTTCAGTTTCCTTCCTCTGCTTTTCTAGATTGTTGTACTGATCTATCTGATGAGTGTCTGACCATGGATGCTACGAACTCCAAGAGGCCATGAATCATGTCTCAGTCGTCTTTCATCCCCATGGATCCTGGGACCTAGGCTTAGAGGCGGGCGGTGGGGAGCGGGGGAACCTGATGAGAGGAACCACAGACTTTCGGGCAGGCAGCCATGTGGCACTCCCAAGAAGTACAATTAGAATGGATGAGGGCAAGGTAGAGAAGAGAGGCTGTTTTGAAAGTCTGCCCTTCATTTTAGCACCAAATAGGCAGAGTTCCAAGTAGCCCAGTGTGAATGACTAGGCCCTTCCTGTATTTTCTGAATTCCACAAAAAAAAAAAAAAAGAAAGAAGAAAGAAGGAAAAAATCATGTCAGAGAAACTGCTCGTCAAAGAACATGTCGACCTCAACTGCTTAGCAACTTGGAGTGGCTCACTTCTCTAGCTTCGAGGTGCAGATGAGCTAGAATGTTTGGAGAGCTGCTCCTATCTCTACCGAAATAAAAACAAACAAACAAAAAATTAAAGACACAAAGATAACAACAACACTTCATTAATCTTCCAAGAGCCAATGGGGATTGGGGACGACCTACTGTGGAAGGTTCTGAGAGTCTCACGGGCTGTCTGAACCTCCACAAGCATCTCTGTGCTAATCCTGAGTCACTTGAAAACGGAGCCCTTTGCTAGGATCCTGCTTTCCAATGTCACTTAGCCTAGTGACTCTGGAAAGAGGGCTAAGAGGAAAGCCCCGCTGGCAAATGGTAAACGAACACAGGAGACCAGTGTAGAGCTTCTCTGTCTCTAGTGCTCAGCTAAGGAAAGGTGGCTTGCAAGGACGGTCATTAATTGGGTGGGCACGTAGTGACATCTACCACTTGCCGGACACTGTGTGGGTTCTGGGGCCACACCTACTAAGCCTCATGCATCCTTCAAAAGAACGACACGCTGTCTCTTTTCGTACTCATAGGTTCAGGAACAAATACATATACAAGAAAGTGAACAAAGGAATGAGTCTGAATTGACCCCCAAAACCTTAGACACCGTGGTTATTTACTTTGGTTCGCTGAGATCAATAAAGTTTAAAAGTAATTTTGGCATAATTTTTATTAAGCGTGACCATTTTGACTGGCAAACTGGTTATTCCATATTTTTGTTATATACTGCAGTCATAACTAAAAATGTATTACTATAGTTATAGTAATTACAGCTAAAAACAATACTTTCATTTTCTACACAAAAAAGGAAGCCTTTATTCAATATTTGCCAAAAAAAATTTTACACTGCATTTATTCCTCCCTAATAACAGGTGTCAGGTAGTATTATTCCCTCTTTAGAGACGGGAAAAATGGCACAGAACAAGGATGTCATTTATGAAAAGACTTATCATCAGTCAGAGGCAAATTCCAGGTGAGAAACAAGCTATCTAGACTTCTAGAACATTACTCATTTTATCAGTGACTCCTTACTTCCATTGTCACAGAAGGAGTTTTTAAGCATTGTTTTAAATTAGAATACAAATAGGAGGGACGCCTGGGTGGCTGGGTTGGTTAAGAGGCTGACTCTTGATTTCAGCTCAGGTCATGATCTCATGGTTCATGAGGTTGAGCCCCAAGCTTCAGCATGGAGCCTGCTTGGGATTCATTCTCTCTCTCTCTCTCTCTGCCCCTCCCCCACTCTCTCCCCCCTCTCTGCCCCTCAAAATAAATAAATAAACTTAAAAATATATAAACAGGAAAACATTGGTCCTAAATGAAAAAACTAGCTCTGAGCGGGTGACGGAGATAGTTCACTGAAAGAGGAACCCGCAAAGGTCCTTTTCATAGGAGGGGTACTTTAAGAAGGTGACTGGCAGTCATGCCCTGCCCTCAGTCCCCTGCTGGTTCTTATAATCACCTGCATCATCAAAACCACCTAGGGGATTTTTTAAACACAGAAAACCAGGTCCTACTTCCAGGGTTGCATTTTCAACAATGTCGCCTGTTGTCAGGGGACCACCCCTGGAGCAACAATGGAGAGCCAGTCCCCCAAACCTCAGTGGTGTGAGTGCTTGCCTTCCTCAAACGGGAGGTTTTCCAAGCCTGGGAGACTTTAGGAATCCCCTGGGAAGAATGTTAAGTCGTGTGCCTTCAAAGGCACCACTCCCAGGGAACGCCACTCGGTTGGTCAGAAATCTGCACTCCTGATCAGCAACCCAGGTGATTCTCCTGCTCCGTGGATGCACTTCGAATAATCCGGGCCTAAGGGCATCTTCCACAGGTGTAGGAAGAAAAAGTAAAAATGGCTGAATATATCTGGTCTGATAACTTGTGTGGGCAAAGAGATAGAGCCTATTTATTTTTTATCTTTGCGTTTTGTATGCTGACAACTTTTGTCTCTGCTTTTTTGGCATTTCGAACAAAGAGTAACAACACCCAGTCCTAACTAATCTGTCAAACTCTTTGGAGGTGGGCTGCTAAAGAAGGTATGCAAAGTCACCAACAGCATAATCCTAGGGAGGCCACACTTGATTTCCCATCCAGATGAAGACATTCTCATTTCTGCCCTACTTTTAGGGACTGAAGAGTGTTCCCTCCAAATTCATACAGTATAGTCCTAACCCCCAGGACCTCAGGACATGACTGTATTTGGAGATAGGCTCTTTACAGAGGTGATTAGATTAAAATTAAGGTAGACCCTAATCCCCTGTCACTGATGTCCTTATAAGAAGAGTACATTAGGACACAGACCATGTGAGGATTCGGGGAGATGATGGCCATCTACCAGCCAAGGAGAGAGGCCTTGGAAGAAACCAACTCTGAGCACCCTTGCCTCTAGAACTGTGAGAAAATAAATTTCTGTTGTTCAAGCCACCCAGTCAGTGGTGCCTTGGCATGGCAACCCCAACACACTAATACACCTGCCTGCCTCATGGGAGCTCTGCCCTGAGGATCAGTGAGGCTCTGTACTATGTGAGGGCCATTCAAGCAACAAACTTAGATGCTAGATATAGAGGTCTGGGAGGGAGCCATCTGGTCCCGGCCCATGGAGGTTATTGCCTCCAATCAACACATTTATCCAAAGTACCCCTGACCTGTAGATACCTTTCCCCCCACCTCAGTTATGCATTAAAAAATTGTTTTTAATGCTTATTTATTTTTGAGAGACAGAGAGAGACAGAGTACAAGCAGGCAAGGGGCAGAGAGAGAGGGAGACACAGAATCCGAAGCAGGCTCCAGGCTCTGAGCTGTCAGCACAGAGCCCGATGAGGGGCCAGAACTCATGAACCTCGACATCTTGACCTGAGCTGAAGTTGGACACTTAACAGACTGAGCTGCTCAGGCGCCCCTTTAGTTATGCATTTTTCAACATAGACCAGCATTCAGCTAATCCATGTAAGAGTATTTTCACAGCTAATACTTAATGCTTTTATACATGCCTGAAAGATGAGCCTCTCTGAAGGGTTATGGCCCAACTTTAAATACTGAGGTATTTGCATTTAGGCACAGATGTTGCAGAAAATGCTGTCTGTATATTTCAGTCTTATAAAGTGAATCATGTTTTAATTGAACCAGGGGACTTCCATAGTTAAAGGAGCCCTGAAGTGAATCTGTATACAGTATAAATAATCTCTCACTCCAATTTTCATAATTTGGATTTTCAAGTTTGGATTTTCATAATAATTAAAAAGAAACACATGATCTCTTCTTTTTTTTTTTTTTTCTTTTCACTTTTCTTTTTGACATAATTTCAGACTGTACCAAAAAAACAAAAACAAAAACGAAAAAAGTTCCAGGAATACCATACCAGGAACAAGATCTTTGTACGACTTCCTCCCTGATTATCTGTGATTAAAAAACTGCAACGACTTACTTGAACTGCTCTTATTTTTCTGCCACCAAAATTCTGGCTAAGAGTGGTTTTTACAGAAAATATTCAATTGACGCAATATGATAATAAACACATCAGTGGTAGCGATTCCAAAAGTTACTTATCAAATACCCGATAAGTACTAAGCAAACCCACTTGATGCTTCATTTGGATTAGTATCCCCTACTCTGAATCCTGTAAGACAGGTACTATCATCACATCTATTTAATAGATGAGGATACTGAGACATAGAGAGTTTTGCCCAAGGTCACACAGATAGAAATCTTACAGTGCTGAATGCAAGTCAAACCAACCAGATTCCTGGACTTATGGATTTAAGGCTCATCTTCTAAATCAGGTGGAGGCAAACTAGAGCCTTTTGGCCAAATGCAGCCTAGCACTGTTTTTGGATGGACTGTGATCTAAGAATGTTTTTTTTACATTTTTATATGGTTGAAAAGCAATCCATAGTATAGGACAATATTTGGTGACAAAGTGAAAAATCACATAAAATTCAAATTTCAGTATCTATCAAGAAAGTGTTCTTGGAATACAGCCACACTTGTTCCTTTACATGTTACTTACGACTGTTTTTAACCTGCAAGACAGAGCTGAGAAGTTACAGCAGACACCTTATTGCCCACAAAGGCTAAAATATTCACTCTCCAGACCTTTACAGGAAAGGTTTGCTGACCCCTGTTCTAATGTCCCCTTTCTGTGTGGAAGACACCAAAGGGACTGCATTAGTCCCTCCCTGGCAAGCTGTCACTGACTATTTCAGAGAATATCATTCGATCAGTACTTTCTAAAATTTAACTTTATTTCATTTTTGTTAAAAACAATCAACCCCCCAAATTTAAAGACATATTCTTTGAATGCTCGCCAAAATTTTCTTTCTGATTCATTGCTGTTCACGACAATAAAACAACAAGAAAAAAAATTGTCCTGTAAGATATTTGTGGAAGGCCAGCAAGGTAACCATAATGAAAACAATGGAAACACTTTTCTCTCCTAAGGTATTTGGCCTTCAGGGTTATGGCCCTTAGTATTTAGGTCAGGGCGACCTTAGATACAGCCTTGCTCCTAACATTCTAAGGGGTGCTGAATCACCTGGGGACGATTTTACAATGCATATTCTCATCTGCAGTGGGTCATGAGAATCTGCATTTCTAATCAGCTCCCAGGGGATGCCCTAGGCTGCTAACAATAGTAAAATGCTTAAGCGAAGTCAAGTACAGCTAATATTAATGATGCCACTGAGTTTCAGGTATTGAACCAGGTATGCCGTGCACACACTATGATTTTTTTTTTTCTTTTTCTTATCAAACCCACACAGAAAGTAAGGCCCAGAGAGAGAAAAATAGGAGACCAAACAAATCTGAGCCAGCTTGGTGCGACTCCAGAGCTCAGACTCACTAACGAAGCTCCATCTGCTTATTAATGGTGATCCTAGGTCTTTAGGTGTTGAAACATCCTCTCCGACAGTGGGGTGATAAATCTACCCCATTTGCACTAAAGCCACATCAAACAGTTCCACAGTTGCCTTCTGGCTGCAAACACCTGACTCTTCCAGGCTAAAAATGTTTGCTAGAACCTCATGATCACATTTAAGAATCTGTGATAGGGTTGTAAATCCAACCAAGGAAGCCTCTGGGCAGGATGTATCTTCTATAGATAAGAAAATCCCACTTGCAAGATCTCAGTAAGACAGGGAGGAAAGAAACACAGAGGGCGGAGAAATGGTGAACTCTCAAGGTCTCACAGTACAGCCGAAAAAGCATGAGCTTTGAGAGTTTTAACGCTGAGTTTTGTGTTCTGGCCTCACTAAGTGTAAGTTTCTTTGATCTTCTGCAAGTCCTTTAACATCCCAGACTTGGTTTTCACATCTGTAAAATAGGGACCAAAAAACCCTACTTCACTGAGAATTGAAAGGATCAGATCTGCTACACGGAAGGATTTGACAAATCGTGGATAGTAAGTGGCCTCAGTAATAAGAATTATCACTGAATAATATATATAAAGAACATACAGTATTATTATATTACTATGACTTTGAATCCCCAAATACAGCACTTTGGGACTACTTTTGTCTCACTGTTCCTTGAAGAATGGGGAAGCACGTTGACGGCTGCTGAACTGTGGGGTGTAGCCTCAGAATGCTACACATAACAATGAATGGAGAGCATTTTAAGGTTGGGAATTAATTGCCAACATTTACACTGGGGGAATTTCATGTCACAAGACAGGTGTCTGGCTTCTCTTGAGGAATCAGGAGATGGGGCTGCATGGGTGTGGGCCCCAAATCGCCTTGTGGCGGGGCCTCAAAGGGGGATGGGGAGAGGACACCCCTCCCTGGAACTGAGATGTGACCCTTTCAACTACATTCATCTTGCATCTCGTAAAGACATTTTACCTTGTAATCTATTATGAAGGAAACAAATGAGAAATTGCACTTCACCTAACATGTGTGGAGTTTACAAGTCTCTGCAAATCACCCAGACTGCCTTTCTCTCTCTCTCCCTCTCTCCTTCTCTCTTCCTCTCTCCCTGTTTCTCTCTTTCTCTCTTCTTCCTAGGGATAAGAATCTCAGAGATGCTGCAGAAGCCCCAACCCCCCCTAGATGGCTTTCCCTTGGGACCCCTCTTCTATTTCACTTGCTAGTACAGAGCTGTATTTTAGGGGGAACCGAAGTATTTGTGGAATGGGGGTAGAGATTCATCCAGAGTCCCCTTCCCATCCCAGTTTAGGTTTAAACTCCTGACCCCACTCTTTTGGTAAGAGCAGAAAATGTACTTCCACTTTGAATCTCCCAAAGAAAAATCAGATACATTTGTTTAAACAAGCTTCCCACACCGCAAACACACACACGCACACCCGTGGGCTGAAAGCAAATAGAATATTTCAGCTGGTGAAAACGGTTTTCAAAAATGACAAAATTAATTCAGAAGGTCTTTACAATATCATATGTCTATCAAACAAACACTAGAAACACACAAATAGACTCATCTTTTTTTCCCCCCAGAGGAAATATCAGTGATATTGGGGTGTTCCTGTTTTTAAAACGACACTGGGTTTAATATAATGGTAAGCGTACATCGATTAACCTCTGCGTTGGGTTTAAATGTAAAACCCATTAACTAATTTAATCGCCTCCAAAAAATAAAAAAAAAAATAAAAAAAAAAACAGCCTTTGGCATTATTCTCTGAATAATCCTTGTTCAGTCTCCGTAATGGTATACTGTTTAATGAAAAACTCATTAGATTGTAGCATACGGCATAATTAATTCTGCCTGATTCTTTTGGTGTGAACAGCTAATGCAGATGCTGGGTTCCATTTTCCATTGGCTTTATTAATTTTTCATAAACCAATATTTCGACTGTAATGGGTTGTAACAGGTCCACAGAAGTTCTAGAAATGCATTAACTGTCACCCACGTAGTTAATTTAAGTAGGATTTTGCTATTTGTGTTGTTGGTTCTTCAACACTACATTTTTAAAAGACGGCTTCATTTGATGCTTAGAGAATGATTATCTACATATAATTAACATACAGGGTATTAAACAATATTTGGCCAATTCGTCTTTATTTATATACAACTTAATTGGTCGGGCTAATAACACTGAACTATAAATTTTGACAAGCATGCGAAAAGTGGGAAGCACCAAAACTATGTGATTTATAAATGAATGGCAACACAAGTTAAAACATTAAAAAAAGAAAAATGAAATCGTGTCATTTTTAAAGTCTGCAGATTTGCTTTTCTAGGAAGAGATCGGGACAAAGCCAGTAAACAAGTTTTATAATAGCCTCCGTGTCAGGCACTGGCTTAGTAATCCTGGGGTCTGTCTGGAGCCTGATCTCTACAACGGCTGAGAAGTTGCTGATTCGGTTTAACCTCTTTCAGCCTTTTAGGGCTTGGTTCACATATTTGTAAGAGTCCTCATGATAAGACTATTATTTGTTTCAAGTGCAGATAGGAGTGCTAACTCATCACTGGGTGGTCTTGTTTGTTTTATTCTGTTTTAATTATCAGAGTTTTCAATGGTTGCCTGTCACTCAAACGACAGATTCCAGAATCCACATTCCTTTTATATAGTATTGTCAGGGCTTTTGCAACTTTTCTCTAGGAGGTACCCTCTGATCTCAACAGATCAGTACTTCTCAGCTTTGGGGGGGAACCTGATTTTGCCACAGAAATCTCTATATCCAGTGCGGATCAAGCACCTATATATATATATATTTTATTTTAATACTTCTCAATGGATTCTGCAGATAAAGGTTGAGAAACCCTTCTGGGTTCTACCAAACTCCTTCTAACTCACCCACCACAAAGATCTTTCTTCATTTTCTTCCCAGGAGAACTCTTCCTTATCCTTCAAAACCCAATTAATACCCCCTCTCTAGCTCCTAATGCAGAGAGGGTTGTTCTTTTTTTAGCATTCTGGTGGGCAGGCATCATCATTTATTATACATTAAGTTTATCTTTCTGCCGCTCTCAATGCTCTAAGGAACTTCAGAGGGATGAGGGGCTCCCCCAGTGCTTACCACACTACCTGGCATTTCACAGGCCTTCAGCACTGCGATTCTGCCCGCCCACACAGCTGCACATATTCACTGACTGGCCCTTTATCGAAGACATTTGCAGACTCCTGCCCTAAGTGAAAAGCCACACATTTTTTTCCCTCTTTCATAACTAAATCCAGCTTGATCTTTTCTCCTAGAACTAACACACGCAGTGGTAAGTCTCATCTTATACCTTCCTTCCTCCTGACCACTACATTCACGACCTTCTATATATATGAGCTCTGTATTCTGAGTTCACAACCAGCTTCTCCTTCTTCTCCCCCACCCGCCTCTCTCTCCTCCTTCTTCTTTTTCCTCCTCCCTCTCCCCTACTCTTTCTTCTTCTCCTTTTCTACCTCCTCGACCCCACCCCTCCCCCTCTTCCTTCTGTTGTGTAGGAAAGGGGTAACTCCACAGGTCTGGGCTGCTTAAACCCTGCACATTCCCCCCAGGATGCTTATCTTCAGGACTGGCCCTTGGACACCTCCTGGTAGATGAGTTGTAAACCCTTGGAATATTCTACCTGATAAAACTGTTTTGGGGTGCCTGAGGCCTTGGGCCACACAGTACCAGTTTGATAAGACAGTTTCTGGTAGCAATGTGATTTATGGTGAATACTTCCTTTTGCTCTTTGGGCTATGGTTTGAGTAGTTGAGGTCAGTCATACGGGGGCTCCACATCTATGGGGCTGCCTCCCAGGAAGCGGACTGACATCCAGCTGATGACACTTTGGGTTTGCCATCAGGCACCACTGCAGGGAAAGTTAAGCACATTGCGTACTTCCACTGGAAGGGTGCACCCAGAGGCTTTTGCCTGGTTTCTTCTGGATTCTAACTCATTTGCTCTTTTCCTTTGCTAATTTCTTTAAAAAAAAAAAGTTTATGTTTATTCATTTTTGAGAGTGAGAAAGCGAACATGAAAAGGGGAGGGGCAGAGAGAGAGGGAGACAGAGAATCTGAAGCAGGCTCCAGGCCCTGAGCTGTCAGCACAGAGCCCAATGTGGGGCTCAAATCCTTGCATTGTGAGATCATGACCTGACTGAAGTCGGATGCTTAACCGACTGAGCCATCCAGGTGCCACTTCCTTCGCTGACTTTTCATCTGTATCCTTTTGTAATAAATCAGAACTGTGACTAAAAGAGCCTTGCTGAGTCCCTAAGAGCACATCTAAGCAAACACAGAGCCTGATGATGGTCTCATGGATCCCTGACACAGTTCTGCAGCATACAATCAAGCTTTATGCTTTTTCCATTCTGGAGTCAAAAATCACAAAGTAATGCCCAGAAGAGGAAACATCTGAACGAAGGTCTCTTTTTGACTGCCACTGATGACTACAGATGCTCATCCATCTTTCGCAGGAGCTACTGGTAGGGCTTGAGAAAGATATTTGGTGCACATGTGACATTTTTACTAATCTGCTTCTGTCAGGACAGCGGTTCCCGACCTCAGCAATATCAGCATTTTACACCAGATCATTCTTTGTGGTGGGGGCTGTCTTGTGCATGGTGGGATGTTATGCGGCATCCTTGGCCTCCACTCCCTAGATGCCAGCAGCCAACACCCCATGCCCTCCCCCCCTCAATATGTGACAATGAAAAAAATGTCTCCTGGAATTTCCCAGTTCCTCGGGGGGGGGGGGGGGAGATGGCAAAATTATTGCCAGTTAACAATCACTAACCCAAGATACTGGATTAACTAAAGCATATGTGGGAGGTAATGTGTAATAAAATGGGATGGGCTTTGGAATCACTGAGATTTGGCTTTGGACTGAGCTCTTGAAGTTTTGAAGTCAACAGCCTTGTACAACATAACGTTACTAGATATCTCATTTATCTGCAGAATGAAGGAAATGACACTTGTCCTCCAAAGTTGTAATCTCTGTAAACATATGTGGAGATCCCAACGTGGAGTCTGGCGTGCAGCAAATAATATTACATGCACAGATACTTGTATTCATTTTCAGTATGTTCTATGACCTCCAGGATAGAAGACACGGCAGGCATATCCCAGTCTAGTCCTACTGAGTAAGCTGAACAAGGTAATGGAAAGTGTGGGCTCTGAGGTCAGAAAAAAAGACCTTTATATAAGAAACCTATTTTTTTTTTACATACTAGTTCTATGACATAAGGAATGAGATGAACTCTCCAGTAAGCCCTGGTTTCAAAATTTCCATACTGAAGAGAACGCTATAACATTTTTATGAGGATTCAAGGAGAGGCAAGGTGTTTTGCACGGTGCCTGGCTCGGGTCGGTGCCCAGAGCAGCTTATTTATTGTTGCTGATGTTTTGGGTTGCTCCCTTTGAAATCGATCCAGAGCCAGAAAGGCAAACCTCGTCTTTCTCCCATGGTGCCGACTCAGGGCTTCTCCTTTAAGAGTCCTGTCACTTCCTGCTTGGGGGAGGCCTCCTTGGTAGACTTGCCGTGCAACAGAATGAGAACTAATTTTATCGAGGAAGTGTAGTTCTGAGCACATAATCCAGTTCTGATCCTATTTGGAGATCAAAATTCCCCACAGATTCCGTCCAAGCTGAGCTGCATTCCTTCCGTGGGGCAGGGAAGGAAGGACACCGGTAAAAACTACGGCCGAATGTGGGCAGGGATGGAGTGCAATCTGATAAGACAGATGGGGAAAGGGGAAGAGAGAAGGCAAGTGAATTGCAACCAAAAGGGGAGGCGGAGGTAAACAGATGTACCAGATAAAGTCTTTGAAGTGGAATATTTCTAGGCTGAAAATCCTTTGCTTGGGGACTTCAATCTGGACTCTTCTGTTTCAGTTCACTGAAGTGCACTGCATTTGAATCTGGCAGATGTGTGAATTATACAAAACACTGCAGAGCCAAAGGTCATTGCTCTGAGTCTGGTCGAGGCTGGTCCTTTGGGTGGATGTGGGCATCGTTAGAGCCACTGGGGATGCCCGAATGTTAGCTGCTTTCAGGAGCTCCGAGTGGTAGCAGACACCTTGCAGACCCACATCACGTTCTTTCAGGATGCTAAGGTAGTCACCCCAAACGCATATGCTATACCCGGGATTTGGGCACATCATTCCAAGCCCAACCCAAGTCTGGGATGGTGGCCAATAAAAGGAAAGCAGCCTGTGTCAGGAACCCCAGGTATCACAGGTTCTGACAGTCTTACTTTTTTTCAGATGCTATTGTACCCAAATTGCAGGAGGGGAATTGGAAAGAAGTCCATCCAAAAGTGCGGCTAAAGGTCATTCTCTCTATGACCCCTTATGGGGGGAGCCACCAGGGGGGAGACCTACATCTACCTTCTTTTGACTCAATTCTTGTATGTGAATCATGGTTCACAGTGGCCAAAAGCCCATAGAAAACCAATACCTTTGTACGGGTAATCCAAGGTCAAATACAGCTGCCCTTTCGAGATAAGCAATCACAGAGTGCTCCATCCAACCTCTTCATTTTTAAACTTCATATTGAGATCCCAATCCACTTTCCCATCATCTAGCCTGATATCAAGGCATGTGGTCTGTGGGCAGGTTTTTACCGATGTGGACACAAACAATCTAGGGAACTTCGGTGATCACACTAATCTCCTATATTTTGATTTTACTTTACAGTCTATAAAATTCTTTTCCACCCATTATCTTATCTGATCCCTCCTATCACCCCAGGATAACCCAGTTTCAAGACCTGACCACCTTTAAAATGTGACTTTGCAGCCAAGCCTGCTTCTTTTAGTACTTCCCCCCACCCCCCAGTCTTGAAACCAGAAACATTTATTTTTAGGAGGAATGTCCAATTAAGGATCGCTTCCTACTCCCCCTTGCAAAAAAAACCCAAAACTGCTAATAATAATGGTATTCCCAGAAGAGAGTTCACCACCATCTTCACGGTTTCTAAGTTGATTCGCTCTGTATCTCTCTACTTTGTTGTCTTTGGGACCTAACCTGCATCTCAGGTTTGCATTGCATTGATAAGTCTTTTCCTTTCCCTATTGACTCGTGGAGTAATTTAACTCAATTCCAATTTTCCTTTGCAGGCGGGGTGTACAAACTCACATCCACGGAAGTGAGTTATGTGTGTTCAAGTGGTGCATCTTATGAATCTTGTTAAGCTTTGCCGCCTTATAGCCCCACTGATGGAATATTTAATCACAGAAATGAGTTGGCAGATATGATATATGGTGTGAGTGAGCTTCTCTGCCGTCTTACCGGCAATTGAGAAACGGACGAATTTGCCATTTGTCAGTACTGTGTCGACAACTGTGTATAACCTTCTGTTATTTATTTTTACTTTGTTTTACTTATGTATGAAGATTAAAGGTGCGTGCTTTCAATCAACAGTTTCATTGGCCAGATATCATGATTCTCCGTAAAAGGCACCACTGTTTTTTTTTTTTTTAATCTTTTTATTAGATAGTAACGGAACGGCTCACAATGAAGGGGGAACCCCTTTTGATGCCTCCTCATTGAGATGATTAGAAACACTATTTCTAATTATATTAAGTAACTTGAAGCATGCTACTGGGAACGCATAATTTGCAGGTAGTGTACTTTGATTTAATGCCTTCAATTTTTTTTATAAGTCTAAAATGGAATGGTCTTAGATGCTGGCTAAAGTCTTTGAGATCTACCTGGGCATTTTTTTTTAATTGACTTATCAATGATTTATCTTGAGAATAAGCCCCAAGGAGCCCAAGGATGATTAGATGTAAGCAAAATAATCAATGCCTTACAGCTTTGTAGGAAAACAGCCACTTGTCTTTGGAGGAGATTCATAGGATATGCCTATTTATGCATACCTGCTTCTGAAGACTAGTTTCAGATTGAGCGTTCTTCCAGGTAGGACTTGGTAAGAGTTCAGAAAAACACCCGAAATGAAAGGCCTTTCACAACGTCTTTCTAAATGCTTCCCCTGCTATGTGTGTGTGAGGGAGAGTGTGCGTCATAATTTATCAAAGCAAATTAATACTGTTCAGCTGGTAATTAAAGATCCTCATTAAGAGGTGCTTCTGCCCTCTCCACCCCAACCCTGCGTTAGCAATAAAAATGCACTCAGGGCGTCAAGAGGTTATATACGAAAATCAATAACCTGCCATTTTATAATTAAAGAGAAAATAAATGTTAGGGAAAAGTCCACTAAATTAGGAAAATTACCTTTAGGAGAGATTGAAAATATTGATTTTAATTTACAAAATATGTGAACTTTTCATGCCCCGTTCTGAGAGACAATTGGAGGCTGGGTTGTTAATTCTGCATAAGCTTCAGAAAATCGATAATTATACTATGGGAATATCATGATATTTGTCATTAACACAAAATCTTATATAGAAAAGTGCCTAATAAGCCTGGCTTTCTATCTCAGGCAGATACAGGGTTGGCTTGCTAAATATCCACAGCGAATCAATGACAAGGTCTTCATTTCGGCTTTGAGGCACGCTGGAAATTGCAAGAGAAATCCAGGCTGTGTTTATAGTTGGGGGAATTCACAAAGGCCCCTAAATCCTTAGCCGTGGATATTCAAGTGGATGACGTTAGTAAGTATACCTGCATAGGGAAATGAATACATGCCACATCTGCATTTGCATCTATGCATTAAGGTGCCCGTAACTTTTGACGTAAGCTAGCTAGATTCTCAGTGTTTATGGGTCTTCAAATATTTCAAAGGACTTGTTCTGGAGTGTTGGATTTGGAGCAACATTTCCGAATATCATGAACTCTGTTGACCTCCATATACAGATAATATAGGCAGAAAGAGAAAGTTTCTGATTATTAAGGATACCCCGGGTAGTAGCAACACTAACATGCATATACAGATTTCTCCAGTGACACTTACTCATGCCCCCCCCCTTTTTTTTAGATTTAAGTTTATCGGAGCATCTCGTAGAAATAATTATTTGGGTGCGTGGACTCCTTAAAACTGCCCCTGACAGAACCAGTTAACTCATCTGAATGTGGAGGATATGGTGGCCGTGGCTGTTGGAACAATCCAACATTATTATTTCACTCCTCTTCTTTAACTGGACTGGTTTGGACATAGAGCTGTAGTTGCCTGATCTACCACCACAGGCCACACTCAAGAAGAAGTATGACTTCTAGTATTCACACAAAAAAATAAAGAAGCCATATTAACCCGGTTGTAAAGAACCCAGGCTCTTGGTTTTACAGTCTAGCTAGCTTCTTACCCACTTGAAATCTTAGCCCTTTAGTGCTAAGGTAGTCTACGTACTTTATTTTTTTTTTAAGTTTATTTATTTATTTTTAGAGAGAGAGAGAGAAAGGGAGAGAACAAGCGGGAGAGGTGCGGAGAGAGAGAGGGAGAGACAGAATCCGAAGCAGGCTTTGCACCACCAGCAGAGATCCGGATGTGGGCCTCGAACTCACAAACTGTGAGATCATGACCTGAGCTGAGATCAAGAGTCAGACACTTAACCAACCACGCCACCCAGGTGCCCTCGTACTCTCTGTACTTTAGTTTTCTCACTTGGAAAACCGCCGTGAGGATTTAAATACATTAATTAAGGTAAAGTGCTTGGAACAGTGCCTGACCACGGATAATATTCAAGTAAATATTAATCTTTATTGTAACTTGTTCGTAGCCACTACTCCCATGATGTAACTTCTGCAGCTGGGCTCAGGGCTGATCTGAATGGCTGTTCTAACCTTCTAAAAGTCATGCAGGTTAATTTATTCTTGTACATACAAGTCAGTGTGAATGGATTCTTCTGTCCTGACGTCCTCTTCAATACCCACAGATACGCAGTGAGGTTTGAAATCCCTTCTCAAGGAGAGGTTTGGTGTTATTTTGGTTGCTTAGGTCAGATGACCAGAAACTAACTACACTGCATGGGACCAGAAACATGGACTTCTTCTCCCTATCCCAAGTCACACATTTATACCCTCTCTCATCAGATGACTTCTTGCTTCTTGTTCTGGACTCATTAATCTGGGGAGAGTAACGCCCTTATGGCAGAGAGGGGAACGTTCATTTATTTGCTTTCATTTGCCCAATGTTTATGTATTGCTTGCTATGCACCACTCTTCACATATTAACCCATTTAATTCTAATAAACACCTGTGAGTCTGTTACTATTATCATCTTCCGCTTAACAGATGAAGACACTGAGGCACAGAGAGGTTAAGTAACTTGCCTAGAGTCACACAGCTGGCCAGGATTTGAACCTGGGCTGAGTACAGTGTTCACATTCCCCACTTTGCTAAATGTCCTCTCAGTGGATGAGTTCCACCATACAATCATGGAAAGACTTACAGCTAAGTTTTTGCTCCCCCAATAAGAGTCAGCACAGCTGCTTTACAGGCATAGAGCTGCTGGACTTCACCCAGGCTTGGGGTAGAAACCACATGTGAGGAACAAACATTGCCTGTCCAAAATCCAGAACTCACCTATCATCTTGGGTCTTCCCAGATTTACCATTTTTTTCTTTGTCAGGTTGATTACTCTGCTGGATAGCTATCCGAATATGCCATATTCCCCTGTCATGCACTAGGGTTGATTCAGGATCAGAAAAATGACAGAAGGCATCCCGGAAGAAACCAAGCAAGGGGTAGGACTTACTTACCATCAAGAGGTCACTAAGTGAGTGGATCTAGACCAACGGGTCATTTATCTCTCCTTATTAAAGAGCAAGGGCCCCATCAAAGAAAGGGTTCTTTTCCATACCCGCGTGGAAACTACTAAAATTCTAAGGTGTTAAACGCAACCTTGTTTTTTATTTTTTTTATTATTTTTTTAGATGTTTTTATTTATTTTTGAGACAGAGACAGAGCATGAGCAGGGGAGGAGAAGAGAGAGAGGGAGACACAGAATCCGAAGCAGGCTGCAGGCTCTGAGCTGCCAGCACAGAGTCCGACGCGGGCCTCGAACTCACAGTGTGAGATCATGACCTGAGCCGAAGTCGGCACCCCAAACGCAACCTTGTTAATGGACAACACGATAACAGGCAGAACCAGTCTCAGTCACTGCTTCTTCTGGGTCATTCTCTCTCAAAATGTGATGACCAAGTTTTCGACACAGGTTTCCCGATCAACCGCTAGCTGGAGGGTAGCAGGGAAGGGCCAAGGGGAGAGACTTCCCTCGGAAGGGCAGGGCAGAGAGGAATATGGAATTGCTAAGGAAATGTGATGCATGGAGAAAGAAAGACCACTTCTTTTTTTTTTTTTTCGTTTTCTAAATAATCCTCCTCTTGGCAATTTCAACTCACTGCCACATTATTGGAATAAGTGAGCCAACTCAGCTTCGCTGGGAAAAAAAATGCGACCCCACACGGAAACGTATGGCAAAAAACACATGGAGGGACACTAAATAAAATTGGGCAAGAACAGCTCCACATTCGTTCAACATACCCTTGAACAAGGCCTCAATGCTTTTTTGAGGCGAAATCAATGGAAAACATCATAAGGAGCAGGGGCTCCACGCATAGCTCACAGTGTAACACACATACGTGATGTCCCTTCATTTTTTCAAGGGTTTTAAACACTTTTGGTTTTGCTTTAGGAAAAAAAAAAAAACCAACAGTCCCTCAGAACTTCTGAGGAGAGGGATTTTACTTGGTTCAGATTATTTCATGAAACCTATTCTCTAGTAGCAGGCAAAACACATCGAGAACAGACGAAGAAGTCATGCACAGAGGAAATTTTTACCTGCATAGAATTCGGGGCTGTAGACCGCACCCACAACTGGATTCAATTTCCAGCCTTAAAACAAATACACAAAAACATGATTATCACATTTGATTCAACAACTCACATCACTACAAGCGAAACACAAATCAAATGGGGTGGTGTATATATATATATTTTTAATTTTATATTCAGAGGGTATATAGTCTGGGGATGCATAAAAATGATTTGTAACCTATACCTGGGAAGGCAGATTTATGCCTTTCTTTGATTGGCTGCCAATACAAGTTAATAGTATGGAAACTATTGACCAGCTACAGGTGAACTTTTTGAAAATGATGTGGTGATTAATTTTCTCCCATGCTAATATTCTCTAGAACCACTATAATAATTGCAAATTTTTTGTCTTCTTTCATGGATCACTGCTAGGTAATCCATCATATGCCCCTTTGCATTTAGTCCCCCCAAATTTGAAAGCTCACATAAACAGAATTCTTTGCGGATACATATTCTGATAATTGTCATTCCTAATTATGACCCAGAGAATTCCGAAGTGCTTTTTACATCCCAAAGAAAATGACATTTATCCACGAGAGATTAAGTGTGGAATACATTTCAGCACATTCAGGAACCATAAAAATTCTTAATCAATGCATGATACCTAAGGTAACTTTCAAACAACCTGTGTATAAGAGGAACAGAATCCTGTAATTTTCCCAGTGTTCTGGATGGAGCATTTTCTGTCAAATGAATCCTGGCCCCTTAGGAACTTTTACTCAAGAAAAGAACATACAAGAATATGTGCAAATTGAGAAGCTGTGCACATTACACACCCACTGGGCATCATTTAGGGAACAACCTCCAAAGAATGGCCATGTTTTAGGGTTTGGTAATCATTTCCTGCTCCTGCTGCTAAGTCTTTATGAAAACATCCATTAAATAGAATTCCTGAAAGATAAAGAAGGTCAGGTGTGCTGCCTTTTATGGAAAACTTTGTGTCCTTGGGCTGAGGGTAAAACACCCGGGGTCCTTTAGCAAATGCTCCTGAGAAAAGGCAATGGTGAAAGGTGGGATGTGAGAGAAGGTATTTCTGACATGGAAAGCTCTTCCCAGATGAAGGGGTAGGACATCCTATCATCTGACCTAAGTGATGCACCTGTAAGACCAGCCAAGAGGTAGCCACAATCTACTCATCCTTTAAGGAACACACAGGTTCGATATCTCCAGAGACAGGCCCCTGGACGGACCAAAGAACTTTCTACAACTTTCCAAGAATTTTCTGTTTCTAAGAGCTTTCATCCAACTTGAATACGCTGGCAACTTTACACTTCCCTAGGATGGTCTTAAGATAGGATTTTTCAAAGTGCTCTGCTTGCATACCTGGGAGGCTTATTAATGGAAATGTCTGGCCCCATTTTCACCAGAAAGAGACATAAAATTCTGAGATGTGTTGCCCCAACGGTTTCTGAACCGTCACACTGACACCTTCCTCTCTTACATTAACCACATCTTGTCATATAGGAATTTCTATAGTGATATAAAAATGAAAATTATCTGGCACATTTCAGAAAATGTGTTTTATGAATGTGGAAAATGACTTCAGTTTGACCAACTAAAATTCCACTACTTCCTAAAAAAAAAATACCCAATTTCTGGGGACATGGGAACTAATGTCTACATTTCTAGACCTTGGAATCAAGCCCCAAATAGAGAAAACTGGTTGAAATTAAAGTTTCAGGATGATATCGACATATTTAATGGTCTCCTTCCCTAGTCCTTCACAGAAGTCTAGATTTGTGAAAGAAGTACATAAGGACCCATACTAAATGAATAATTAAGTTATGAATTTATTACTCTTTTTCTTCATCCTTTTGCTCCCCATCTTACACCCTGCTCATGTCCCTACCTTTTCCAGATAGTGGAGACAGGGTCTTTTTGTTACTAGTGAAGTAAGATTTTGTTTCTTGTATATGTCCTTATGAGGTCCCTTAAATACTCCCTTTTGCACACAGGCCTGTGACACACCATTCACTGAATGTTGACCCACTGATTAATTTTGATGGAACTCTCCAAGACTCTAAGTTATGCCAATGGCCTTTCATTTTCTCACAGAAACAGATTTCTCAGAGGTATCTAAGACTATCTTAAATCACGTTTCTCTCATCTGCCTGTATTTTCCTCATTTCCTTGAAACCTTCTATGTATCTATCTACCTACCTACTTACCTACCTGTCTATATATCCATTGATCGATCCATCCCTCATCATTTTTTATCTTTCTTCTCTCTCATCTATCTATCTATCTATCTATCTATCTATCTATCTATCTATAATCTATCTACCTACATACCAACCTATCTGTACATCCATTGATCTACCTATCTATCCATTCATCTATCCATCTATTATCATTTATCCCTATCCTCCTTCTCTCTCATCTGTTTCTATCTATCTATCTATCTATCTATCTATCTATTTATCTATCCATCCATCATTGATCAGCTCTTGACAAAGTTTACCTGATCTTATTTAGGCCTCCATTGTCTTCCCAAAGCAGGCTACTTAATGCCACTATCTACCTATTTACCAACTTACCAACTACCTACAAGTTTACCAAGTCTATTCATGGAAAAATTTCATTTAATATATAAAGGCATTCTGCCTCATCAGGAGACACATGCCATCTCCTGTCTGCAAGTATTTATTGAGGGAGGTAAATGATAGGGTCTCCTTCACAAGAAACCAGCTTGGAATCTGTGAGCCACAAAATGAAATGTATGGGAGCACTAGTGCAGGTTTTGTCCTGCTCTTTGTCACTGGCCCTTCTTCCTAAACAACGCTGCTCTGCTTCCACTGTAGGGAAAACCAAGGCCTTTTTGATCCAGACCACAGGCATGATAACCCAACTTCTCACCTCCCTACACCCTTGCGGCCTGCTCCTCATCAAGTCTCCCCACGTCAGCAAATGACACTTCCATCTGCTTGGTTCCTCAAAACAAAACTCTTGAAAAATAACTTCTTGATTCTCCCCTTACTCTCATATCCCACCTACAATCCACCAGAAGATCCTATTGGTTAGACTTTGA
The DNA here is from genome assembly GCF_014898765.1 of Herpailurus yagouaroundi. Classification (NCBI taxonomy): domain Eukaryota; kingdom Metazoa; phylum Chordata; class Mammalia; order Carnivora; family Felidae; genus Herpailurus; species Herpailurus yagouaroundi. The sequence goes on from NW_024412453.1 coordinate 13,472,178, forward strand.
AAAGATGTTTCCATGTGCTTAATGTCCATTCCTCTCCGCTGCCACCATCTCATAGCACGGTTCCCTTCTCTCCAAACCAAAGGGACACTGCACTTTTAAATCTTTATAAAACCACCCAAGATCATTCTACATCAATGTAGATCATTCTAGATTATACCTACTGCTCCCTGTGCTTGGAGAACTCTCCACAACTCCTGATAAAGTTGACCTGATGTTATGTGGGTCTCTAGTGTCTTCCCGGGGCAGACTACTCAAGGCCACCTCCTCCCCCTTCAGCTATACACCGACTCAATTTCCAGTTTTGTTTTCTGCACCCACTACCTGGGTTCATCTTTATTTTTCTTTCTTTGCTTGTTCTCAGTTGTTTTTATAACCATTCTCTTTCATTAAAATTAATGGTAAATGAACAGGACTGCTGTCCAGTGTGAATGCCCAGCACCTAAAATTGCATTTTGCAAATGGTTGGTGTTCCATAAATATTTACTTAAGTTTTGCTCTAAAGGAACAGAAGGAATAGAGAGCTTTTTCTAATAGACTCATTCCCTTTTGGCTAGGATTCTATCTCCTTCTAACCTCCAATGACCTGCTTCCTGATGTACATCTAATAAAGAAGCACCCTGTTAGGGGTGACTGTCTTCAAGGCAGAGGAAATAAGAATACAGACCTTGAGAATCACCCCTGCTCAGACTTACAAAACTCATGCCGGCTTATGTAAATGTATGCAAATTGAATGCAAATAGCCTCCTAGTCCCTGTGACTCCTTCCAGTACCTGGAAGAGACCCTTGGGATAACCCTGCTGGAGACTGGAGCCTGCACTGTCAGGAAGATGGACAAAATGATCCTGGTTTTAAGTTCTCAGGCAGTCTGTACATCCTCAGGCCTTGCAAATTCAGAGATTTTGATCAAGGACATTAAACTGAACAATGAGGCTTATAACAAAAGAGAACAGCTGACAAAGCCCACTGCTCCCAGCCTCGCAGGGCCCCCCATGCAAGAAGGCTATGGAGCAGAGACCAGACACAGGAGCTGTGTATAGAGACCCCTCTGTGGTTGGGCCTCAAGGGGCTGCATCCAAATCAGCTAGCCCCCTCCTCAAATTTAGCTTCTCAAAGGTCATCTGCCAGCCAGCGGTAGAAAAACACTGTTAACTATGGCTGCATTAGGTGTTAAAAGGCAAGTCTGAATGCGCAAAAAAAAAAAAAAAAAACATGTGTCTTCTTTAGGGCTTTGTGGGGCTGGATATCGAAGAAACATATTCAAGAAAGCACCCTTAAATACACCACTGGGGTTTCACAGAACTGTTCCAATGCTTTCCAAAGATATCAACTGAGGATGCCAGGGACTTGGTAGTTGAAAGGGTGCATGAGGTGATACCCAAAATGAACAGTTACTTGCACATTGTGTTTGGTTCACCCGCTGTGGTGGTGGTGTTTTTTTTTTTTTCAACATATATTCATTGCCAACGTTTAGATTTCACTAAGATACAGGATTTCTGGTTTTCTTGAAAGTTTACTAGAAATAACCATTTTTTTGATTCAGAATCCCACACGGACAAATTTGCTAGAAGTGACCAGGGACACTCCACTTAGCCCCCAGTTAGCCACAAACATACCTGCTCCCTATTATATGCCTGGCTTTGAGGCCAAATATTAACAATCTTTTATTGTTATCCTGTCCCGTTTTTTCTTCTAGTAGAAAACTATCTTGCTTTGCCCAGTATGAAAATGAGAGTGCAAAAAAGAATGTGAGTCTTTCAGACCTTCCCTGCTCGTCTATTTTACCGGCTAGCCTCTGATGGCATCTGAATATTTGATCCTTAAATTAGTATGTCTATCAGGAAGTTCAGCTTACTATCTACAGAAAAAAAGAAGAGGACTACTTATTATTGAGATTATTGTGTAATTAAATTTTTAGGGCATTTTGTACCCCTGGGACTGTGTCGAGTACTTATCTCCGTAATAAGCACAAATACCCTAGAAAGTAGGTCCCATTATAACTCAGTTCCTACTTGAGAACACTGGTGTGTGGAGAGTTTAAATGACTCGCCTGCAGTTCAGTAGCCAGTCAAAGGCAGAGCTGATACAAAGTCTACTTCTCTCTCTCTAGTCTTGGATTTTTTGGTCCAATTTCATCCTCCCTAAGCTATCTGAGGGAAAAAAAAAAAGAGCCATATCCAACACCCAGGCTTGTCCAACATCCAGAGAATCCCTGTGAATGTGGTTCTCAACTTGTTTTGCATTGCAACCATTTGGTCTGCAGTGAACACAGTGGACCCCAGCTCCTGTCTGAGGGCTGCTGTCCTTAGGGGGAGTCAACAATACAGAAGCAGCCCTGTTCCGTCTTTGCGAAGCTCTTGGATAGTGTTTGCAGATCCCTGTATGTCGTCCTACAGTCTTCTCCTACATCTGAGTGCAAATGTCCTAGGAAATGGAATACCATGATGATGGGATTGTTATCTGTGTAGCAGAGCCTCGTAGCCAGGCACCTACTTGCATTTAGGGTCTGCTGTGACTCGCACTGGAAAGTTTGCAGCTTCCTAAGCTCTTGTTGGACATATAACTGAAGGAATGCATGAATGTGATGGGAGCATCGACAGTGATACTTCACCATGTGAAGATGACCTCACCAAGTGGTGATCCTAGGAAGGTATATTCGCCAAAGTGGAAGTTGGTGGTTTGTGACGATAAATCAGATGGCTAATATATGAATCTCACTGGTCACTTATTTTTCTCATTTCAGCATGACTTCGTGGGTCCTGACTTATCTTCTCTTCCCTGCCTCTAGCTCTACTGGGGTATAAGTGACAACTAAAAGTTGTAAGTATTTCAGGTGTATGACTTGTTGATTTGATATTACATATACACACAATCAAGCTAATTTACATATTCATCATCTCTCTTTCTTCTTTCTTTCTTTCTTTCTTTCTTTCTTTCTTTCTTTCTTTCTTTCTTTCTTTCTTTCTTCTCCTTCCTTCTTTCCTCCCTTCCTCCCTTCCTTCCTTTTTTGTGGTGATAATATTCCCTCGTAACATAGTCACTCTTGCTGAGGATCTGAGAGGACCCCATATCTTTTCGGTTAAATCATGTTGCAATTTATGGGGCAGTTTATCTGTAGTGATGATACTAATGAATTGTGGACTGGACAGGCTTTGAGAACTGCTTTTTTTTGAATACCGAAAGTCACCATGGTGTCCTCTACAGAAACCAGCTGCTTTATGTAATTAGGGTTTGTATTTGTTTCTTAAGGAAATTCAGCTTGTCATGGTCCATCCACCCCTTGCATCCTACACTCAGCCCATGTGATGGGACAAGCCTCCAAATGACCCCTTTCAGAAACATTTATGAGAAACACACATGACTTACTGCTGGAAGCTAAGAATGCATGGCTACCTGGAATGGGATGTGGGATGTTTATGCCAGCATCTGGCAGGGATTTGGGCTGAACGCTTAACAATCTTTTTGTTACTGTGGTGAGTTACCATTTGTGGGCAGTTCTGTAAATGATGGAGGGAAAGCAATGTAACAAGATTTTGTTCATAATAAAAGAGAAAGACTTCACTAATGACTTCATCTCTTCTAGCCTCAGTTTTTGCCTCTTTAAAATAGGGATAAGTATGTCCTCTTTAGAGGATTTCACGTGGGCCCAGTGCATTTAAAATGCTTAACAGAATGTCATACAGTCAGTGTTCCAGAGATGTTGGCTATTAATGACTGAGGTTTTTTTTTCTTTAAATGTTTATTTATTATTGAAAGACAGAGAGAGACAGAGCATGAGCATGGGAGGGGCAGAGAGAGGGGAAGACACAGAATCTGAAGCGGGTTCCAGGCTCTGAGCTGTCAGCACAGAGCCTGACACGGGGCTCAAACTCACAAACCACGAGTTCATGACCTGAGCTAAAATCGGACGTTTAACCGACTGAGCCACCCAGGTGTCCGTTAATGACTGAGTTTTGGATTGTGTCCCCACATTCCACGGGGCCAGTTTTCAACCCCCAGGTGGGACACAGATCAATAACTCTTTAAAATAAATATGCATCCATATGGCTTACAGAATAACATTTGGCTTCCCTTGCTTCATTTTCTCATGTGAACAGTACACCTGACCACCTCTGCACATGCGTGACAGTGGCCGTGGAAGCACGTGTGCATGCACACACACATACACACACAGTTGCTACTTCATAATTTAAGGAAATGGCCAATAGTCGGGTCAATGCCATCTCATATTAACTCTGGCAAGTTGCAGAGTTTTTTCTTTTTACCCAAGTAGAAAGGCTTCATGACATACAAATCAGAAGTTTGCTTCATTTCAGCACTGGGCATTCAGAGTCTGTTGTGGAAATTTTCTATTCCCTTTCAGGCCATGTCTCGGATGTTGTTGCAGCTAGAAACCGGGTCAGCAGAATAGATAAATCCTCTGGTCTTTCAAGTTAGAACCCTGCTAAACTGACAGTATTTCTCTGTGTAATGGGCCCCCTTTAAAAATAGGAATGGACTGACTTAGCCCAATTGATAGCCATTGGCACAAGACAAAGAAAACCAAAATCGAAACTAACAAATGCTAATACTACCGTTTTTAACAACAGAAACAAAAAAATGGGGCTCCTGGGTGGCTCAGTCGGTTAAGTGTCTGACTTCAGCTCAGGTCATGATCTTGCAGTTTATTAGTTCAAGCCCCATGTCGGGCTTTGTGCTGACAGCTCATAGCCTAGAGCCTGCTTTAGATTCTGTCTCATTCTCTCTCTCCTCTTCCCACTTGTGCTCTGTCTCTCTCTGTCTCTCAAAATTAATGTAAAAAATTTTTTTTAAATAATTAAATGTCAATCAGTATGGAAGGTAAGACTAAACCCATATATCCATTTCATGGTATCTTATGTAACCACTAAAAAGAATGGGTTTGGTCTGTGTATTAACATCAAACGAACTCCATATTGATTTATAAAAGCCAATTAAAAATGATGTGCACACCATGACATAATTTATATGAAAAGCACATACACAATACTGTGAATACTATAAATATATATTACATATACATGCATAAAAAAGCAAAGTTAAAGTACACACAATAATCTAATGGTGGTGTTCTCCGAGGGGGAACTAGAATACCAAGCTGGTAGAGGCATTATTCAAAATATATTTACCTTTTCCTTTAATGTTTCTTTCTCATTTTTTCTTTTTTTTTAAAAATGAGTCTGCATTTCCATGTTGCACATGTAATTAAGAAGTTAAAAATGGAAAATATCATTCCTTTATCACAGTAATAAAACTGTTATTTTTTAAAAACCTACAAAACAAAGGAAAAATATCTTCCAGTCTTATAATTCAACTCAACCGTGAACATTTTGACGTAATGCCTTCCATAGTGTAGTTGAAATCATGCTATACCTTTTCATTAAGAAAAAGTTTCATTCATCAGGAAGCCCTGCATCTTCCTTATCTTGCTCATTTTAGTGGGTATAATGTTCCACTGAGTGGTTATAATTAAACCTACTGTATTACATTCATACCTAGCTTTTTGGCACAATTAAGCATGTGATTAGCATACCGGCAGCTACCCCTGTCCCCCATATATATCTTAAGAGAGATGTATTCTGAGAAGGATTACAGAATCAAAATGGTGGAACTTTTCAATTCTTGTACAGACGCGAGATCTTATTATGAGGAATTCTGAGACAGCTTCTTGGTTAGTGTGAGTAGAGATACGTTGTCCTGAAGGGGTCTGCAGTATACAGCAACATCTATATCTGTCCCCAAACAGCACTGGGCAACCCAGAGAAACAGAAAAACCGCACTCATGCTATGGAGCTCAGCAGGAAGCACCCTCCAAGCCATTTAAAATCCTAGTATCGGGGCACCTGGGTGGCGCAGTCGGTTAAGCGTCCGACTTCAGCCAGGTCACGATCTCGCAGCAAGTGAGTTCGAGCCCCGCGTCAGGCTCTGGGCTGATGGCTCAGAGCCTGGAGCCTGTTTCCGATTCTGTGTCTCCCTCTCTCTCTGCCCCTCCCCCGTTCATGCTCTGTCTCTCTCTGTCCCAAAAATAAATAAACGTTAAAATCCTAGTATCTCCAGAGCAGACTCAATGCCAGAACCAAATTCTGCTGTCCCTCTTCCAGAAATGACTAAGGATCAACAAGGAGGTTGGGGGGGGGGGGGGAAGGAAACACACCAAACCTCCATTCTCCCTCAACTTACTATAATAACAGCAAATTAAGTGACCCAGGTAACCCTGAATAATTACTTGTATCTCACTCCAAATGGGAGTTATTCTAGAGGGACTGGAGGAAGGGCATGTACGCTCTACCTGAAAATGAAACTTGCCTCTGCCCTGAAATGATCTTGTTTAAAGAATGATTATTGAAGTCTCACTGGCAGACGGTGTCACAATAGCTTCACGGGGACTACGCGGCGATCGGACAACTCTGTCCCTGCCTCAGTGCTCACCCTGAGTATGTGTCGTCCCTGAAAAGTATCTGATCAATGCAGGTGGTTCACTGTAGCAGGTCAGCAGTTAGGGCACGGGAGCCACTGTGAGGCGACTGTGGCTTGTTGAAACATATCCCCCCGTTACATCATTGAATAGATTCAGAGGTAGAGATGATTGCTTGTTGAAGGCCAATCTCTACTTACCATTTGTATAAGGGTTGACAGTCTTTTTATTTGTCATTACACGTGCTGTGGCATTATTTACCTACGTACATAGAAAACTCAAATGAGCACAAATGCTAGGACTGGCCCACAGTTCAATTAGTTGCATGCATTATGACTGTGATTACTTATTTAAAAAAAAAAACTAAAATGCATTTTAATTTATAAAAGGCAGTAGATGCATAACAAAATCATACATTTTTATAATTACATTTACTTCATAACCATTTTAACTTACAAATCATTTCAATAAAGCAATGTCATATCATTTAAAAGTTTAATAAGGAGACAGTAAAAGCAAATTAAAAGGAACTGCATAATTGAAGATTGAAAAGCATGCATGTACTCCATGGTAACACAGAAACAATAAATATTTTTAAACACAAAATAAAATTCATATGAAGGAACATGCAGTGGAGTAGAAGGGGGAAGAGACAAGGTACAAGGGAACATAAATGTCAAAAAACAAAAAACAAAAAAAAAAACAAAGAAAAGAAAAAAGGGACAAACAAGATTTAGCCGTGTGCAACACTTTAGGAAGGAAGAACCATCGGGGAAGCAACATCTAGCATTCAACACTAGGAACAAGAGCCTTTGACATAGCAAGAATTAACAAGATCATTCAAGCTTGAAAGTCACAGCTAACAAAAGGATAAAAGAGGGTGCATCGTTTAACACAATATGGAGTTAACAATCTGAGTAAGATGTGCACTGTCATATCCCAATCCAATCAGTGCCTCCCAGGCTCGCTTAGAACGTACACTCAATTACAGGCGTACCGGTACCCAAAAAAATAGAGCATCAAGAAAACTTAATACGACAAGTCAAAAAAATCCACGTGGTATATATATGTATATAGATAATCAGCACTAAATACGTCAAGCGGCAGATGGACTTCACCACTTACCATTCACCACCATCGCCAGCATGGGTTTGTATACAGTTACCATGGTTACTGAGAGTTTGGTGAGGGGCCTAAGCGTTATCGTCGAGGGGGGGGAATGAAAGGCAAAATATGCAACATCTTACTCCAAAGACTAAAGCATTTTTAACTGGTATTTTTTTTTTTTTAAGTTTTAACAAATATAACCCTGTGGCCAGGTTGAGGGAGATCCAGTGGTAGAAAGAGTAGATTCTGAGTATCGAAATTTTAGCATTTTTTAATATTTATTCATCATTATTATTTTTTTTTTTCAGTGAAAAGGGGCCAGATATTGAACAGGAAATCCTGTTGGTTATTCACTTTATTATCAAAATGATACAAAGATTCCAACTGGCTTGTTTAAAAAAAAAAAAAATGAAAGGTTCAGTGACAAAGACCTCTCATTTAAAAAAACAAAACAAAACAAAAAACAATTGTACATTCCAATGCTACTCTGCTTTCACCATTTGGCTCAATTTGGACACCACTGTGGATCCCTCGTCAACCCTGCAGTGGAAAGAGAAAAGAAAAGAAAAAAAAAAGGATAAAAAGAAAAAAAAAAAAAAAGAAACTGCTCTGTATTTTGTCTTGTTTTGCACTCTGTCTCCCCTGGCTGGGAATCTATTGCACCCATTAATGATAAAACACAGAAAATTAAAAAAAAAAAAAAAAAAAGTTCCGATTAACCTTTCCTGTGTCTCCCTTATTGCCATTCACCTTTTCATCAGTAATAAGAATGACAGGATAAAGTAAAATTTAAAAAAAAAAAAAGTAAGGCCAGTTTTCCTTTTTATATATAAATATATATATATATATATAAACAGTGAGGAGGGAACAGGGTCACATACAACACACGGTGATGCATCTGGCACGACGAATGAGCGCGAAGCAGACATTTATGAAAAAGATGAAAAGGAAAATATTTTGGACATGCACCTCGATTTTACGGCCCTCTACCACGGTGCCGTGTAATTTCTCCCTCGCCCTGTCCGCATCGGCACTATTTTCGAAAGTTACGAAACCAAATCCCTGCATGCAGGAGGGAAAAGGGAAAACAACATGCAGATTATTATTCCAGTCAACGACCACTGCGGAACGTTCTCTCGTTTTAAGTTCTATTGCTTGTCCTGGCTTCAGTTCTGTAACATGCAAATTAGAGAAATTATAAGGATACGAAGGTGTGCAATAAGTAAGCGACACATGTGAACGAGATTTTTTTTTCTGTCACCCGTGATCTGTAACCCCCTGAAGAATTCAAAGAAGGATACCAAAGATACCTCTCTACATGACACTACAGAAGAAAATAACTCTAACAGAAAGGAGATGAGATCCAAATCAATTTACAGTGTCTTCACAGAGAAGAAAATGAAATAACGGGGGGGGGGGGGGGAAGGAAAAAAGGAACCGCTTTCTGGACATGCAAATTAAGAATAAAATAAAATAAAACGTGTGCACGAAATTCAACAATGAATGCCAAAATCTTCTAACATTGCCTACAGAGTCATGCCGTGTGGTTTTAAGAACATCTCTCGTTCATGCAGTTTTAGGGTTATTCAAATTGGTCAAGTTTACAGCCTTTACTTCTCAAAAATAAAAATTAGAAGCCTAAAAAAAAAGGAAAGACCTTTTTTTATAATAAATCTCAAACTCTTTGATCTAATAAACAAAATAATCACATGAAATGAATTGAAATAAATATCAATGGATTAATAACAATGCAAACAGTTCAAGTAACTTTTTTTGTATTAATTACCCCCACCCCGCCTCAAAAACATTTGTCCTTCTGTATCTGTTAACTTTCCAGGCTACTTCATTAACCGAAAAGGGAAATGTGTATACATATACTGTAACGTTCTAACACATTATCTTGATATTCATTTCTCAAATCAACAGGTAGAAAATAAAGAAGCTTTTGTTCATAGAACGTTATTCACAGTAACACTCTGGACACTTCCTCTCTTACTGATAGGTAACAAATTAGACTAGACCCTGTACTTCGCCACTGGCATACTTTGTTTTAATATTTCAGCCTCGAAAAACAACCCCACTAAACGTCACATTGTCAAAAGCCACCTTTTTTTCTTCACTGACACTGTTCCTAAGAAGAGTACAGAAAATATGACACATTATTTTTAAAACCCCTAAAAATATTTGTACATCTTGTTCAGAAATATACACCAACCTTTTGAAACCATTCCAGCGTAAATTTGCCCAACTTGCTCTGGTTCTCACAGCGTAAACTGGGTGAGACAATGCAGTGTGTTGGGATTCCTATTTGGAACTGAGTAAACGTCAGTAAAGGGACAGCTGGTTTTAAGCTTAACTGGGGCAGTTTGATGTCCAGTCTCATTAATGAAATAGACAGTAATTACAAATAATAAGTGATCCTTAACCAGCTGGTGCTAACGCCCAACCCCTCACTAGGTTGCTAAAGCGATTGCCAAACCTCAGGGTGTTAAGAGAGGTGTTGCCCCATGGTCTGCCTGAGTGAGGACTTTCCAACATCAATATGGGCTCATGGGTAGAAGATACCAGGTGTGGATGCACTCAAGCTAAATTAAGTGATTATGTGACAGAACTCAATGGGAAAAAATAGAAGCAGCTTTACTTTGGAGGACTGGACTGAAGAATCTTTCATAATCTTTCCCACAGTGAGGATCTGTGAGTAGGACAAGTCTGGATTATTTGATCAATATGAGACTTTATGCTCTATAACAGAAGGGCCTTCTTGGTCTCATACCCACATTAGGTATCCAAATATACTGGCAAACTGATTAGTTTTGAAATAATAACCCTTCAATGGACTAAAGACACAATTTGGGGGGTTTGCTCTATTAATGGCTCTGACTCTTGGCCAGTGGGTCCCAAACTTGGTTGCACAATGAAAGAAACTGGGGAATAGAGTGTATTAGGTAGATTCCTGACAGGGCTCACAGCTACCTGATCAGAGCTCCAGAGTGGAGCCCAGAAATCTGTTTGTTGAAAAAGCTACTGTGTGGTCCAGCAACTCCATTTCCATGGCCTCTGCTATCACCAGGCACCATCCAAACACAGTTTCGGTTCATTGTATGAGGTGGAATACTACGTTGCCTACTTCCAGGGAGCAGCCGATGGAGAGGTGTGAGTTTTGGAGGTGGATATCTATCTGACTTGCTTATTCAGATCCAAAGTGCAGGGGTACAGCCATTATCTTATGGCAATGTCCACTTCCTCCCCTCAAAACCTAACCACCTAGCATGCCCAGAATGTCATACATCTAACAGATTAGGGCAGCGAGGACTCGGGCTATAGCGGGGACAATTCTCTCCCTAGCAAGCAAAGAAAATGCACAGTCCAAGTCTTATCAATGGAGGGTTCTGTGGCCTCATTGCTATCCGCGGATACCAATCATTAGCATCACAGCGCCTGGGAAAACGGAACATTCGACCCACCTGCCAAACGTCATCCCAAAGAATCACGTCATCATGATTCTTGTCTGGCTCCAAGGCAGACGATACTGGCTTAAAATCAGCACTACGTGCACCAGGGACACACGAAGGTGGAGATAGAAATAGGTTTAGAATCCCATGGAAAGTTTGTAAACTACAAAGCAAGTGGCTCCCTACCTACCTAAGTTCTCCCTTCGTCTTAAAATAAGATACTAAATATATGGATTCTTATTCTTACTCTCACTTTCTGCTAAACGTCTCTCCCTCTCTCTCTCTCTCTCTTTTTCTTTGAGGTCCTCAATACCTCTTTCCTGCTATTGAGATGACTAGTTAAGATTCTACAAAGTCAGGTTCAGAAGTGCTTATTCCAGAGACAGTCCCAAAATACCAAAGGGACTGTCCTACCTTTTCCATTGGACAGTCACACCTCCCCACAGGCAAGAAGTGATCTGGCCTCCCTGGGCCAGAAGATTGCTAGAATTCTCATCTGGGGGGAGATGCCAGTGACTTGGCAGTTTTTAGGTACCCTCCCGGCCAAGTGCAGGTGCTGGGTAAGTCCAAGACCAGTGCTGAGGTTACTTCTTTTAGCCTACATCAGGGTCAGCTTTTTATCTCAAGGAAGCACAATGTGGAGTTCTTAAAAACATTCTGGATATTTTTATCTCAGACTTAAAGAGGGGAAATGGAAGAAGCATGTTTTGGACTTGGCCTGAGAGCATGGGAAGGGGGTGCAGATCTCAAGCGCATGGGGCCCACAGAGCGGAGGGACATGGTCTTTGCTGCAGGAGAGGCACTGGTCCCAGGGCCACCTCAGGAGATGGCTGGAGCCGAGAGAAGGCACAAAGCTGACTAAGAGACCTGGTAATGTGTGCACAATAACGGGGCTCTCAAGATGGGCTGCAAGGCCAGTGTGACTTGCTTGTTTTAAAGCCTTTGGTGAATCTGGGGCACCTGGGTGTGCCAGTCGGTTAAGCATCTGACTCTTGATTTCCACTCAGGTCACGATATCACAGTTCTTGAGTTCGAGCCCCACATCAGGCTCTGTGCTGACGTGACGGGGTCTGCTTGGGATTCTGTCTCCCTCTCTCTCTAACCCCTCCCCTGCTTGCTCCCTCTTTCTCTCTCTCTCTCTCTCTCAAAAAATAAATAGACATAAAAAAAAAGTCTTTCATGACTCGTGAATTCTGACCTTCCCATATCTCAATGATTTTTCCATTTTGGTTTTGAGGTATATGGGTAGGTCATACCTTCTTTTTGTCGTCGTCGTCGTTGTTGTTTGGGGGATACCTTCCTTTTTGTATCAATGCAAAAATAACATTTTGTATGTTAAATCAAGGCTCTGAAGCACCCAGGACTGAAGAGTGTGCCATTGTTTTCATCTTAGGTGAAAACCCAACTCCTCTAGTTGCTGGTGCAAAGACCTGTCTAGAAGAGGTGGCTGCTGATACCACTCTAAAGATTCATTTTTCTGGGGGACTAAGAGTTTCACAGCTCACTTCTTCCCACTCACCTCTGCACACACAGCTCCTTCTCCCAGGAAGACCACCTGACCTACCTCCTTCCCTTCCCTGGGAAACTCCTACTCATGAGAAAGTTCACTCGCAGCTTAAACGTCCCTTCTTCCCAGAAGCCTTACCACCCCTCACAACACGGGTCTGCCTGCTTGGCTTCTCAGTAGCCTCTTACGTGCCACACAGCACAGCCTGCAATATTGCATTTGGGTGCCCTCCCTGCCCCCCTCCCCAACCCCCGCCAACTACTCAGGAAAATCTCTGAGGACAGGAAGCACTTCTGTTTCCCTTACCATGAATTCACCTGTCTTCTCGTACCTGGAAGGGAACCAGTCCTCACAGGTAGCTACGGAATCAAAGATCAGACCGTATACTTCCTACATGTATTATGCGCTAGGGGCGCCTGGGGGACTGAGTCCGTTAAGCATCCGACTCTTGGTTCTGGCCCAGGTCATGATCTCACAGTTCATGGGTTCGAGTCCCACGTCAAGCTCCATGCCGACAGTGCACAGCCTGCTTAGGATTCTCTCTCTCCTCCTCTCTCTTCCCCTCCCCTGCCCTCTCTCTCTCTCAAAATAAATAAATAAACATTAAAAAAAAGGAAGTAGCTCTATCTGGCTGTATCCCCCAAACACAATACTTTAGAGCTAAACAAAATGTTTTTAAATCTCATAAAGGAAAAAAAAAATTTAAGATCTCTGACCCCTAAATGCTATCATATTCTTATTTTCAAAGTCTGGCACGTCTTTTTAAAATGTGGTTTCCCCGTACACTTGCTACCTGTGTATACATTTATGCTCTACATTCTCAGGATAACATAGGCACTGTCTGTGTTTGTATAAGGTATATGAACATGCACACCCCTTCACCCCCAAATATCCCCAACATACAGCCGTACTCACTGGGCACTGCAGGACCTGCCTCGGGGACCGTCTCCAAAGAGAATGGCCAGAAGGTGAGCTCCTAGCTCTTAAGGGCCACCCACTTCCCCTGGCTGCTTCTCCTGCACCAAATGATGAAAATGAGGTCCTCACAATGGTTCAGGTTCCTCAACTATTTAAATGGCAATGTTCCTTTAAATAGGGCCCTTTCCTGTAAAGGATGATGCCAAGTATGAAAAATGTCCTCGTGTGAGCTGCTGTCCCTATTTAGCAGGTGCCCCAAAGGACTGTCTGGATGACACTCCAGTTAGCACCTGCAAGACGGGTTGTTTCCGAGGAAGCATACCCAGCCAGAGAGGCTATTTTTGATGTCTCCTAATCAAAAGGAAAAAGCAGGTTCACAAAGTCAGTCTCTGGATGCAGCAAACTTAACTGGTCTTCATTGCTAAAGCCCCAGAGACAGGCTAATCACGGCAATGACGGGGGAAGTATTAAAAATAGTACCTCCACTGTACTTTCAAAATAGCAAACGATATTCTTCTAATGTCCCAAAACAGCTCTCGAAAGGAATTAGATAGCTTTTTCCAACGGGCAAACGTTACAAAACAAAATATAAATTAAATATAAATTTTAAAAAAGGCAGTCTTTAAAAGCAGTAGAATTACAGACTCAGGATTAGAAGGAAGTTGGCCAACATTCCGGGTCATCTTCTAGGATTTTGCCAGGAACGCATCAGGCCTGAGTGAAAGGGATTAGGCCGTGTACATTTTTTGCTTTTCTTTTTATTTTTTAAATTTTTTTTTAACATTTACTCATTTTTGAGAGACAGAGTGTGAGTGGGGGGCAGAGAGAGAGGGAGACACAGAATCTGAAGCAGGCTCCGGGCTCTGAGCTGTCAGCACAGAGCCTGATGTGGGGCTCGAATTCCCAGACTGCGAGATCATGATCTGAGCCGAAGTAGGATGTCTAACCTACAGAGCCACCCAGGTGCCCCTTTTCTTTTCTTTTTTAAAGATTTTATTTTTGAGTAATCTCTACACCCAATGTGGGGCTCAAACTCATAACCCTGAGATCAAGAGTCACTGGCTCAATGGACTGAGCCAGCCGGGTGCCCCTGGGCACATTTTTTCTTAAATTGTTTTTTAATGTTCATTAACTTTTGAGAGACAGAACAGAGTGTGAGTGGGCAGAGGGGCAAAGAGAGAGGGAGACAGAATCCGAAGCAGGCTCCAGGCTCTGAGCTGTCAGCACGGAGCATGATGTGGGGCTCAAACTCACTGACCGCAAGATCACGACCTGGGCCAAAGTCAGACACTCAACTGACTGAGCCACTCAGGCGCCCCGAGGGCACATTTTTTCTTTTTTTTTATAAATTTTTTTTTCAACGTTTTTATTTATTTTTGGGACAGAGAGAGACGGAGCATGAACGGGGGAGGGGCAGAGAGAGAGGGAGACACAGAATCGGAAACAGGCTCCAGGCTCCGAGCCACCAGCCCAGAGCCCGACGCGGGGCTCGAACTCCCGGACCGCGAGATCGTGACCTGGCTGAAGTCGGACGCTTAACCGACTGCGCCACCCAGGCGCCCCGAGGGCACATTTTTTCTTAATGCACTTTGCATTGCAGGTATAGAAACAGCCCCTGTAATAATTTTCACACAAGAAGCAGAAAGTTAACTTACGTTTCTCCCAGACTAGAGGTCCCACCACTGATATAAGAATGACAAAAAAAAAAAAAAAAAAAAAAAAATCCAAAATTATGGAGGAAGAAGGTCCCTGAACAACAGAACCAGAGAGTATAATGAATTGATTCTTTTTTTTTTTTTTTTCCTCATCTGGCATATTGCAACATCATTTTGGCTATGGAGAGGAGAACACTGGATTTTCTTCCCTCACAGCAATCTGCAGCATCCCATTTAGGAGGGTAAGTGTGCAGACTGCCCAGGGAATAATACATTCAAATGCTTCCTTCATGGAAGGAGGTATGCTATGCCCACTGTCCCCCTTGGAAAAAAACAGGTCTTCTCTTAACCCTCCTGGATACTGACTTGTCCCAAGTCACCTGTATAAGAAAAGTTATAGGGCTAAATCCAGTATCTCTGTATCTGACAAGCGATTTGTCCCAATATCCACTTTCACAGTCTGAAGATGTAAGAAGGGAGCTTAGAATTCTGGACAGCTTGGGGACTGGCACCAGGGATTTAGAACTTCAACAACAGGCCTGGAAGGTCTCGTAAAACACAGATTGCTGGGCTCCAATTTTGAGTATCTGATTAGGGCTGGGTTGGACCCTGAGAATTTGCCTTTCTAAGTAACTTCCTAAGTCCTGCTGCTCCTGTGGGGATTGCATTTTGATGACCACTGAATGATACAGGGGATACATTGAGAGACATGGGCCTTTCCCCCCCAACCTAATGTATTTCCATGTTGAAGGGGCCTCTCCATATAACCCTCGACTTTTACTAACACTCTTCCCTCTAGGAAAATCTACTTTAAAATTGGTCTCCTACTGGGGAAAAAATTCAAAGCAATGGCAAATTGCAAAATGTGGAGTGGTGAATATACTAAGGAAAGCAACTTCATTCGAAAGGTTGGTGTATGTGAAAATTTCCTCCCCTGCAACCCAGGAAAATAACTGCACTTTATTAATACAGAATAATCACATATTTACCTGCGCATGAGACTAGCAACTCACTTTTTAATATAAAGAACATAATTATCACTGAAAAACAAAAATGTAGCAACAACATTATTTTTTAAGCATGGGCAATTTTCCTCTGGAAACTTGATATATATATAAATAGATATAGAAATAGAGAAATAGATAGGTATAAAACAGCAATTTTAAATTACCCCCCCCTTATACATTTACACTAAACCCAATGTATTTCCCACCATTTTGGAAAGCGGAGGAGGTCTCTAAAGGAATTCCCACTAAAGTGTATTTTCACAATGTGCTAATTAAAACAGTGCAGTTGTTTTCCATTATGCACAGCAAACGTTTAAACATAAGCTAAGCAATCCTGAGGTAAATTAAATTGCTTACCTTTGAGCCTCGCTCATTAAAAATAATTTCAACATCTAAGATTTTACCAAATTGCTGCAAAGAAATAGAAATGTTTTATAAGCAAGAGAAATGGGATAAATCATCTTATGCACATTGGTAACTGTACCCCAAGTCAGAGGGTTTTTTTTTTTCCTCTTTTATTATCAAGGATAGGCATTTTAAGTTGTTTTATCCTTAGAGGAGCGCTTGAACCAAGAGACTGGAACCACACACAGATTTCCATCTTGCTGGATACCCCACCAAGTGAGAGGGTGTAGCATTGGCCTGGGGCAAAATGTATGGTCAAGTGGTTAGTTCCACTTCCCTTTTTTTATGTGTGTGCAAGAACTTTCCCAGGCACTGAGCAGCGAAAATGAAAACTGGTTGGTGTGTAAACTGATCCTCCTATGCTACTCTACTCCACTAGCTACTGGGAGAAACCTCCTGGAAGAGGTGTGCTTTTCATAAGAAAATGTCCAGGTAGAATCTGATGATGAGGATTATGGCCCTTGGCCCCAGCATAAGCAAGAGGAACAGTGAGGCCACGGAAGAGAAGTCAAGTCCAAAGAGATAAAAGCAAGATCCTCCAGGTGGATATCCATCATAATCAAGACACCAGCGTAGCTGTGATTAGCCCTCGGGCTGAAATGTACTTCTCTCAAAATGATTCCTCATTTTGGGGTTTTTTTTTTTCCAACGTTTATTTATTTTTGGGACAGAGAGAGACAGAGCATGAACAGGCGAGGGGCAGAGAGAGAGGGAGACACAGAATCGGAAACAGGCTCCAGGCTCTGAGCCATCAGCCCAGAGCCCGACGCGGGGCTCGAACTCCCGGACCGCGAGATCGTGACCTGGCTGAAGTCGGACGCTTAACCGACTGCGCCACCCAGGCGCCCCAGATTCCTCATTTTGTTAAACAAACAAATAGATTTTAGACAATCAGCACGAATAGACTCTATAAGGGGTGAAAGCAACTTGACACATTTAGGCCCGGAACCATGGTTTCGGATTACAAATAGGGCAGCCAAATAACTCACGGATGCCCAGTTACATTTAAATTTCAAAATTTTCAGGATAATTACATCCCCTGCAATATTTAAGACATACCTATACTTAATAAAATATGTTATCTACAATTCAGATTCAACTGTTGTTATCTCATGTTTGTCTTTATTTGCTAAATCTCATAGTCCTAGGGAGACGTGCACGTCAAACAATTTGTGATTCATACTTTTAAAAAAAGGGAACATGGACTTGGAATCAGAAGCATCTGATAGTCCAAAATCTTTTCCCCTTGATATTGGAGTCTCTTCCTTTTTCTTAGCTTGCATGAAGTACAGTGGGTATTTATTTATTTAACTTTTTGAGCGTGCAGGTGGGAGGGGGTTGTTGTGAAAGTATGCGACATGGCCCAGGGAAAGTATGACGGGAAATTTACCCTGATGCAGAATTAGGGCGAGTGCTTTTAGTGATTAAAAAAATAAATGGAACCACACGAAGTAGTATGTCCATCTTTTCTTCTTTTATTTTGAGCTTTTGTATTATTCCATTTGCTTTTGCAGCCTGGATTTTTATTGCGTCCTTTGTTGCCCTAAGAGATGCTGCATTCTGTCTTTTTCCCCAGGGTAGAAAGCATTAAGCAGCCTCCATGTTGCAGAGGACAGAGTGGCTGGGAGGGAAAGAAAAGGAACCAAAGATAAGAAGACAGAGAAGAGAAGACAGCTCCCCTGGCCACTATACACAGGATACCAGGGGGCCCTGAGAATAAGTGCGAAGAGGGTGCAACTAAGATTTGAGAACAAAATTATTTGAAACATACAGAGGCTATCCTCTGGAACATACAAATAAATCTACCTTCCCTGGAAAGGCAGAAAAAAAAAAAACTATGCACACTCCAGTTGAAGAGAAAGAGCTCAAAACCTTGAAACAAAAGTAGTTTGATGAGAAAAAGGGAATCCAAAGCTATGTGATGGAAATGTGCCCATCCCCCAGGATACAGAGGCAGTCAGGGGACTGCGCCTTGAATTTGTCTTGTGGAGCGGACATGTTTCTCTTCTTCCCGGAGAAGTAGAAGGCTAGGAAGAAACAAAGAAGCAGTTGGGCTGGGAGAGGACAGGGGAGGTCTACAGTGCCAGCAGGAGAGATGGAAATACCAAGAAACTCACAGGTAACTCACCCTGCAATTGATGGACACTCTAATTTCCTTTTGGTCAAGAGAATGTTCTTCTATGGAGCATTTTCTGTGCCCTAGATTTGGGCAGAGAAAGTTGTTAAAAATAGAAGAAAAAAACTTCCAGGTTTGGGAAATGCAGGATTTGCCGTTGAAAGGGGAGCTGAGTTTCATAGTAAAAACTCCTCCCGTTTGTGAACTCCTCAGAAGCAGTGATTTTGATATAACCTCCTCAGAATATTCAGTCCACACAGATGCTATCATATTTATTTCAGGCCTGAGAGCACGAAAGCACACATATTTATGAGCGGGGAAGCTTGAAAAGGATTCCTTCCAAAACCATGAAGCAAATGTCATCTACGGAACATTCTCTAAGCAGTCAACATGAAAACACTCCCTTTAAAATAAGATCTGGTTGAAACAGAACCAACCAATCAAGAAGTAATCCTAGCATGTGTCATTCCCTAAATGAAACAATGACACCATATGCCCTGAAATGGTCTCAAATGTTTGCCTCTTTGGCAGTTGCTACTGGGTGGGTGATTCTCAGAGCCAGAGAAGCAAGCGAAGCAAACGGGCAAGAAGAATACTGGTGTGAGCCCCATTTCGAAGACAGTTGCATACTGTATTTATAGTATCAACAGTTTAATTGGGAAGTTTGGTACTAATGATGTAAACACAGCTGGCACACGTTCAGTTTAAACAGACACGGCTCGCTCGCAGACATTAACTCGCATTTGTCTGCTCAACACCCATGGTTAGCCACGTTCCACAACAACTCCAAATCCACGCAAGGGGTCTCAATAGCTGTATCAAGAACAAAATCCAGAAGCTTACAGGCATGCACTGGAGCAGGTACGTACCAGGCATTTTCAGACAGTCTCAGATCAAATAATATTTCCCTGAAAAACTGTGAACGATGTTCAACGGTTACAGCATAAAACATGAAAGTAAAGGTTAGTTCAAAGAGTGTACATGGAGGCTAAGAAAAGGCACCGTCTCAGTTTTCTTTGGGTTGGCTTCATGTCTGGAATGCAGAAGTTAGGAGGCACCAGGCCAGGTCCAAAAAAAAAATAAAAATAAAAATAAATAAAGCCTTCATTGCTTCTAACCGCACGGTGCATGGAACTTTGCCAGTAACACTAAAGGGGCAGACATCTCTGTTTTATTACAAAGAGGTGATCATGAAAGCTTCTTTTGCATGTTCTGAAAGTCATGTGGTCTGTTTCTGGGTGACAATTATGAGTGATTTCACTAGATCATGCATCATGCCTAGAGGGTTTGTATTTTGATAACAGAAGCAAGGCTGTGCTATAAACAAGGGTATTGTGCACATTTGAATCCTATACTCCATGAGTAGTTATTTCTGAAAACAGTCCTGTGATACAATGTGTCCTGTCAGTGGTCTGGATATATCATAACCACCTCTCTCACTCACCTAGATACCTGTACACTTCTAAAGGTAAGGTAAAGAATCATTCTGCTCAGGAGCAAGCCATTACAATCAATTTGGAGGAAATCCACACATTTCTTTCATGGGATCATCAAGATTTCAAACATAAAGAAAAGGCACTCTCACGAATGCTTCCTGAAATAAGGACAGAGCTCAAGACTGAAGTAGCCAGGCCAGAAGCAATATTTCTTACAGTGAAACACCCAGAACCAATGCCCCTGATCTGTTCCTTTCGGCCCCAACTGGTGTTTTAAAAAGACTCTGGTTCCACTGTGGCCAGGTAACTTCTTGACCAAAGACTGTTCTATGAAAGGGAAGGGGAGGGGAGGGGAGGGGAGGGGAGGGGAGGAAAGGAAAGGAAAGGAAAGGAAAGAAAAAAGAAAAGCAGGAAAGAAAGAAAGAAAGAAAGAAAGAAAGAAAGAAAGAAAGCAAGCCTGAACTTAGAAGATTTAATGCCAAACGCTAGAATAAATTCATCCAAAGGAGGAGGAAATAAAGAATGCCAAGTACCGAGTACATGGTGGGAAAAAGGTAACCAGAATCGTGATGAACGGGCCCTGAAGCCACAAATTAAAAACAAAATGTGAGCCTCGTGCAGTGACCATCAGGCCTGCAGAAGTTGCAAACTTCACGGCTGAATTACTAATGGTGGCAAAAGGTGTTTACGAACACGGCCAGGTTTTGGGCAGTTTGAGAAGAGAACTTCCTCTTTTGTCTTGTTTTGGTTTCAGTTTCAAATCCCCATGGCCGCATTTAACAAAAGAGACAAAGGAGAAAAGCCCAAAAATCTTGGAGAGGGTTTTTCTCTGCAATCACCCCCATTCTAGCTCCTGTTAAAGTGAAGGGACAAAGGGAAAATAGAGCAATAAAAGGTAAAAAAAGAGATCTCATGTCCAGCCGACTTGGAACAGGCCTGAGTGGAATCAAAATGTGGTATCTTACAATAACTATGACCGCAAAGAAACCACACTTAATTCTCTCAAGTGGAATGTGGGGAGCCAATCAGAATGTGTACAGATGCCTTTCAATGTGATTCAAGCCACCAAGCTTGTCGTATAACCAGGATGGGCTTACCACCACCAATGCTTGGCTGGGAACAACAGATTTTTAGCTTTGAAGTTCCGTTTTTCGGAACAGAGGTTGTAAACCAAAGAGGCCTCAGCATTATTACAAAGAATCCAGGAATCCGTATGTGCCTGAACATTTTTATAGCTGAAACTCCTAAAAAAAAAAAAAAAAAAAATCTTGCGTACTTTTCAAATGAGCACAGATGCTGTTTGTGATGAGCAAAATTAATTTCAATATTACTGAAGGCATGCTGCATTTTCTTAATTGATACTAAGCGTATCTATCATCTTGTCAAGTGGACGACGTCTTGTCAGTTGCTTAAAATGTTTGACTTTTACAAACACTGGCTTTGAAACCAGTAGATTGTGATCAGAGTTTGACAACCGGTAGTGTGTTCGTTCTCTGGCAGGACTCAGCCCTGCACCGCTTGCCCTGGCCCCGGGAAGACACAGAGGCTCAGACACCCGTGCAAGCAGGATGCCTTCTTCGGGAGTTCCAGCTGTGGATTTTTCCAATACGTCTCTGACTTGGCTGTGCGGTCCTCTGGTGACTTTTAAGATAACAGAGAAGACCAGGGAGGGAAGTGCACCCGCAGGGGGGCCGCTGCAGTGAGTGACACTCTAAAAGACCACCAGGATGGTCATTAAGAGGGCCAGATTCAAAGCCAACATCCCAGTGACACCTGACGAGGGAAGATGGACCACAGAGCAAGACTTTCTAACCTGACGTGGCAAAAGGAATCTAATTCCTCTGGCTGCCATCATTCAAACCTGGTCGCACTGCTTTACACACACTTAACCTCCACTTTCACTTTGAATGCTCTGCACTTTTCAAAGTCATCTTTGACCTGAGAGTGCCCGAGGGTATCTCCACTCGGCAAGAGTTAGAGGGCTCAACTCAAGGTTATTACCAAACGAGGAAGATAAAAGTGCAGAAGCTGACCTTTTCCTCTGAAATGTCAGGATTCAAGTCTGGGTATCTGAATATGAGGACGCTTGCTCTGTCTTTGTGTCAGATGCATACTTGATAAACATCATGCATGTTAAAGAAATAAAAGGTGCAAGCAAGCTAACCCCACAGTCACAGAGTGATGAGCCAGCGCTCCCCTTTACATGAGGGGGGGAGGTGAGGTCTACTCTGCCCGGGGTTAGGCATTACAGTTTGCCTTCTTCTTATTCCTTCTGTAACATTTGCATCCATCCACGGACTCTTAGAAGAAGAAACTCCAAGCAGCCAACCTTTCCTCTAAGTCAAATGCTAAGGGTGTGGTTCTGTTCATGGAATCCACAGATACCTCCCATCAATACTGGGATGGATGTCATGAACAAACAGGCTGAGTACGTTTGCAAAAACAACAACAACAACAACAATGACAACAACAAGCGAAGGATATCTAAGCCCTGTCAGAATTTTATCCTTTGGTGGAACTGAGCCCAAAGACATGGCTAACTCATTCCTTCTCAAGGTGGACGCTGCGACATTTCGTCCAGGAAAAGAATCACAGTCATGGCGTCCTACAAGGAAGCAACCCTGTCATTTATTTTCTCTAGGTTGGTCGTGGCTTCCGCCCTGCTCTGCATTTCCATCATGGTGCCTTGGAAAGGCACCTCTGTGGGGGTAACATCGCCGTAAGAACCTCTGAATCCTCACCACCAACTCCAGGAGAATGTATATGGCAGGATGCAAGTCAGATTTAGATGTCTTTAGCTTTTTTTTTTTTTTTTTTTTTTTTTTTTGGTTTTGCTTTTTAATGAAGTTTTAGGCAGAACTAATTATTCTCTAAAGCTGCATCTGAAATCCAAATGCACAGTGCCTGGGAAAGAGTGAGGTATATGCAGGAAAATGTCATGATAACTTGTCAACTACAATAGAGAGAAGAACCAAAAAGACACAAAACGTTTATTTCAGCCGTGATGTAGGGTCCCGGGCCACTTGATTTGGGACCATCAGTCAGATTCTTTCAATGCTATTTTATCTGGGAGCTCATTTTCCTTCTGACTTTCCCGTTCCTAATTAGAAGAACACCATTTGGCCAAGTGGGAACACGGTGAACACATACAAAGAAATGGATACTGAAATCGTGAAGAGGTTCTGGCCAAAATACAGCTACAGACTAGGACCTAAAATGCCTTTCTTTTCCCCTCTGTCCACATCTCACCTTCAGAACTTACATGAAGAGAGGGCTCTGGGGACCCCACAGCAGGCACTGCAGAGGAGAAACGCACTACTTACGCCAAACATTTGTCGGAGGTCCGGATCTCGGAACCGGAAGGGGATGTTGGAGACATGCAGCCGTTTGGGCTGGGACTTGTTTTCTGAGTTTTCAGAAGGTTGTGTCTGGGGCTGGCCATCCGTCGGTGCTGCGTCATCTGTCTGCTAAAAGGACAAGAGTAAAGAGGCTCTGAGTGGACCTACGTGCTGTTTCCAAACTGCTTTTGCTTCCCCTAAATGGTAGGAAAATGCTGGAACAAAGGAACAAAGACAAGGAAAGAAGTGCTGGGTCATTCATTCATTCAACATTTCTGAAGACCCCCTGAGAGCGTAACATGGATCTGGGACTCACTAGCAAGAAAGGCGGACAAAACTCCCTGCCTTCGTGGAGCGCAATTCTTATGGTGGGGGTGGGGGGCAGGAAAGGCAATGAGCTCATTAACAACGAAATATGCAGCGGGTAGAAGGAGAGCGCCAGGAAGAAAAATAAAGCAAGGGGATGGGTGGTTGGTGTGGAGGTATTGGGGGAGTTTTAATAATTAGGCAGAGAAAACCTCATCGCTGAAGCTAGGAGAGGGTGTATCCCTTAATCAAAGGTGTCCAAAATCTTAAAACATCGCCTACCTAATTGTTGAAGAGTGTGAAGATAAAATATTAGCAAATGTAATAAAACATTTGGAAAGGTTGTTTGGTGCCCTGCAGTCTAAGTAAGCATCTGATTGACTTAATTTATTATTAAGGCTTTAACTTCTCGTTTTTTGATTGTGCAACTCTACCGTGTCCGTTACAGCTGACCCCGTGTGGCTAGTTAAATCTGAATGAATTAAGATTAAATAAGATGTAAAATGCAGCTTTTCATTGACATTAGCCACATTTCAAGTACTCGATAGCCACATGGGGCTAGTGGTTTCCATGTCGGACGGTGCAGGTTTAAAGCATCTCCAGCACAGCAAGACATTCTGTGGACCATGTTGGTGTAGATAAGGTTACATTATTAGCATAACTCGTTACTCTGCTTCCCGTTCTTGCCAAAATGAGTCTGCACAACATGATATTACATCAGCACCTGGATATGGGTAGGAACCAGGAGAAAAGTCACGGTAACATTTGGTATCCTGATAGCCATGACGGGTATGGGTACTCTTGGTTCTAGAGATGCTTCTAGAAACTTTCTCTGCAATTAGCATCTCTTGCCTCTGGGTGGCAGTGGATGCCATTCACATCAGTCAGTTGCTTCTCCAAAACCATGATGGAAAACCTATGTGGAAGCCCATCAAATTGATGAGCAAGGAACCAGCCTCACCTACTTATAAACAGTTTAGAAGCATATTAACTGGGATGAAACTATCAATGCAGTCAGCCCGGTGTAAAATAATAAAGACACAGAGAAGGAAACAATTTCACAAAGTGAAATATGTATTTTTATATATTAAAAAATATGTATGTTTATTTTATATACATAAGTGTTTTATATATGCCATACATATACATTTTGATATATGTTTATCAAAATAGATATATAATATATATAATATATGTATTATATTATATATATTATATATATATCAAAATAACATGGGCATAATTTGTGACTGTCTTGTCAGTACGTATGTTTATTGGCAGACTTCATTTCCATTCTCCTTACTGATACATCCTGAATGGCATTCTGATGCTTTAAAAAAACTTTCATTATTATATTTTTAGTGGGGGGAGGGGCAGAAGGGGAGGAAGAGAGAATCCCAAGCAGGTTCCACTCCCAAAGTGGAGCCCAACTCAGGGCTGATGCCATGACTGTGAGATAGTGACCTGAGCCGAAATCAAGAGTCGGATGCTTAATCCACTGAGCCGCCCAGGCGCCCCCCTGAATTGCATTCTGAAAGCAAGACCTTCCCAGGGGCCGGCAGAAGACTGTTCCAAGCTGGTTTGGTATCTAAGGCCCCCCTGGATGACTTCTTCAACCTTGAAGTGCTATGTCATGTCAACAACAACAATGCACTTGGTCATTCTGTCTATGCTGTTGGAGTGAATAGGCAGGGGGATGGTGATAGTCCTCTAACCTGGAAAACAAGTATTAATAATAATGCACACCTTCTAAGGCTCTGCAGGGACTGACTGCAATCGCATATGCCAACCTGGCAGAGTTCCTGTCACATGGCATATGGTCAGTAACTGGAAAGCAATGAATGTTTTCGAGTTATGGAGATTGTTTTTTTTTAATGTCAAAACGAGGAGTGAAAAACCCTCTCTCAGGTAAAGGAAAGGTTCTCATGGCTCCTTATACATGTTTTTACTGAGCAACTACTAGACACTGGATCTGTAAGTCAGGCCTCCAAACGCATTCAGTTTCCAGTTCAGAGGAAGAGAAAGAGGGTAGAAAAAGACAGTTGCAAGGCTGGGATCACAGGGAATCATAGAGGGCTGCGTAAACTTGAATCAGGGACACGCTGCAGGGCTGGATGCCTGAAGAGGCTTGCCAGTTCTGGGGGGTTATGTTTTGAGTGGGAGGTGTCTAACAGAACAGACGAAGGGGGCGGATGCTGTACCCGCAGTGTGCAAAGCACATGCAAAGACGCAAAGGTGAAATCATGTTCTGGATTCGGGGGCTTCCGCGTGTGATCGCTGGTCAGTGCAGGTCATGTGAAGGAAGGATGGAACGATACACTGTGGGGGTAGTGGCGGTTGGGTTACGAATGGCCCTATGCGTAGAGCAAGAGTATATATTGCATCATAAAAACTGTGACGAGCCACCTATGATCATCGCGGGGCATAATGTGATCAGCACAGGACGCCAGAGCTGAGCTACGGCCGACAAAAGATACATGCAGGTTGAATGGCTGGCTGCATCACTGACTGAACAGCGGAAGGGATTACAAGTGTATCAATAAAGTAACGAGTGAAGGAGCAAACTGTCCGCTTGGCACCTTCAAGGGGGTCAAAACGCAGTCTTATAACAGTGAGGCCCAAACAGAGCACGAATGTTTGCTCTGCTGGTAATAGGAGGTTTGGTTACACAACAAAGCCAGCGACATGTCCTTGAACCACATGGTTGGGGTCTTAGTACTCTAACCTAAGAAGCTCTGTCAGCACAAGCAGCTGCTGAGACCCTGAACCTGCAGCTCTAGATTCTTTCCTCTGGAAAGAAGTTGCTGTTCAAATGCAAATTAAAACAAATTCCTTCTCATCCCAAGAAAGAAACTTAGATTTGGATTTGTACAGAACGGCTGGATGTTTCAGCTTAATAAACCTAATTAGGAATTACAGAGATTATGATTAAACATATTAAATGATTAATAGCATTATGCCGCTCATGTGAAAATTAAAATTAATCATCTTTAGTCAAACAGGACTTTGGAGAAATCTTTGCGTTGTTCCCTTTGATAAAAAACATACAACGCTCAATTAATCATTTTGTAGTGCGGGCATGTATACAAATGCTCATCAATTGTTATGTCGGGATACCTGTGTATTAAAGGTAATTTTTAAAGATAACATGTAAAATGGAAAACAAAGCAACAGTGTTTCAGGTATCGTGAGGGAAGAGGATGACATCAGGATCCAGAGGCCGAGAAAGACAAACGGATCTGTGAGCTCCAGCACGCCTGCTTACGTGTTGGGACGTAACACAAGTGGGCCAAACGAGACCGGGGCTGTGCAAAATGGCTACTCCGGAACCCGGGGCACGGTCGGGCTGAGGCCTTCCAGAGTGGTCCTCACCGACTCTCAAGGTGAGTAGGTCAGGATGAGGGCCTTCTTCCCCTTCCTTTCTCCTGGGAACTTTCATGGAAAACATACTCAGGACAAGCCTGAGTTTGAGGTCGTTGTAGTCTCCTAGGAAATTACCACAAATGTGGTGGCTGAAAGCAACAGCAATGTACTCCCTCACGGTTGTAGGGGCCAGACATCTACAGTGAGGGTGCTCTCAGGACCTCACTCCCTCGGGAGGCTCTGCGGGAAGGCCCATCTCTACCTCTTCCAGCTTCTGGTGGCCTCTTGGCTTGGAGTTGCCTTTCCCCAGTCTGTCTCTGTGTTCATACGGCCTTCTTCCCTCTGTGTGTCTGAGACTCACATCTCTGTCTGCCTTTTTCTTCTTTATAAGGACATTAGGCACTGGGTTTAAGGCTCACCCTAGATCTTGGCTTGGGATCCTTAACTTAATTACATCTGCAAGGACCCTTTGTCCAAATAAGGCCACGTTCATGGGTTTACAGGGGTCAGGACATGGACATATCTTTTGAAGGCCACACTCAACCCACTACAACCCTTTATTAAACAAGAAAACAAACTGGAAGCACGAGTAGGATGGGTAGCTATAGTCAAGGAGGAGTTTCATTTTCTACCACTTAAGGTGGCCTGAGGTTCTCCAAAGGGTTGGCCCCACACCAGGTCCAGAAGAATAGAGAATGTCTCTGCCTGAGCTGTCCCAGGCTCCCATCTGTCACCGTGGGAACTTTAATGAGTTCCCTAAATAGAGGAGACTGCAATCTTCCCTTTGCCAGCCTGGGCGCCCTGACTGAGACGCACTCCACCAGCCTCCTGAGAGGCAGCCGATACTCCGAAAACAAGGACAGGCCCGCCAGTTCCCTGAGCCTAGTGCTGTACTTCACACAGATGGCTAAAGCGGTCACGGCATCCCTGAGAAGGTCGGTGAGGCTTACGGCGAACGCCCAGAGTGAAACTTCTACCGACAAAAATAAAATAACGTAGAAATTCTAAGAAGGTTGCGCAGGGAACTGCACATCTAGAACGTGTATTCCCCAAAGTCAGGGGCTCCCTGCTAGGGAGCTACATCCCCTGAGGCTGGTGCCTGGCAAGGCTTCCTTGGAATTAATTGCTCGAAGAAGAACTCTTGATTTATCCCTGATTTTTTTTTCCTAAGTATCATTTTAGCTCTAAGTGGGACGCAGCTGAACTGGAAAGATACCTCATAACCATGTTTCGGAGATCAGAAGATAGAACATAAAGACCAAGCAAATTACTGCTGATCTGCTCGCTCAGAGATGAGAGGAATTTGAGAAAACAAAGGATGTTCGAGGCATTAGGAGAACAGCCAGGGCACTTGCCCTCTCTGAACCCTCTAGCCCAGGCCCTCATCCTGGGCTGTGATATTCAGTATGGCCTGGCCCTGACCCCCTTGCTTCTTGAGGCTCCCCAGTCCTTGCTCACTGGCCACCTTGTTCCTCCTTCCGCCCACTCGGCAAGCTCCCTCCTCAGGCTTCACACCGGTTATTCCTCTGCCTGGAGAACTCTCTCCCCAGATGCCTATGTGGCCGGCTTGCCCCCTCTTGCCCATCGGCTGTCTGCCCAGACATGACCCGTCTGAGAAATCTTCACCTGCCCGTTACCAAAGTACGTATCACTTGTTCCTTTTAGGTTACGTGCTTCTGTTATTTTCTGCTGTGCCTGTCTTCTCCACCAGAACGCCAAGTCCACGAGAACAGAGACTGGGGAGTTTCCATGCACTGTTCTGCCCTACACCTACAGCAGTTTCTCTACCAGAAATGGTGATGTGGGGGCTGCTTAGCTCTTTGACCTGGGGCTGTCCTGTGCACCATAAGATGTTCGTTCAGCAGCATCCCTGGCCTCCATCCTCTAGACGACAGTGGGACAGCTGGAACTATCTTCAGGGGTTCAGGTGCTCCCTGTGGGGGGCGGAACTGTACGGACTGAAACCACTGATCTGGAGCACACGGTAAGTTCTCAGCAAGGGCCTGTGGCGTCAATGGACAGGTCTGGCTTTGGTATCAGCGAGCGGCACAAATGCTAACTTCACATCTCTCACTCTTAGTTGTGGATGCGTAAAATCATAAATGCACATCTCTCCTGGACCCTTCAGACTGGGATAATGTAATCCAAGTCTTGCAAACAGTTAAGTCCCATGAACAAACAGGGAATGCATATCATTACTATTATTAACAGGGTTAAAACCAACGGGGTTTGTTCTTTTCTCGGGCGTGTGGATACGGACGACCCTGAGATGCAGAGGCCCCATCACGCAGGGGAGGCTGCAGGACCCCACACGAGTGGAAAGTCCATTAACCCTAAGAGGTGTGTTTCCAGGCAGCCATTGGCAGAGGTTCGAAAATAAGCTCATTAGGATGGCAAAATCCAGCTTCTGCTCTGGCCCAGTTCGAGAGCCCTATTAGGAGTCAGGATGTGTGCCGCAGAATTTTTCCTAATAAACAAACTCCCCAGATATCGGCGCAGGTTATAAATGTTAAGAAAACACCACCAGCACTTTAATCTCCCGAAGATCACTTAGTGCTTCCGCAAAGACCTTAATAAAGAACCGCGGGGCTCCCTCTGCTATAATCGTTCCTAATTCAATGAATAGCTCTGAGCAACCCAAGGCTAATCCTGGTGAAATTGGATTTTGATATCGACCAATCCGGGGATGACTGTTGGAGAGAATCCGCATAGTTTTTGTATGTGCCTTTCAGATTGTGGCCCCGCCCCGTGGGCTCAGCTCGGAGCCCATGAGGCACTGCTGAGCTCACCTGTGTGCTATCTCCCGGGGGTGACCAAGTACCTAGTGGTAACGCAGGCCGAGGACATTTGTAGCTGGGCATCCCTGAGCTAAACTCCAGTTCTGTCACATAGGAGCCGAGCTCCTTAAACCCTTCTGGGCCTGTCTCCTCAGATTCAAGAAAGGATAAAAGGTTCCACCACCACCTATGTGGAGGCAACATAGGTGACCATCACAAGGGCGGATGAGTAAGATGTGGTGAAGCTGTCAGCAGAAATCAGAACTCGGAGAGAAATCAGAGACTTTGAAGCACAGGGCTGAGTGCCTGTAGTAGGGGTGTTCACCCTAAGAAAACAAGAACTGTACCGAATTATATTTTGCCACCCCAAAATACGCCTCTTTGGCACAAGGGTTATTTTGGGACAATTATTTTTGAGAAACAGCAGACACAGGAGAAGCTCCAAAAACAGTAGAAAATACCCTTTTGTAAGAGACATTCACATTTATAAGGAAATTCTCCATTTATAGGGGTGTCTTCCTCTCAGGAGGCACCAGGAAGAGAAAGTAACTAAATCTCTAGAAACTCTCTTCAAAGGATAAGTCAAGGACCTAAATCTGCATAACCACCTCACCCTTATTTACTGTGCTTTTCCTAATAACCTCCCCATCGCTGGCTCCCCTGGCCTCCCAACATCTTTTGTCTTCAGCTGGAGATGATGTTTAAGCTGGTGGCTGGGGCCATGCCAGGGAGTTACTTGGTTTTCTTGGGTAGGTACCCTGTCTACAGAAGGTAGACATGTTATTAAATTCCTGTTTGTCTCTTTTACCACAGGGTGCTTCAACCAAGAACCTAGAAGAATACAAAGAAAATTATTTTCTTCCCCTGCACGATGGAAATTAAAAACTCATGCACTCATCACATAAGACTAGATACGGTTCAGGGACAGTGATCACACACTTCAGAGCAGCCATTCAACAAAATAAAATAGGAGTCACATACAAAATCTTAAAGTTTCTAGAAGCCACGTGTCTAAACAGGAAAAAGAAATATGTGGAATTAACTTTAAGGATATATTTATCTTAATCCAATTTACCGAAACTATTATTTCAGCGTGTAATTAATGTAAATGATATTTTACATTCTTGTTTTTCTGAGTCTCTGAGATGTTCAAATAATTTGTACTACAGCTCATCATCTCAATATGGACACTGCATTTTCGTTAGAAATGCCTCATCTGTATTTAGACTTTGAAAAATTGGCAGTTGAATAGCCAAGATTTTCAAAACACACCTAAAAGGCTTTTAATAATGGAATCAAGTGTCAGTGTCTAAATTTTAATTACAGTTGAGCCTAATTAAAAATTCAGTTCCTCAGTCATACCAGCCATGGCTCAACAGATACCTCCAGCTGGCAGAATAATGCCCCCTTCGAAATATTAATATCCTAATCCCTGAATACAGAGTTCACAGACTCCCCGAAGGGTGCACAGATATCCACGGATCCCTGGATAAGGACCAGTGCTGTGCGAGGGCATTCCACTCTCCCCTGAGTTGAGACATCTGATGCTGAATACTACCAATGCCTGATTGCTTATGAGCCTAGTGTGGAATCAGCTAATGAATGGGTCGGGTAATGGGATGGGTACTAAATATAAAACTGTGCTGAGGTCCTACTGTGACCCTGGCATCTTGCTAGGCACTTTTCATACCTTATCCCACTGATCACCGTAACAGTTTGAAAAACTGAAGCTCAGAGAGGTTAGGTTACCTGTCCAAAATTACACAGCTAGGAGATGGCAGAGCCAGGATGGAACCTATGATATCTAAGTCCACTTGCTGGACTCCATATTCCAGACCCCAATGGCTTGTCAAGGCCAAGAGGAAGGTGCTATGGAAAGTCTAAAGACATGATGGCTCAGAGCCTGGAGCCTGCTTCCGATTCTGTGTCTCCCTCTCCCTCTGCCCCTCCCCCGTTCATGCTCTGTCTCTCTCTGTCCCAAAAATAAATAAAAAACATTGAAAAAAAAAATCAAGTGGGGCGCCTGGGTGGCGCAGTCTGTTGGGCGTCCGACTTCAGCCAGGTCACGATCTCGCGGTCCGTGAGTTCGAGCCCCGCGTCAGGCTCTGGGCTGATGGCTCAGAGCTTGGAGAGTGTTTCCGATTCTGTGTCTCCCTCTCTCTCTGCCCCTCCCCCGTTCATGCTCTGTCTCTCTCTGTCCCAAAAATAAATAAACGTTGAAAAAAATTTTTTTTAAATAAAAAAGAAAAAAAAAATTAAGAAAGTCTAAAGACAGCCCAGCCCCAGAGGGCAACTGCTAAGCACTTGCATAGAGGAGTGAAGATTCGCTGGAGGTCTAACTGCCTGAGCTCTCTGTCTGGGCTCGAACCAGAGTGATGAGCTCTGCGAACAGGGCTCTATCTCAACCAGTTGGCCAAAATCAAACCAAACCAGGCGGCTTCAGATGCCTCCTCTGAGCCCCTAGAGTCCTGTGCTCCCCTCTGGTGAGCTCTTATCGACCATGTATGTTCCTTATTATCAGATTACTAACCTGTCTGTGCTACTAGAACATGAACATCCCAAAGACAAACACTACACTGAATCATTTTTGAAGCCCTTTACTGTGCCAGCAAATATTTATTGTGTCATTCCAGAACACCTCTTGGGGCCCAGCTTCTTTTGTCTCCATGAGCATCCCCAATTCTGCCATGAGGGTGTCAAAACCCAGCACCCAAGCCAGGATGCTAACGAGCACAACTCCCCCCCCGCGTACAACCTAATGAATATCCAGCATCCCCCCTATCCTGCGGGCTTCCTCCCCTCCATGCCCAAAGTGCTTTACAGTGATAAATAAAAAGTGTCCTTTTGAATAGCCAGCTGCTTCTTCCTCCTCCACCAATCAAGTTATTTCTCAGAGAGAAAAGCTTGTGAGTGTCTTCGAGGCATTATTTGATTAAGTTGACAATATTATGTGAGCGATGGTTGAGTACCCACTGCGATGTACTTTGGACCAAATTGATTTGTGTAACAAACACTTGCTCTGTCTCTTCTTACAGGCTGAATAGTGGTCTTGATTTAGCCAGTAATGCTGGGCACCGAGTGAATTTACAGGGTCCACAGTCCCTCTCTCTCAATCTGGACAGAATAGCAAAAGAAAGGCTGGAGTGGCATAATTCAATACATTGTACTATAAGCTCAGAAAATGGTATCACAGAGCTCTGCAATATACCTATTTGATTTGATTTGTAAACCTGATAAAAAAGCAATCGAGAAAAGTTCAGGGGGAAAATATATATGTTCTAAGCAAAAAATGTAACGATATTGAATGTGTACAAAGAGCCAAAGTCCTGGATGGGGAGGGGGAGAAAATCATGCATACTAAATCAACTTCATACCCTGCGTTAGACAATACTGCACATTCTCCATTTAAAACGAAGCAAGATTGTGCGAAGTTATTTTCCATTAAAAATAATAATAATGGTAAGCCCAGGGAATGTGAATTAAAACCCACGTCTCGGGTTTTCTCACAATCCTACTTCAAAACGGGGCTCGTGCAGATTCACTCAGCTTCCTGATTTTTCATTTTAGCTCTGTAGGCAAACAAATAAGTTAATCACACAGCTTTGGATGTAGTTAATGCCTCCTTCCTAGCTCGGCAGGGCGGATTCCACAGCCAGGTGACACAGATTTAAGAAACTCATCACATTTCCCTCAACCCGAATAAATTCAATGCTTTGCTGGAATGATGAAATTCTTCAGAAAGCAGAAGCCCTGCGGGACACAGAAGGGCTGACTCCAAATTCTCTTGCTCTTTTTTTTTTTTCACCCTTTGAAAGTATAGGATGAGCATTCAAGGGGCCAAGTGTTTAACACCTCAGTAAAGGTGATGGGCTGCATAGGTGTCTGTATAAGTACACTCGAGCTGCTGTAACAAAACCCCATGGACCAGGTGGCTTCAACCACAGTCATTTACTTCTCCTGGTTCTGGAGGTTGGGAAGTCCAAGATCAAGGCGTCAGCATATTTGGCTGCTGGTGAGGTCTCTCTTGCTGGCTTATAATCTCCCTATGTCCTCTCCTGGTGGAGGGAGAATGCTGTCTCTCTCTTCTTCTTCCTATAAGGACAGATTCCCACAGGAGGACCCTGCCCTCATGACTTCATCTAACCCTAATTACTTCCCAAAGTCCACACCTCCAAATACCATCACGTGGGGGCTTAAGGCTTCAGCATAAAGGGGAGGGGACACAATTCAGTCTACAGTAGTGTCATTAAAGCAGAGCCTGCGAATACCTGGGAATGTGACATGTTTTGTCCTGGGGAGAGAAAGGAGTTTCAGTGGGCTTGAAACCAGCTGTTTTCTCATCCAGTCATTCAAAATAGATTTATTGAGCACCTACTACATATATATATGTATGTATGTACGTGTGTGTGTGTATGTGTGTGTATATATATATATATACACACACATACACACACACACACACACACACATATGTATGTATGTATCAGTCCCTGGGGATAGAGCAGGTGGGTTTGGGAGCGGTGTCTAATTCTCAGTGGACAGGAGTCAAGACTCCAGAAAGAGGTCTTTCTTTCCCTCTCCATGTTCAAAGTTTCAGTTTTTAGTTCCAGAAACAAGGAATTGAAAATAACTACCACTACTAATAACAATAACAATAAACATTTGTAGACTCTGGAATGAGTGATCTGGGGTTGAATTCTAGCTTTACCACTTCCTAGCTGTGTGACTTTGAACAAGTTACTTAACCTCTCTGGGCCTTGTTTCCTTGATCTAGAAAATAGAAATATTATTAGCATTGCCCCAGGTGAGTCAATATATCTAAGTGCCCTTCCTGGCCCTTAAGTATGATGATGATTAACATCTAGAATAGTGCTTGACATCTGATAGCCATTTAATAAACATTGGTCACATGATTAGCACTCTGCTAAGCTCTTTGCATACATTGTATTTCATTGCATCACCTGAGGACTCAGAAAAGAAGATTCTATCATTTGTCCCCATTTTATGATAAAAGAATGGCTGTTCAGAGGGGCTAAGAGCTGCTTCAAGATGCTCAGTCAGTACCTGGCAGGCGGTGTGGGAGAATGGTTGAGAGCCCAGGCACCACACTTCCCGAGTCAAATCCCTTAATGACATCTAAAGACGATGCAACAGCTTTCTGGCCACGTGGTTATTAAAAACTCAGACCAGGGGCACCTGGGGAGCTCAGTCCGTTAAGCGTCTGACTCTTGATTTCAACTCAGGTCGTGCTCTCACGGTTCATGACATTAAGCCCTGCATTGGGCTCCGCACTGACAGTGTGAACTGCTCGGGATTCTCTCTCTCTCTCCCTCTCTCTCTGCCCCTCCCCTGCTCATGCTTTCTCCCTCTCTCTCTCAAAATAAATGAATACACTTAAAAAATACCTCAGGCCAATCCAATGTAAAGCTTCCAAAGTCAGTAGCATTCAAATTCTCTTCCTATTACTCCAGACCCATGTCCTCATAGACCTGTGTCATGATGGACCTGCCTCGGGCAGGGGACATTTCCTGCTTCCTTGCCCCTACTATCCAGCACTTGGCTCTGTCTGCTAGGGGGAGCTGCCTCTGGGATCTTCTTCCTCATTCTCCTCTTAGGTCTTTCTCTTTTGGAGTTGGGGTTTGGGGGAAGAGACTGAGGGGGCAGAGGGCACCCAATGAAACAAGATCCCTCTTGGTGATCAGTAGCAAATGCCTGTCTCTGCTCTCTCTCTCATTCTGCTGGAGCTCGTGGGCCACTGGAGGCTTCTGTGGGTGTGGGGGAGCCTGAGGTATAGGTATGCTTGGGTTGCTTGGGGGTGGTGAATTGCCAATCCTTCACCCTCCATTGCTGCAGAAGGTAATGTATCGTCAAGGTCGGCCGGCAAGCTGCCCACTCTCCTTTCAGAGGGGGGGGGGTCCCTCTGTCAGCACTGGTTTTCTGAGCATCCTGAAAAACTCCTTCCCTGTCCTCTGACCTCTAGGCTCTCCCAAGAGCCAGGGCAGATGGCAGGTGTCCTAACACATTCTCCATGACAGTTCTCTCCCGTCCTGTCATTTGGGAGTATGCCAGGGAGCCTCCACGGTAATAAATCCCCAGATAAGAAGCAGGCACAAGTCTCTATGTTAATGACATCACTGCACCCAACTAATTTAAGGAACACGTCAAGTTCTCCCCAGAACTCCGCACTGCCTTCTGCTTTGATGGCATCATCAGGACGAGTCTTCTATTTCTCCAGCTCAGTGAGCATCCACCGGAAGGAGCTGGCAAACTCCCCTTCGTGCTGGCAGCCCGCTCTCCCTCCCCAGGAGTGACTCTCTTGAAGCTCTACCCTCACCCCAGCCATAGCCTCCTGGTTTTCGTAAACCCATCCCACTCAGAAATCAAGGCCAATTTAAATATCGATTTAAAAAGGAAAAATGTTGATACCTTACACTGAATCCTCAAATCCACCCAGCTCAAAGATGTCCCCTCCCAACGTATTATGCAAGATTTAATTTAACCAAATGGCAAATCTATACATTATGCAAATTTTCCAGACCTAAGAAAATTGCTGAACGGTTGCAGAAACTCGGTGATGAATTTAAGATGGAACTGATCTCAGCTAAAATCCCAGGATTTTCCTTACTAATTACTTCTTTCTTTGTATAAATGCTTTGAACAAAGAGACAAGCACTGTGAGGGGTTTGCTCTGGTTGTACTGGGGTTTCTCCAGTATACCCGGAGACATGTATACATATCATTCTTCGGAATATTGATATGTCTATTCTCCTACATTTGACAGTCAAAGAATCCTGTCACATAAAGTACACAATTTCTGAAAACTGACATGATTCGGATTACTTCTGAGTTCCAGATTCTATTCATCAGTGGGCTAATTTTTCCTGCACTGGTGGGTGGGGAGGAGTGTAAATATATTCTAAGAGATGGAAATACTAAGAAATATACTCTGAAAATAGAAATGACTTCAACTCCTCTCCAGTTTGCTCTTTACCTAGACAGCACATTTTTTTTTCTTAAAAATGCTATATGGAAAATAGTGTGACTTTGTGGGCCATACTGTCTCTGTCGCATGGGAAAATGTTGTTTAGGCAGTATCTAAACAAATGAACAGGTCATGTTCCAATAAAATTTTATTTACCAAAAAAAAAAAAAAAAAAAAAAAGGCAGTGGGCCATAGTTGGGCATGATGGATGATGGTCAGTACTCTGGTCTACACTGTTTGATGGTCAGTACTCTGGTCTACACTGTTCTATTTGGCTGGCATTTAAAGAGCTCCCGCCTGTATAAAGGACATTTGTTAGAAGTGAGGCTTAAAGCATGAAGAAGACATATCCAGAGGCTGTGGGATCTCCTGGTATGGCAGGGGACAAAAATAAGGCATGACACAATTGAAGCACAATGGGTGAGTTCTCTTACTGAAGGACCTTCGGAAACATAATTCAACAAGAGGGGAATATGGAAAACTTCTTGGACAGTCTTATTCATCTTGGCAATTGTGTATTAGCGGGGCTCACAGGTCTAAAAGTCCAACTCTTAAAATGAAGAAAGAGAAATATCTAACCAGTCCTGGGCTCTTTCTCATCTAATTGTGTCATTCAAGGCTCCAATAAGGAGAGGTAAGACTTGGAAGTGGTCAGATATGGATGATAGCCATGACGGTGGGTGACATCCTGTCAGAGTGTCCCTTTCTTCACCTGTGGGAGAGGAACAACAATGCAGCTCCCTTTCGGATCCCAGAGAAACAGAGGGGATTCTGCCCCAGAAAGTGCTTTGGCCACTTCAAAGTGCTGTGTATCTGGAGTCCATCATTTCCATTTTTCTTGGTTATGCTACTTAAAAAGCAA
This sequence comes from Herpailurus yagouaroundi, assembly GCF_014898765.1. Lineage (NCBI taxonomy): Eukaryota > Metazoa > Chordata > Mammalia > Carnivora > Felidae > Herpailurus > Herpailurus yagouaroundi. The sequence goes on from NW_024412453.1 coordinate 13,509,839, forward strand.
GGTTTGGGGCGCCTGGGTGGCGCAGCCGGTTAAGCATCTGACTTCAGCCAGGTCACGATCTCGCGGTCCGTGAGTTCGAGCCCCGCGTCAGGCTCTGGGCTGATGGCTCAGAGCCTGGAGC
>NW_024412453.1:13510059-13573024 GCF_014898765.1 Herpailurus yagouaroundi
AAAATAAAATAAAATAAAATAAAATAAAATAAAATAAAATAAAATAAAATAAAAAGCAAGGTTTGCTCACATGGCAGGTGACAGTATCTGATGTCTGATGACATCAGTCTGGCAACCAGAAAGACTCTTAGTGGAGGCCCTACACTTTAGCAGGTGTGGATTCAAGGACAACTCCCACCGATTTCTCACTATGTCCTATTTCTTGGAGGAGATTTACTGCACCCAAAGAAATGAAGGCCCTGGTTTTGGTGGTCTTGCAGGTACCCATCAGGTCTCAAAGCCAAGACTCCCGAGATTCAGGAGGGTGGGTTGAGCGAGGGGCCCTACCTTGGTAAGGGGTTCTTGGTCACCTTAGCAAGACGCAGGTTTTGTGGTCTGAAAGGCAAACACGTTTGGGTCCAGGTGGAGGTGCAGAGAGCTCTGTGGATGCTACCTCAGTCTATCTCCAGGTACACCCTTCAGGTCACCTTTAAGTCACCTGGGGAAGCTTGCTGCAAATGTAGACTTCCGGTCCCCACTCCCAAAGTAACCACTTGTAACTGTAGACCCAAGATGAATCGTTTTAATAATCCTCAGGGGTGACCCTGATGGGCTCTAACACCCTAATGGCCACCCCTTTTTACCCTGGGTAGGCAACAGTGCAAGTTTACGTGTCTGCAATGAGGAGAAACCAAATGTGGTTTATCTTGGACATGTGACTCTACCCCTTGATACCTTACCTCCCCTGGCTTTAAAACGGGGATTTGTGAAATCATTCATTCAAAGGCTATTGATTGACTCCCTTCAATGTGACGGGAAAAGAACCAAGGGACAGGGGGAGGATTAAAACCCTAAAGCAGGCAAAGTGCTTACCAATGGCTTAAGGCATTTCCTGAGCACTCAGTAAACATTAGTCATGGAAATTCTTTAACTTCCCTCCATGTCCACCTTTCAAAAGCAGAAACACTGTTTAGAGGGCAAATTGCAAGCCTTGGGTTGGCTCTCTCTTGTGTATCAGGGTTTGTACATAGCTCCTGGAGTGCTCTTGACTTGGGGGGCATGCCTTTCTCTCTGATTAAAACTTCTGTCTAGAAAAGAGACTTTTCTGGTTTTAAGGTGGATGGGGTGGGGGTGGGGTAAAGGGAGGTGATGTTTCAGATGAGTTTCTCTTCTAAAAGTCAAGCAAGACTTCCTTATGGGACCTCAGATGTGCCTAGCTTTTTCTAGGAAGTTATATATATGGAGAGAGAGAGAGAGAGAGATGTATAATGTATACATCATAATACAATCACAAAGTTGAATTCCAAGGCAGATGGAACATTCTGATGGGGAGGCTCACTGCTGACTGATTATTTGATGCTTTCGATCTTTTATATTGAATTTGAGATTACAAGCCTCCTTTTCCATTCAGCCCTGCCCTGCAGCTTTTCCTGACATTTTGTTATCTTTGCGTAAGCCTTTCAGGAAGGGCCTCTGAACCGTCCTCCTGTGCTGGCTGCCAGGGAATAGAATTACTGCCTTATTCTTCAACATGGAGCAACCATGCTTCATTGAAGGTAAAATAAAATAAAACTTTGGAATATTTTTATTCAATTTTTCAAGAAACCTTTTAAGATGAGTAACAGTGGAGTTCATTTAGCATAGCTGCCCGTGAGCATTTGCCTGGAATATGAATCCCATCTACATTTTTTAGATGCTTATCATATTATATGTTACTTTCATACACTTACTTCAAATGTGCTCTAAGAAAAGGCTAAAGGCGCTGGCTCAGTAATTTGAGTGTGCACCAGGAGCATGCGGGGAGCTCTTTAGAAATGCAGATTCTAGGGGTGCCCGGGTGGCTCAGTCTGGTTAAGCCTCTGACTTCAGCTCAGGTCATGCTCTCAGGGTTCGCGGGTTCAAGCCCTGTGTCAGGGCTCTGTGCTGACAGCTCAGCCTGGAGCCCGCTTCGGATTCTGTGTCTCCCTCTCTGTCTGCCCCTCCCCTGCTTGTTCTTTGTCTCTCAAAAGTAAACATTAAAAAAATAAAAAAGAAAAAAAGAAATGCAGATGCCAGGGTTCTAGCCTTTTCAGTGCCCTCTTCATCAGCTTGGAGTAGAGACAGGGAGGTGTCTGGGATGTTTATTTCTCAGGTATGTTTTGAGCCTATTGTTAAATATGGCCTTTAATAAAAATTAAATAACATAAACCCACAATTAAATAAAATACGTAATAAATACTCAAAGCGCATTGCTTCCTAATTCTTTTGGTGCATTTTACTATTATCTATATGGTTTCTCTGGCTTTGGTACCTGAATGGCCGAGACACCATAAAACAGCGTTCTCCTGTATGTCTTTTGCCAGCTCTGTGTTCAGTGACGAGGCACTGGTAGCTCGAACAGGACCAGTGTGGGAGTATTTCCACCATGGAAATCGGCAAATGCTTCACCTCAGGCTCCTGAACACCTCCTGTCCTACTTCCTCAACCCCAAGCAGGTGGTTAAACACCTACCAGCACATCACTGGCTAGAGACAGCAATATTCATTTGTAACAAGCCCATACCAGGCTATTTGAATAAAAGTAGGGTCTGGGCCACAGTTTAAGAAAATGCTGACAAAGCTTGAGAAAAGCCATCTCCCCACAAGAGATGTTGTCTTCTGGTCATTTTGCCAGCGGCTCTAAAACTCTTCTTGGCAAGAAGGTAGGGCCAGGTGTGGACAAAGGGCTAGATTATAAACTAAAGGATACCTAGGTTCCAGACCTGGTTTCAGGACTTCTGTGTGATGCTGGGAAAATTAGTTAACCTCCCTGAAACATCAGTTCCCACATCTGTAAAATGAGTTTTCAACCCTCGCTTTGCAGGTTCATGGTAAACAAGAGTGAAGTATAATATTATTAGGATGTAGCCTTGAGCCTGACTCCTAGTAATTGTTTAGTAAATAACATGTGTTTGATGATGACCATGGTGGTGATGGTGATGATGGTGGTGATGATAACGATGATGATTTTTAGGTGTTGTTAACAGAGACATTTGGGAGAAATCCCTTGAACTCATGGAAGCAGTTGATGGGTGTTACGCTAACTTAGTAATCTGAAGCTAAGAAGGTTCTAGGAAGAAAAAACCAAATAAACCTTGATATCCATTTCAACTTCTTCATCTCAACAACTATATGCAAACAGTAATAGAAAATGCAGATACATAAAATATACTGGACTTACAGACTACTTCACGTTGATCCTATCACTTATCCTCATGACACTTCTATGAAGCTGGTGCTGCAAATATGCCATTTTACAGATGAGGAAAATAAAGCTCAAGAGGAGGCCCATAGAGCTAGTACATATGAGAAGAGGTCCCAGAGATAAGGCCTGGAGTTTGTAAACCAGTGTCCTTTCCTTCTTAGGAATGAAACTTTGTATCCACAAGAGATTGTTGAAGTTTAAAGCAAAATCAGGCTCATGAAGGAGAAATTGAAGGTCAAAGTTCCATATTAGATTACTTATGAAAAGCTCACAATATTCCAGAGTTATCTGTGACCTTTGAGGGAAATAATATGTTCCATATATTTATCCTGGGTGATATTACACCTGAGACAGAAGGTTGAATTATACGAACAACTGACTCCATGAGTTAGGCTATTTCTGATCTTTAAGTACCATGGTTTTAATGAAAGGAGGGAAAGTGACATTTTGACAGACAGGATAGGGTCAGAGAAACAGGACCAGAAGCAGCATCGACAGACAGGTTTGAATCCTGGCTCTGATATCTGGATGAAGAGCTTCGTGACCCTGGGAAAAACCTGAGCTTCATAAACAGTAGCAATAATACTTAACTTGTAGGATGTCATGAAAATTCTATCGAAGTACATATTTAAGTGCTTAGCATAGTGCCCTCGTAAGCAAAGCAATAAGCAAGTGTTACATTTTTTCTTTTAGTTCAGAATTTCATAGCTAGGTTCAACAAATATTCACCAAGTGTAAGGGCTAGGTACAATTCTTGATGCTAGAAACGGATAATGGAGAAAACAGACAAAAATTCCTCCTCAAGGAACTTATCTTCCAGTGGGGGAGAAAGTGATAAGCAATACTACAGTAAATAGAACATGGCAGAGTATGTTGAAATGTAAGCACTATGAGACAAAGCATTGAATATGAGGATTGGGGTGCTAGGGAGGGTTTGAAATTTTTAGTCAATGGTTTTGGAGAAGGTGACATTTGAGTCAAAATTTGACAAAGACTGTTGAGCCATGAGGACAGGTCAGGCAAGAATAGTCCAGACACAGGGACAGACTGTGCAAAGGTCCTGAGGTAGAAACAGGAAGAGTGAGTCCAGTGCAGAGTGATCACAGGGAAGCAGATAGGAGATGATGTCAGATGTATAACGAAGTGTCATTTAATAAGGCCTTCCAGGCTACTGCAGGAACTTTGGCTTTAAAAAAAATAGCTTTATAACTTTTGAAATATATTTAGATTTACAGAGATGTTGCAAAGATAGCAATCCAACTCATCCAGCTTTCTCTAAAGTTAACATCTTACCTAACCCTGTGTATTCATCCAAACTAGGGAGTTAACATTCACGTATTATTAACTACAGAGTTTATTCAAATTTTCCCAGTTGTTTCCACTAATGTCCTTTTTCTGGTGCAGAATCCAGTCTTGGATATCAAGTTGCATTTATGGGAGGATTTTGGCTTCTACTCTGAGAGAAATGGGTGAGCCACTAGAGGGCTTTTAACAAAGGAGGGAGATAAAATGACTTACATTTTAGCAGGATTTCTGGGTGTTTTCTTTCTCTACTTAAATCTGAGTTGAGAAGAAGAGGACAGGAAGATTACTTGAATTGTAATTTAATGGGCTCTCACTTAAACCCCCCCTTACGCCACCCCTGAGAATAGCAAATGTCCTTTATCAGAGTTTTACCAAAAGAAATGGCCAAAAACAATTATCAGGCATTTTATAAATACAAAATGCTATGTTAGTGCTAAATAATAAGCATAGTATTCATTTCCTTAGCGTTCCACTTGATTTTTATTGCTGGAAATGCTAATTGTCCCAACATCTTGGATTTATGTTACTCCTTTCTCCCTAATAGCCAAGTATTTTCCACTTGTATTTTCTTAATTGTCTGAACTAATAAGCTTGCCTGGTTAGAACACGGTGATAATGTGGCCAAAATTACCAGTTTGATGTCAGGCCTCTGGCTTGAAATGAAACAAAATAAAAGCACTCTGCAACCATAAAAATTGTCCCAAATCGGGGCTCGTTAAGGTGTATGTTAGGTGCTTGGCTTAAAAAGGATGGGGCCTAACGGTGCCTGAATCCCTCGTCCGAATTCACTGACATCCAAAATCAGCTGCTTACCTCCAGAGCTGGTATTCTGTGAGCGCCCTTCTATTTCTGATGAGACACAGACAGGCTAAACATGTTCCTCAGGCTGCATGTTCCAATAGCTCATAACTCAGAAGCTGAGCTCAAGAACTTGAATTTCTTAGTTCAGATTTTTTCTGTATCCCTGCTGTGCAACCATGAGTGTAATAGCTAACCTCTCTGTGCTCAGGCCGCTAATCAGTGAAATGGACTTTTACAGAAGAGTACATAAGACCCAGGCTTGCTGCGAGGGAAGAAAATCATGCATAGAAAGCATTTAGTACAGTGCCTGGAAGATAACCGTTGGTGATTAGATGTTCCTGGTACGATGATGCTGTGTGGTCACTTTGCTGGTGGCTTTGCTTCTCTAGCTTTATCGTACAAAATATTATGTTGAATTGAAACTGTCACTTTGCCATCACTTAACTGTGGCCTCTGAAAGGATAGGGTCTGGGTCTTTTATTCTTTGTCTCCAGTGCCTGGTGCAGAGCCTGGCATACAGTGATGACTTCTGAGCAGAAGCGGACTTTTCCAGAAGAGCCCCCAGGTGGACGGTCTGGACTGCCACTGAGTATGGAGGTCACCATCTATGAGAAACCTTGTCTCTTCTTGTCCCCTAGAACCAGCCTCCTTGCTCAGGGGTCCACCAAAGCTGGGTTATGGTTGTCCAAACATGTGGACGGAGAAAGCTCCCTCCATTCTGCGGTAAGAATGTCCTTGCAGCTGGGGCTTAGGACACAGCTGCATCCAGGCAGACTCCCAACAGCACCTTCCTAAATGAGCTATGCATCCTAACCCCGAGGTCCTGGCCACTTGGAGATCTTCACTGGATTAGTGACTCCTGCCACCCTTTTCTTCCTTCCCAACGGGGTTCAGCATCGCCTGGGGGCCTGTAAATCTAACTTTCAAAATATTTAGTTGTTATTCAAAAGCTGTTATTTACAAAATTGTCAACATCGGAAAATTCAGAAACAAAAAAGGAAGGAAGCAAGCAAGGAAGGAAGGAAAGAGGGGAGGGTCTTGCTTGTACTGAAATATCTCATTTGCTTAGTGAGAGGACAGAGGGCATATGTCAGAGGATATTTGAGAGCGGTGAACAGGTCACATGAACACAAAAGAAAACAAAGAGATGGGGCCTTGGAAATGCTCGAGACATAAATCTTATGGGTCATGAACTATGGATTTCTCCTCTCTGCTTCTGCGGTGCATATTAAGAATCGAGTTGAGGTTTAGTTCAGATTTTGCCATAAAAAAGCATCGTTATCAATTAACAATGACCTGCTGGTTACTCAGGCCATTGGTCTTGCCAAGGCCATGCCCTGAATCCCAGCCCTGCACCTTCTCTGAAGACACCCTGGGGCTTCAGAAAATGCTTCTGAAAAATGTATTCTGAAATCTTCTACCTTTCAATGCTTAAATCCTACACCTGTAGATGTTAAAGAAATATTCTTGTTTTGGTTTTTGTTTTTAAATCTTCTCTAACTGTAAAAGAGTATCACGTTCTCACAGACAAGGGACTAAAGAATCATTCTTGGGAATAAGTAGTAAAATTCCACTATGGAAAAAAAAAGGTACAGACTCAGAGTGGAGAAGATCTGAAAATAGAGCATAAGGATCAAGCCATAATAACGCCATAAAGATATTCTCTACTGTGCTGACATGGGAGTGAAAAGGGGAGGGAAGATTATATGGTTAATATACAGAAGTGGATGAAATCTCATCAAGGGATTGTAGGGAAGGGAGACACTTCTGCCCCGAACATCAGAGAGGGTGGAAGAATGGAATATGGAGGCACAGGGCCTTTGCACATGCTATTTCCTCACCTGAAACATTCCCTCAAGGGTTTGCCCATGAATGAATGGCTCTTCATCCTCATGTCTCAACAGAAACGGTTCTCCCTTACAAAGCCTTCCCTGACCACATTGTCTGAAGAGTAAGTTGGTAAGGAAACTCTCCAAAGCAACAATAATACACAAGCCGTGCCAACTTTGTGGTGCAAATACTCTCACCGTGGCTGATTTCAAGCTATAGACATGATGTCACAGAAAACACTGATGGGAAAGCAATGCTTACAAATGGCTCTTGCCAGTGTCTTCAAACACCCCATTGACCTACTGAAATTACCCCATGTATGTAGTTACTTATCGACTGTCTCCCCCCCATATGATGATGTAAGCTCAGCAGGTTGGAGGTCTTGCTGGTGTCAGTCGCCACTGTGTCCCCAGAATCTAGTATCTGGTACCCTAAATAGTCCTTATCTGGGTTCCCCCTATTTGCCTTAGGACTTGGAAACCCTCTGCATGTAGTGGTCTGGGGCCACTATCGGGCTCATCTCATTTTTCTCCCTTCTCTTGGTGCTCCTTGTGGTCCAAAACCTAAATTCATTGCTCCTTATCCTAAATTCATTGCACTTTTTTCAGTTGGTTGAGGTGGGAATGTAAGTCCAGCCCCTGTTACCCCACAAGGGTTAAGGGGGCAGAAATCCTGGAAGTATTTCTTGTGTGGATGAATGTGGATGTCTGCGTCTGGGTGAAGGGGGCAGTCACTGTGGTTACCGGGAATGTTCAAATGCAGAATGACATCTGAAAACTCACCATCTGTGCCCTCCAGTGAGTCCGGGGGCATTGTGCATGTTCTAGAAATTTCTAGGGCTTCCTACTTCTGTTAGGTCAGGATTAAAAATTGGAATCCTTTTTTGAGCACTGTTTGTTAATATGAAAAGCATCATTTAATTAGGACTAATATAAGATGCCCTGTAGAGTGATAATTTAATAATTCGGCCGTTTTATTTATACAGTGCCTCCAGGCTCCTCATTAAAAATGAAAGAGACATTCGATGGGACGATGTGGCTTTGCCGCTGCAAACATTCCAAGTGCTCTCAGATCATAAAGCCCACCCTCTGGGCATCACGAGAGCCATCTCCCTAGCCTGGGAGCAGATATTTGTGTCGCCAAATTAACCTTCATGGATGGGGGAGTCCCAGAAATCACTTGTTTACCCTGACACTTAAGGGTAGTCTCTAGAACAACCAAAAAGAAAGGAAAGAACAAGGAAGGAAGGAAGAAAAAGAAAGAAAGAAAAGAAAGAGAAAAAAAAGAAAGGAAGGAAGGAAAGAAGAAAGAGAAAGAAGGAAAGAAGGAAAGAAGGAAAGAAAGAAAAAGAAAGAAAGAAAGAAAGAAAGAAAGAAAGAAAGAAAGAAAGAAAGAAAGAAAGAAAGAAAAAAAGAAAACACAAACTCTGGAGGGGTCCACCCAAGAAAGCGGTACCCTGATTGTTTCAGAACTCTCATGGAGCTTCCTCTTGCTCTTGGAATTAAATCTGAACTCCTGGCTTGGCTAGCAAGGACCTGCCTTTACAATTTCATTTCTAGAACGTCTTACAGCCTCAGCTCTCTGCCTTCATTCTCCCAGAACCATCAGGGGCTTTCCCACCTCAAGGCCTTTGCATACGTGGGCTCCCCTCCCTGGCACCTCTTCCTTCCGCTGTTTGCCATAACTGGATCCTTGTCATCCTTAGTCATCAGCTTAAATATCACCTCCTCAGAGCATTCTCCCTGCCCACCCCACGTGATGCAGCACGGCTCTTGTGTGTTTCTCTCGTGTCACCTGCAAAACTAGCAAGTACTTTGATGCATTTGTTCAGCCTCCTGGAATGCAAGCTCTGGGATGGCAGCAGCTTCTTGGTCTCATTCGACATACTTCCAGAACCCATAAACATGGGTTGTTAATAGTAAATACTTCATTCATCATTAACGCAGAATTAAGTGGGTTTCTAGTTAACAGTGTGGCACAAAAGTGCCATCATGCCTGGATGGCCTCTCTGCTTTCTGCCAGTCTGCTGCCGGGCTGATGACTCACCATCGAGACGAACGTGGTGGCGTCACACGCGGGAGCAACGAGTCTGGTCTCCTTGTGATACATCAGAAGTGGGAAATAGGGATGAACGGAAGCAGCAACTATGGCTGGAGAGGAGTCCCTGGTGCCTTACCATGAGCTCCCACTGTGAGCACGCACCCTGCTCACTGCCCCGGTGAACGTGTCTGCCGTGGCATTGCTCTACGCCATGAGACTGGGCTAAGGCTTTGGAGGCTGTGGGCTGTGCTTCACTCACCTCTCTATTCCCAATGTTCAGCACCAGATTTAAAGGCTGTTTGAAAAAAATTAAGTGTGTGTGTGTGTGTGTGTGTGTGTGTGTGTGTGTGTGTGTGTGTAGGTGGGGAGAGATGGGTGGCTGGGAGGGGGAGAAGGTAGAGAACAATTTGGTTTGTTCCGGGATATTTTGCATGGTGAATAGTCCCGCTTATTTCCATCGTACAGAGTAAGTTCTCTCACACAATTCCAAAGGAGTCAAGGCGCCACTCCTGAGTCAACGCTAAGACGGGCTTAGTTTAAAGTCTGTCCCTGACGCCTGGGATTTGGTCCGTCACTAAAGAAGCAAAACCAAACAGGCACGTGGCTGCTCATACCATCCATCCTGTTTTGTCTCCTCCCAGGACAGATTACTCTTCTGCCTTAAAATACACACAACCTTCCTGTTCATTAATCACTGTAACTGTTTCAACTTCTTACCAGCCAACCCAAGAACAATAGCAAACAACCATGAAACCTGTTTCCACCTGCATAAAAAACGGAACACGTGAGGTATCTGAATCGCAAACTTCAAAACACAAACTAAATAATTTAAAAGTCTGATTTCTAGAAGCACATGCTTGCTAATGGTACAGCTATTTTCATGCGTGCCTTGATTCTGATTCTAATGCTGCCAGCCATGTAGTAAGTTCACTGTTAATATATGAAAGGGATTATTTGCTTTATTTTTTCTGCAATAAATTATGTTGGTCTTTTAAGGATCTCTAGCTTGCGAAAGGGATGAAATACATACATTCATGAATCCTTTTCTTTCCTTCTTTCCTCTCCTCCCCCACCTCCTTCCGCCTCTGTTTCTCAGTCTTGGCATATAATGGAAGGCAAGGTGTGCACTTAATAAATTATGTTTGCAGGAGCAGTGGGGCCACCTGACACAATTACGCACTTGTTGAGTTAGTGGCCACTTATAAACAGACTTTGTAAGCCATCCCACTTCATACTGAAAGGTGCTAATGCATCATTATGATCTAGCAGGTTGCCTGCTGAATTTTACAGCATTGCACACTACATTAACCTTTGGTTCCGCTGATATTTATGACCTTATAAGAAAGTATTTATCAAGCTGAAAGCCAATATGCAGTGCTCGTGTTTTAGCTAGTGCCGGGTAGAAACCGTTATCATTCCTTTCTTCAGGCATTTTAAATCACTCTGAGATAATGCTCGGCTCTGGCGAGAGTTCGGGAAACAGGGCACTCCCGTGCAGTCTTGTTGGGAGTTTAAATTGGTATAATCTTTCTGGAGGGTGATTTTTTAGTTTTATCTGACTATCAAAAGCCTTTAAAAATGTGCATTTTTACTCTTTGACCCAGCAGTTCTACTTCTGGGAATTTATTCTACAGAAACAATCGGGGAAGTGTGCAAAGATGTGGGCGAGAGGAAATTCATTACAGTGATATTTGCTGCAGTGAAAAACGGGAAACAACCTACGTGTGCAACGACAAGGGACTGGCTAAATCAACAACCTACGTATCCAACGACAAGGGACTGGCCACATACACTCAGTCCAATCCAAACGATGCCAGCCACAAAACACAAAGAAGCCACCAGAGGGGGGAAAGGTCAGAATAAATTAAATGACTTGGAAAGATATATATGATATTTTCCATTAGAGACCAAGTCACAAAACAGGATGGCATATACCATATTTGTATTTTTATTTATTTAAAAAAAATTGGGGGTGCCTGGGTAGCTCAGTCAGTTATGTGTCCAACTTCGGCTCAGGTCGTGATCTCGCCGTTCCTGAGTTTGAGCCCCGCGTCGGGCTCTGGGCTGACGGCTCGGAGCCTGGAGCCTGTTTCCGATTCTGTCTCCCTCTCTCTCTGCCCCTCCCCGCTCATGCTCTGTCTCTCTCTTTCAAAAATAAGCAATAAAAAAAAAGACATTAAAAAATTTTGTAAGATGCTGCAACAGTCCAAAGAGGATAAACAACCAGGTGGTCAATGTAGTGATGGTGGCAACTGTGGTGATGATGATTATTTGCTTTTTTGGGTTTTCTCTCTTTTCTGTAATGAATAGGACTTATTTGCGTAGTTTAGGAAAGTCATAAGGGATAGAGTTTTGTTTGTCTCTCCATCGGCAGTGTGTAACACAGGGTCAGTAATGAATTTTTTTTTTTTTTAATGAGCTCAGAGTCATGGGATAATGGTAATAATTGCTTCTATTTTTATGACACTTCCTGATTTCTAAAGCACGCTCACATCTGATTTCTTCCGTGAGCCTCAAAACAGTTCTGTCGGGCAGTGCAGGGGACTCATATTTCTGATTCTTCTCCCAGAGGGAGAGACAGAGACTCAGGGGATGTGTATGCCTTGCTGATGGTCACAGAGCCTCAAAATGCAGAGGTGGGACCCTGTACCAAGTCTTCAAGCTCCTGAGCCCATGATCTTTCCACCCCACTGTGTGCCACCACCTGGAAACGAAGGCCAAGAAGAATAATACAGCAGCCACAGGTAAATCAAGTCGCTGTGAAGGTCATCCCTTCCATTTGGGCTACTTGGCTTAACTGTAAAAGCACTGGGTCAGAGGCAGACAGAGAGTGGACACAGAGTACCCCAGGCCCTGGGAAACAGAACAGACCTGTCCGGGGCCCATTAGCAGGGCTTGCAACTTCTGGAGGTTGCAGGCAGAGGAAGGGCTCGTGTTGGGGTTTTGATGTCTCCTGGAATTATCGACTAATGTGTGTCTGTTGGGCAGGGAGATGAGATCAAAGCCTCCTGCAGAGTGGGAAGGTGGAGGCCTGGCCTGGAGCCAGGGGGTCAGGGGGCTGCAAAACCCTGCCTCCCCCACCCCCCCCTCCCCCCGCCCTGCCTGGACCCTGCCCGTCTCACTGGTGGGCTCCTTTCCTCAAAGGGAACTGCAGTTTCAAGAAAGGGGCGGGGGGCTCCCATCCTGTCAATGTTGGCAGAAACGGCCTTTCCTTTAACTGCGTTCTCTCCGTCCAGGTAACTACTCCAGTTCCCGTTGGCTCTCTGCAATTCAGAGGGGCCCTAAGAAAAATGTAATTCCTGCCTGGAATGATAATCAGAACAACCTTTATTTTTCATGCCTGCTCTTGCCCAAACACTGTTTGATGCAATCTCAAGATATTACCTTGCTTCAGCCTCACAACAGCCCATTTCACTCACTCATTCATTCACTCATTCATTTATTCATTCAGCACACTTTCCCTGAGCAGCTACTTTGAGCAAAGTTCTGGGGACACGGGGGTGATGAACTAAACACAGCTTGGAGCTGTTTTGTGGCTGACAGGCCCACATAAGCAACCTAACAAAGAAAATGATTGCCAGTTGTGGTAAGTGCCATAAAGCAAACAAATTCAACAAACAAATACCTTGGCTGTATTAGTTTTCTGGGGCTGCCGTGGCCAATTACCACAAATTCAGCGGTAGAAACAATATAAATCTATTCTTTCACAGTTCTGGAGGCCAGACATCCACACTCAAGGTGTTGGCTGAGCCACGCTCTGTCCGAAGGTACTAGAGGACACTCTGCCCTTGCCTCTTCCTGTCTGATGGCCCTGGGGTGCCCTGGCCTTCTCTGCATTGTACATGCATCACCCCAACCTCTGCCTCTGTGCTTGTTTGGTCTTCCTCTCTCTGTGTCTCACCTGGCCTTCCCCTAGAGCTGCCAGCCATTGGGGTTAGTGTGCACCCTAGCCCAGTATGACCCTCGTTTAACTTCCACAATTGTATCTGCAAAAACTATTTCCAACAAAGCTGCCTTCGGAGGTAACAGGTGGACATGAATTTTTCGGGGGAGGGGCACTATGTAACCCAGGCCATCAAGTTGGGTCCATTTGACACAACAGACTACACGGCTACCAAGTGTGTGGACGCATGTTGGTCTGCCTCCAGGCCTCGCTCCCCTTTGTCATTCTCCCCTACAGCAATCCTGATCAGGCGGCTTTCACCCCCGCCCAAGGACAGAGACGAGAAACACAGGGCTAAGACAGCCCTTGTCTTAGGAGTCAGCTTGGGTTCAGCTCGGACTCTCCTGTTCTCGTTTTCCTCCTCCACAGAATGAAGAGCTTCTCTCCTGCTTCACAGAATCACCAAGAAGGCAGAAGGAAATAAGGAATGTGGGACACACAGATCCTGCGCGGCAACTATTAGGTACTCGGAAAATTACAGGTGTTGAGAAACCCTCCAGAGACGGTTCTCCATTTCGATGTGCATAAGGCTATACTCGGCCGGCTGCATTCCTGGGGGCACACAGACCATTCAACCCTCCCAGGTTCACCTGTCTTCTCTGAAAAAGGGAAAGACAGCTCTCTCAAGGGGTTCTTGGGGTCACGTGATAAAGGCACAGTGGCATCCGGATGGGTCCTTGGCAATGGCAGCTGCTGCCATCACTATTGTTGTATCAGGAACAGGCCTATAAGATACACCATACTTTCCAGCAGATCCCAATGCCTCCCAGAGTTTGATACTCTGCAGTCTAAGTGAGCAGTGAGTGGGCCGCTGAACTGGCTTGCAAAGGCTTGTGTGAAGATAAGTGTCTGGTCGGCTGTGTTAAGCCTCACCATGGGATGTGTTAACACCCATGGGGGATTCCTGCTGGCCTCCTACCTGTGTCCCAAGGCACAAACCCAGTAGCTCAGGGGCTGTGCCCCTTTAACCTCACCCCTGGGTGACTGGAAGGCATAGCTGGTACAGCACCCAACAGAAGGGATGTGGGAGGGCTCTCTGCTTGATCTGCCTAGGCTCACCCCTTTTACTGAGTTAGGGCAACTGCCAATATGATCGTTCAGAACCTGGAACATTCACTGGGACTCCATCTAGAGTGAGCAAGTTCATTGAGCCTCAGATGTCAGTGAGGATGTCACTTAGATTCCCTGCTGCCTTTATATACCTCTATCTATGTCTAGATTTAGATTTAGATCTGGATCATCTATTTTTTAAAGAAAAAAATTATGGAGTGAGCCCAGTCTCTGTCTCTCTCTCTCTACCTCTTCCTCCCCCTCCATGCCTTCCCTTTCTTCCTGTGTCTCTTTTTCTTTTGTCCCCTTTACCCACCTTCTCTGTGCTTGAAATCATTGGGGATGTGACCTTCAGAGCTAGGCAATCCAGGGTGGGAGATGAGGGGAAAATCTAGGAAAGAATTATGTGTCTGGCTTATGCCTTGGGGCAGACAAGTTACATTGTCCAAGTCTGTCACATGTCCCTGCATCAGAGGACATCTGTTGCCTGCCTAGACATTTTGAAAGGACTGTTTGGTCTCTCCTGTGGACCGTCTTCCCAGCATACCTCTCTCCGGCCTGGGTCCTCACAGGGTAGAGGGGGTGACAGAGTAGATTCGGAATGTTCTGGGTTCCAGCCTTTCTTACGTGTCCAATCATCAAAATCCCATCTACCATGTCTAACAAGGAACTGATGCTCTAGGTGGCTGAGGGGCATCCTTGGGAGGGTCCCCAGTGCCCATACTCCTCTCCAGCTCAGGTCCCGAGAGAGGGAAGACCCTCCGACACTCGCCAGGCCCAGCTTTCTGACCTCAAGCAGCCAGCCACACTGTCCCTTAGGGATCACACATGGGTGTGGGTGGGAAATCAAACATTGTTCATCTGAGACACCTTTCCAAGCACCTACTCTAGGAATGACCTAGGAGATTTCTTAAGCTCCCCGAATCACTCCTGTTATTCCACTGAATCCTCATGGCCATCGACAAGACCATTTGCCGGATAGGGAAACTGAGGCTCAGAGAAAGCGTCAGGTTTGAGGCCCATGTGGTTAGTGAGAAGTACAGCCTGTGTGCTCTCCACTCTGATGGACCAGCCCTTTCGAACATTCGGGAAAATAAATCGCTAAACCTCTATGTCAGACATGGATTAAAGGACAAACCCCAACCCTATGTTAAGACAGTAGTACCTAAGACAGGACAGTGGGACAGTGAGAGGGGGATCCTGCCATCAGCAGGGCTCCTTCTGGAGCTACACTGGCATAAAGGGAAAGGTGCCACCGAGAACAGGCAGGCCTGTACCTTTAACTTGAATCTGCAGCCAACAAAAGGGTAAAGGCTCCCTTTTAGAACCGTCAGCGATAAACTCTCCTTTCTGAGGGAATTTACCTCGTGCAGTTTTGCTGAATCGTTTATTTTTGAACCTCAGTTAGAGTTCTTTGTACTTGTCCTTAAATATGGGTTTTGGATAATTAGGGTGAATTATCTTTCTGCTCAGGGTGTGCACAGCAGTCGGGGTGGAAAGGGGCTTCCGTGAACTGTTGGAGCCTTGGATTTCCAGGTGGGGGGCTTCTTCTAAGGGAAACACCCTGTGCTTCGGGCAAAGGTGGGATCTAAAGTATCTCTCATCTGAGCCTGTGAGAGACGCAGCCAGTCAACTCATGGAATTAACCAGAGTTTGCAAAAATGAAGGTCCCTCAGAGACACAGAAGAGGCTGTATAGAGGGGCTTCAGGGTAGGTAGTGTTTGGTAGGGGTCCAGTCTTGGTAACATGGGGCACCTGGGGCTTGGGGCAAGTTATAAGGCTTCCCTGAGCCTCAATTTTTTTAATCTGCAGAATGGAAACATTCTTGCCAGCCTAACACGGATGCTGGGAAGGCTAGAGGAGGTCCCTTCTGTAAAGTATCTCACAGACGTTTCATTATTGATCTGCCTTATTATGCTTTCAAGAAGAGACAGGCGTAAGTACTCATGACTCTGCTTGTTTTCCGATCTCAAGGTCTAACCCAGGGCTGATGGCTTAGTGGGTGCCTCCACTGATTTCTCACCCTTCCTGGGCACAGACAATGTCTGACTCATCTCTGTTTCCCAGCAAGGAACTGGCACACAGTAGGTGTTGATAAATGTTTTCTGGACTAAATGTAATTGGGATCAATGCCCAAAAGGCAGATTCTCTCATTTCCATTGTTTAAAAATACCATGGATTTCCCCTTATGCATTATGTATCACAGAAATTAATTTATCCAGAACTGTTTTCCAATGTACAGTTTAGTTTCCAAACGATCTAGTCTGCGTCCAAGTGGAAATCTGCACTGGGAGGTCTGGCTAGTCTCTCACTGTCTCTGTTAATCCCAAGCATCACTCTTGAAGTGGGTACAAAGGTAAGGGTCTGGGGGAAGTCATGTCAGAAGCCAGTATCTCCTGATTCTTACTTCCTTTGGCAAGGTCAGGGCAGATGGACCTCACAGAACCAGGTAGATCTTTCCTTAGTTCCCTACCCCAAACCCAGTGATCTCTCCATTCTTCTAGCCCCTTAGAGAAGGTATCAGGAGAAGTTGTGGGTTCAGACATACCACATACTAGTGAGGTGACCTTGGGAAAGACATCAAGTCATGTCCACTCTCCAAACCTCAATTTCCTCATCTGTAAAGAGAGCATCATTACGTCTATACTTGATGGCCATTCTGAGGGCTACGTTGTAAAAGACTATAGCACTTTGAACTAGTAACAGAAGTTTACAAGTATGCATACTGGAAATTACAAAGAGCTGTGGTGGTAGTGTCTGGGTGGCTCAGTTGGTTAAGCGTCTGACTTTGGCTCATGTCACAATCTCACAGTTTGTGGGTGGGAGCCCTGCGTAGGGCTCTGTGCTAACAGCTCACAGCCTGGAGCCTACTAAGGATTCTTTGTCTCCCTTTCTCTCTGCCCCTCCCCTGCTCATGTTCTGTCTCTCTCTCTCTAAAATAAATAAGCATTAAAAAAAAAAAAAAGAGCTGTGGCAGATTCTTTGGTAATTTGGTAGTTACTCCAACCCCATGAGTTGGTCAGGGCATAGATAATTATTGTGTCCTTTTGAAAGATGCAAAAGCCAGGACTCAAAGTGATTCCTAATCATGGCCCCCATTGACCGAGTGCCAATTATATGCCAGGCATAGTCATAAAGCTTTGCCTGAAATAACCACTTTGTGTTCACAAAAGCCCTGTAAGTTAAGACAATTACAGTTTGAAAAACTGAGGCTCAAGGAGATTAAGCAACTTGCTTAACTTGTTAAGACGTGGTGGATGTAGAACTTGAATCAAGGTAGTGTGACACCATATTGGTGATATGAGCCCTGCACTGAGTGATTTGCATAGATGAATGCCCAAACTGGAATTAGAACAAAGGACATTTAGCCTAAGCATTTTTTCTCCCAATGGCACTATACAATGGGACTCAATTATAGAAAACTCCGTGTTTCAGACTAAACCTAAAACATTATTAATTAATTCCAGTCTGGCTGTCCAATTTTCAAAAGGGCACCTATTAAATGTGTCAGAAATTCAGATTCAACTACATTTTATTGCTTGTTTCCTACATGCCAAATGATTCCTTATAAATCAATCCATTTAAGAATCCCAGCTACCATGTGAGCTAGGCATTATTCTGTCCATTAAAAAAAATTTTTTTTTTCAACGTTTTTATTTATTTTTGGGACAGAGAGAGACAGAGCATGAACGGGGGAGGGGCAGAGAGAGAGGGAGACACAGAATCGGAAACAGGCTCCAGGCTCTGAGCCATCAGCCCAGAGCCCGACGCGGGGCTCGAACTCCCGGACCGCGAGATTGTGACCTGGCTGAAGTCGGACGCTTAACCGACTGCGCCACCCAGGCGCCCCATATTCTGTCCATTTTAAAGATAAACAGACGCTTATTTGTATCTAGGTGTCTCACAAGTACCCCCCCCCACACACACACACACTTTGATCTCAACTCCTTCTACTCTTTGGAAAACAATCCTCACTTCCATCAAGATTCAGCTTTATAAGAGCTGCATTTATTGAGGCCCAAACTTGAAGTCATCCTGGATCCTACCTGCTTACTTACATCCTACAGCCAACTCACTGCCCAGGCCACACGAGTGCATGCCGTCCTGTCCTGTCCAGACCATTGCAGTAGCTCACTGACTACTCTCTGCCATTCCCCCAGTTAACCCACCCCATTACTGTGTCGCTCTAATCCATGTTCCACACTACAGTCAGGTCACTCCTAAAATCAAAACCTAATCATGCCATTCTCTTGTTTAAGATCTTCCAGTGGCCTCCCACTGGGCAAAGGATGAAAATGCGAACCCTCAATTTGGCTTACAAAGTCCCGTAAGAATGTTTGCTGACCACTTCTTCATCTTCATTTGGGCCACCTTCTCCCTGCCCCTCAACCCAGCTACACTGACATTCCTTCATTTGAATATGCCAAGTTTCTGCCAAGGGTGTGGTGGTTACCAACCAGCTCTACAGATGACAAGACCACAAAAGCCCTGGTTTGTGTCATTGCCAATTTCCATGGTATAAATACTCTCACTATGGCCACGTCAGCTACTAACATGGTATCCCTGTCATGTTGGGAAGAAGTGTGCACCCACGCATAACACCTGTACCTTTCCTTTATGGTATTTTCCACAAATGTGATTATTTAATTATGCAGGTGTTTTTTGTTTGTTCATATTGTATGTTTTGCACTGGGCTGTCACTTCCTGAAGGAGAACCCTTGTCTGGCATTTACTCTTGTACCTCCATGGCCTGACTCTATGCCTCTCAAATAGCAGGGACCCAAGACATTTCCACACATGAATAATGACACAGAATTCTTGAGTATCTTCCTTATTCCAGGCACTATGATTGGCACAAAGAATAAAAAAGACAACTAAGGCACAGTGGCATCCTCTGAGACTTCATAGCTTTATGGCAAACATAAAGATTTAAGTTTTTATTAAATTGTTGGATGTCACTTAATAGATTAATGCATATTTCGATATACAGTATGAGTTCAATAAACATTATTTTTGGGTGTCAAAGGGGTAAAATCTCAAGGCATATGCAGGAGGTAAAGGGCACACCAACAGCAGCTTTGAGATGGTGTCATGAAAGGATTTACAGATGAACAGAAGTTGGGAATAAGGGTGAAGATCTCACAGAATCTTCAGCAAAGGCGATTTGCAAATACTTCCAGAATTTAATTCCAGCACGGAAGGCATCCCTTCCATCTGGCTTAGCTCCCTTCTGATGTCATTGAACCCGGGTCATTTGCAAACTATGCTGAGGTTCCAGAAATTGTGCACATTTCTGAGCTGTGATATACCGCGAGGTGCCAGGGAACATGGCTCGCCAACATCCTCACCATGAATAAAGATGATGGGGACCAATTGCTTACATCTATGAAAACCTAACTGACTGTGAAGGTAGACCCCAGGCTCCCAAGCACAGAAAGGGCCTGTGAGCCCAGCAGCCCTGAGCTGGCCCAGGGAAATGACGGGAAATTCAATTTCAGAAGGGCTGTTTGCAAAGTAATCCAATACATTACGGTGTGTGCATTATTATTGTATTATATTGAGTAATATCACATTTAAAGAGATTTCATAGCATCATAGCCGTGCACAAGGGAATATAAAAGCGGTTAATAAAAGAGAGAAGTACAATTTCCCTTCAGTGTTAGTTATGCTCCTATTATATGCAGAATAATAATCAGAGGTCCACTTAGCTTGACTTGGGAAGTAACAGATCTGTAATTACCTCGTGTCTACAGTGTCATTAGCAAGGGCTCAGCCCCAATGTCAGACCACTGTGAATCCTCAGAGAGCCTGTAGACCAAGCTGCTGGTGCAAAATTGTAGGGCTTCCTGGAGCCACATGCTCGTCTCAGGGTAGGCTGAGATGCCTGGGCAACACAGGTGGGGCTCTGTGCTGGCCTTCAGCTGTCGGACAAAGCCTAGACCCTGTTCACCGGGATTTCCCTCTGCCTTGGTATTCTCCTACCCGAGGAGGCCTTGTTTTCAAAAGAAAACATGGGGTTCCCCACTCCCCAGTGTCTCCCCCTGCTGAGCTTGCAAAGGCTAGTGGGAAAAGATATTCTCTGAAGATTTGTTGAGAATAATGGAAGATTCTTCAATGACTATTTACCCGAAACTGACCTTCAGCGCCTCTAGTCAAGCCTTCAGAGGCCCTTCTTGGGATCAATTGTTCTTGCTACAGAAAAATTGACCCTGGGGCTTAGTACAGGGTACTTGTTGGCTCCGGAGCTGGGCATCGGTTGTCTACTTCAGTCAAGGGTTGGTTCCACTGGTGGTGCCCACACGCTTTAAAGAGGTATATCAGACAGAGCAGTGCCTGTGCATTAGCCAGGACTGAGTGTGAGTTCCAAGCCCATCACTTTCTGATGGTACGCCCTAAGGCTGTTTACATAACCTCTCTGGGACTCGGTTTTCCTTATTGATGAAATGGGGCTAAGCCTATCAGCCACTCGGTTGGTATAGAATTAATAAACTTAAAACCTGAATAACGTTGGCCAACACCATAAATATCTACTCTGTTAATAATAACAATTGTGACATTCATTCCGTGACCTCAGAAGAATATAACACTTAGTAATCCATCTTGGATTTAAATCAAAGAAAACAGTGATACAGGCTTTGATTCACAAAGTTTCTTGACAAAACAGGGGCTGTGTGTGTGTGTGTGTGTGTGTGTGTGTGTGAATACGGATGTATTAGGGGGTAGGAAGGGATGCTACATTTCTGATATAACTCTGGCATTCACTAAATTCTGGCAATTACACTGACATTTATTTTCTGGTCAGAGTTCTGCAGGGAAGGCCAGTATGATGAAGGAGATAGAATAAAAGAAATGTAATTCACTGGTTAGGAGAGAAACTGGAAATATTTTATTAAAAAATAGTCCAGAAGACCCAGATGACCTAGCCAAACTCGAACGCGTACAAGGCTGGGTCAGCCTAGTAAAACACTGTAGGTGGCCACGACGGCAAACAGCCTTGAGGGACAGCCGCATCCTCAACACTAGCACACCACTGCTGTGTCCTCCCGGTAAACTTTTCCAGTTTTTAATCCAAGCCAGATTATACTGCGAAATCTCCCAATGAACATGTAGCCAGTTCATTCCATTTGTGAACCCAACACAACAGGCCTGAGGTCTAAATAAAGCCAGCAGGCCAGCAATATGCAAACTTCGGCCTAGATGAGGAATCAGCAAACCTTTTCTGTGGAGGGCCAAACAGAAAGCATTGTTTCAGCTCAGTGGGTTATACGTCTGTTGCAATCACTCGGCTCTGCAAAAGCAAAGCAGCATAGACAAGACATGAATGAATCAGTGTGGCTGTGTTCCAATAAAACTTTATTGACAAAAACAGACAGTGGGCCGGTATGGACCCACTGATGATAGTTTGCCAAATTGTGTCTTGGCTTAACACTGATACTAAAGGCCTGGAGTAAGGAGGAGAGAAGACGGAAAATGGGGTGCTGGTGAGGGGCTCTGGGTCCCATGGATAGTTGGACCAGGAAGAGAGACAGCCAAGGCTCTGAAATCCAGGCAATGCTTCGAACTCCCCTTTTCAACCCCTGACCAGGTCCCCTCTAGTATTTGTCAAGTACGTCAGTGGCTCAAAACAGGAGACGGCCCCCAAATCCAAGGACTAATGTCCTTGCTTGCTTCCCTTCCGCCTCCAAACCATCACTCCTAGAGTCAAGGAGACTCCTCTTTCCATGCCTGCCCACCTTCGTGTTCTCTCTCCCTTTGGTAAAGCCACCAGATGGGTGTCACTCAGAGACAGTGCCTGGAACCTCTGGCAAGTCCTTGCATAATTGCTAACCCAGCCCCCACCTGCAAGACAAGATGGGTAGAGGGGAGGAGGGGACGGGACCCACCTCCTGTCATTCCTGTACCACGGTTACCACTGCTTTTCTTAGTAAAAAAAAAAAAAATGGTAGTTAATTTCTTCCCCTAAAAAAAGGCCAGGAACAATCTCTTTAAATTACAGTGTTACAACGTGAAGCAGAGATGCATAAGTCAAATACAATTTGGGTTATAATTAGCGATTTCCTTGTAGCAAGTTTCTCTGGGAGATCCAGGCTTCCTTAGTCAGCTTGCCAAATGGGTTGAGGCCCTTTTCACTTGGCGGGGCCACTGGATACCCTGGGGGTACAGGGGGTGTTTGGGGGAATGGGAGGAGGGGGTGAGGGGAGATTGTGTGCGTGTGTAAATTGAGGCAGTTTTGAGCTAAACGTAGAATTACGGGGACAAAGATTATTAACACATTTGTCTGCTATAACATCATGATTAATAGCAGGGAATGCCATTTAGGTAAAATAAACTACTTCTGAAGGGGAAGTCACACGATGTGGGTTTAGGAATCTGCCAGACCTCTACTTGCATTTATACTCCTCCCTTTATCGGTTGTATGGCCTTGGGGCAAGTTACTTAACATCTGTGCTTCTGTTTCCTCATCTATAATTCTGGCACCATCCCATCCATCCCTTGATGGGCTACGGAATGTGAAGAAAATGTGCTGCCTAGTGCTTGGCTGGTGGAGTGAATAACGGAGTGGATTCTGGAGTCCGATTGGCTGCCTCCAAATCCCTGCTCTGCCCTTTTTGGCTTTGTGATGTGACCTTGGGCAGTCTCCTTGATTCTTCTGTGTTCTGGTTTTCTCACTGAGGAGACAAGGGGTCACTTAGGGTACCCGCCTCTTCTGGATGCTGTCAGATTCACTCAGGTCATGCACCTAAAGTTTTCTTTTCTTTTCGTTTTTCTCTTTCTTTCTTTTTCCTTCTTTCTTTCTTTCCTCTTTCCTCCCTCCCTCCTTCCTTCCTTCCTTTCTTCCTTCCTTCCTTCCTTCCTTCCTTGTTTCCTTCCTTCCTCCCTCCTTTCTTTTCCTTCCTTCCTTCCTTCCTTCCTTCCTTCCTTCCTTCCTCCCTTTCTTTTCCTTCCTTCCTTCCTTCCTTCCTTCCTTCCTTCCTTCCTTCCTTCCTTTCAAAAGAGATAGAATCCAAGGTAGGCTCCATGCTCTGAGCTGTCAGCACAGAGCCCAATGCAGGGCTTGAACTCACAAACCGTGAGATCATGACCTCAGCCAAAGTTGGACACTTAACCTACTCAGCCACCCAGGTGCTCCATGCACCTGAAGGTTTTAGTATCACCGCACTGGGTATGTAGCATATGCTCACTAAATGCTAGTTACTGTTACCAAACATTAATACATGATAGCTGCCTCTTCTTTTTTTCAAAATTCTTTTCAGTCCAAGAAATTTCTAATTTGTTTTTCTCTATCTACCAATCATAATGCATAATTACATTTTCCACTTTTAAAAGACCAGGGTAGCCCAAACTTTCCAACTTGTGTTGTTTGTAACTAACTCTATCATTTTTTTTTTAAAGGAAGAAAACTGACTTTTTGCCTCCAAAACAAGTCCACAACCCTTAAGGCTTCAAATCGCCTTGCTCCCAAAGGCCTGGTTTGTGTGGATCTATAAAGGCTACAAACCTTGGTCTCCTGAAAAACATACTTGTCCAGGTAGGACACTGACATCACATAAAAATCAGGTCCTTGAGCCCAGATACATTCTGTTCCTGATGTAAGAGGATGGGCTATTGTCTGGATTGTAGTGACCTTCTCTCCACAGTCCAGGAGGTGGAGAACGCTTAGCATCCGTGGGGGCTCCATTCTGGTGGATTCACCTACCAGGCTCACCTGCCTCACAAAGGTCCTTTGTTCTTCTAAGGAGGCAGGGAGCTTATGCAATCACTCAGACTAGCTGTACACGCAAGGTTATAATTGGACGATCTGATCGCCTCTGTCCTTTCCAGGGATGAAAAAGGCAGAAACCCAGACTCCTTAGTTACAGTATTTTGACCCAGGAGTGATTCAGACTAGACCTCGTTGGAATATATAATACTACTGAATGAGCACAGCCTCCTCAACCTAACCAACAGGATCATCAGGAAAGAACTAGGTAAAATAAAGACTCTTTTTAGAAGTCTGGAAGCCTTAGTGAGAGTAAGGCCCTGAGGCCTCTGGCTAGGAAGTAAAGCAGGTTTTCAAAGAGAAATGAAGCTCCAGGTCATACATCCTGATCTGCTCCTAAAGTCACCGGGCTTTGTCCATTTCAATGCATAGATAACCAGGAGATAGAGAGGAAAAGAAAAGAAAAGAAAAAAAAAAAAAAAAAAAAGATGGCCACAGAAAGTATGATCCATAGGGAGGGGAGTGGTGCAGTGGAAATTTTCTTTGGGGATGTTCTTGCTGAGATATTCACCGTGTGACTCAGATAAGTCACTCTCCCTCTCTGAGCCTTGCTATCATTCACAAACGAAGTAGGTAGACAAGACGGTCATTTCAAGCTCTAACCTACTCTGACTCTGCATTTGTCATGCAGGAGCACCCAATCTGTCTTTTTTTTTTATGCACCTGTAATGAAGGATTAACGCTTCCAATTTTACCTCTTGTTTAAAAAAATAAAGACCCCAAGACTAAGTCGGAGGTTACAAACTCACTATCTTCAGAGTCTGGGCAGATAAAAAATAAAGCAGGGCTCAATAAGAGGCCACTTAAAAACCCAAATGGCTGCTTGCTCTTGAAAAACATCAACAGATACTGTAATGTTGGGTCAGCAATCCAATACGGCAATGATTAGATGGGCGTGTGGGGGCGCACCTTTGGATGGCCCATGGGTCCTCTAGACTATCAGTGTCCCCACCAAGGGGTCACATAGCACCATGTCTATGGTTTTAAAATTCCTATGTTAATCAAGAAAATTAATGATTGCTTTTACCTATGTCTCCATCATAAACCGATCTCTCTCAAACAAGTATGTTACTTGCGTGGACCTGAAAATATCTGAGTTTCGGCCTTTAACTTACGTGATCTCCGTCTATCTTTACAATGAGAAGACAGACCAGGTGGACTGTTCGGTTTCCTCTGGCTCTAACCCTCCAAGGCTCTGTGGCCCAATCAACCAGGATCTCTCAGTTAACAGAGCATAGCCAACCACCTTCTCCAGCCAAGAATCCAAACAGAGCACAGAATTTACATGAACTCACTATGAACTTGTAGAATACATGGCCACCAATTAGAGCATGAGCTGTGGTTGGTGATGAGTGATTCACATACTGTGCACAAAACAGAGTAGTGCTGGCGTTCTAAGTTTATTTAAAAACAAACAAACAGGGGCGCCTGGGTGGATCAGTCGGTTGATCATCCGCCTTCGGCTCAGGTCATGATCTTGCGGTTGGGTGAGTTCGAGTCCTGTGTCGGGCTCTGTGCTGACAGCTCGGAGCCTGGAGCCTGGTTCGGATTCTGTGTCTCCCTCTCTCTCTGCCCCTCCCCCACTTGCGCTCTGTCCCTCAAAAATGAATAAATGTTAAAAAATTAAAAAAAAATAAAACAAACAAACAACAAAAAAGCACAAGCAAAAGCAACAAAACCACCTAATGGGGCTATGAGCCATGTGACAGCAATTAGGTCCTTCAACACCTAGACCAGCCATTTGTTCACCTCATGGACGGCTCACTTCATCTTCAGATTATCCAATCATTAGCCTAACCCTTTAGAATTACACAGTGTGCTAATACTTGCTCAAAGAATAACATCTTAATCAAGGAGGGAGACTGCTTAGTCATACTGAGAGGGTAAAACTTGACAATGAATCTCGGTGTGAATAAGCACAAAACACCGAAATGGAGACTAAGTCAAGGTGAAACATTTCAAATGGCTACGAGAGTAGCAACTCTAAAAGGACAATGAGATCTCCCTAAGGAAACATTAACACGGTCTCAGAATGTCTGATCTTCCCTTATTTAGCAAATGCAACATGGCTTTGAGCCCTACAAACTAAACTTCAATTGTATCTTTCCCTAATAAATCTTAGCCTTGTTTGTACATGGCCTAGAGCTAATTAGGTCAATGACTAGCTTGTACCAATCAGTCGGACTCAGACCTGAGTGGTTGAAACCTACTTGTATAAAAGTCATTCTATGTAAGAATTACCTTTATTTTCTTTTCTTCTAAAAATTTTTTCCTTTTAATGTTTATTTATTTTTGAGAGACAGAGAGACAGAATGCAAGTGAGTTGGGGCAAAGAGAGAGGGAGGCACAGAATCTGAAGCAGGCTCCATGCTCCAAGCTGTGAGCATAGAGCCCGATGTGGGGGTCGAACTCACGAGCTGCGAGATCATGACCTGAGCCGAAGTCGGACGCTCAGCTGACTGAGCCACCCAGGCGCCCCTATTTTCTTTTCTTACAGTTTATTTTTATTTATTTTGAGAGTGAGATAGAGAGTAAATGGGAGAGGGGCAGAGAAAGACGGAGGGAGAGAGGGAGAGAGGGAGAGAGAGAGAAAATACCAAGCAGACTCCATGCTGTCAGCACAGAGTCCGACATGGGGCTCAAACTCGCCAACTGTGAGATCATGGCCTGCATCGAACTCAAGAGTCAGATGTTTAACCAACTGAGCCACCCAGGTGCCCCATGAGAATTACTTTGAAAACCAATGTGGGGATTTGGGCCTTAGTTTCACTCTTAACGCGCAAGAAGTTACACAACTGTTAGGATGGATTTATTCTCCCCAAAAAAATGGTTTGAATGGAAAATTAAGGACAAAGGAGAACGCTCTGATTTCCCACTATGAAAGATGGGACTTTCTCATAATTATAATGGTTTCTATGGTGGAGGGTTTGCTGTGTGCCCATCACTGCGAAACCCTTCCGCGATCTCACTGCTGCTCTAAACCTCACATGATCAAAGGAGGTAGGTGAGGCTCAGAGTGGTTACATCACATGCCAATGGTCCCCAACAGTCGATTCTTTATCGCTTCTCTTGATTATACCTAATGGCATTTACCCAGGGCCATTTTCTTCGAGCAGTCATGGGAGTCATGAGAACCTTCACCTCCACCGGATTCCAAGGTCATAGCCCTGTCCTACAACTGGACATTAGACACGTGGGTCTCGGATGATCTCAGCTATCCACCCCTCTCAGAGTTATCCTAAGATGGGCTTAATCATGCCATGTGGCTCCTCAGGACTGGGGACTTTGGTGAACAGACTCTTTAGAACAGTAATATGGCCCTGGTATTGGGTAATAAAGGTCTTTAACTTGTCCTGTAAGCCATGGGCCATTCAGTTTAATGCTATCCCGGAGACAGAAGCATAATACTTGGCCATGTGAGGGGACAAGAGAATGTTCCTGTGTCCTTAAAGTAAATGTGAACCTTAGGCAAATAGAACCTGTGTGGACAAAACAGCTCAGCCACACTGTCATCTGAAAAGACAATTGTGAAGCCACCGAAATGTGTTATTGGAGTTTGCTCAAGGCACAGGTCTCAAATAAGAGCACCTGCTAAGCTTGTAATACAGGACGTGCTGGGGTCCACTGGGGCCCTCCCCAGGGCAGGATGGGTGATTCCCAGGCAAAGCGTTCCTTTCTGCAGTACTGGGGATACCTTCTGGGCTCTGTGCCCTTCTGAGTTTTGGTCTTGAGTCTGACACACCTGGTGTAGAGCTTTCACTCCTACTTATTAGCTACAATGACCTTCAGGATGTTCCTTGCCTCAGCTCCTTACTATAACATGGGGATGATAATGCCTCATACGTACTTAAAATTTTTTTTGGTGATAGAGGGTCAAGACAACTTGACATTATGTGTGAAAAGAGCTTGGAACATAGTCTGACACTCACTGAGCAAAACTATTATTTTTGAGATTGCTATTCCCCATCTCCTGTTTCGCTGTGGCTACCCACCCTATTTTTAGACAGACATCCCTCAATGATTTGGCCAAATTTTAAACATGCACAGGTGAGGCCCAAGTTCTCCAGCAGGGAGAGGAACTCTCCGGTGTTCTACAAGGCGGCTCTGAGGGTTGGTGGGAAGGGAAGAGAAAGACGTTTTGGAGAAGGGCAGAACCCCACTGGAGGAAGGGAACAGTAGGGATAGTAAGAGCTGAGAGGTCAAGTGACCAGCCCGGGACCTTTCAGCTTCTGAATAGTGGAGCAGAAGGTCTAATCCCAACCAACCTGGAATGTAAGTTCTTCACTGACCTGCTACTTTAAATCGGAGAGCAGGGCTGAAGAAACTGGCCTGGCAGAGAATTCTGGATTATTCGCCCAGGCCTCAGGCACTGGTCACCTATGCTGCCAGCCGGGAGACCCTCAAGGGAATACCCTGGAGGAAAGAGGCCAGGCTTTGACGTGACATAGAACTGGTGAGGCTCTCCACCCTGTCACTCACAACTCTCCCAAACTCACGACGTCTTTGCCTCTTTGCACCTGTTTCCCCAGTGTAAAATGTGAGTAACTGGTATCATTTAAAGGGGTTGGTGGGAGGGCAAAACAAGACGATGACTGTGCAGTGCCCAACATGGACCGTGGACCACAGCAGCCTTCAGTCAATGACAGCACACCTCCCTCCCCTCTTCCCTGACAGCAGACTACTCTCAGATTATCTTCTCTTGTTAGAGAGAGGGGGAAGCCATGGACAAGCACACGCAGTCAGAATGGCCATGAGCCGGGAGCTGGATGGCACACTGTTGAACAAGGGTGTGGGTGGCACGCCTTCTCAGGTACTGCCTGTGGGGGTAGCTGAACCGCCTCCACATTTTAGATCCATGTGCCTTTTAACCACTCACACAGAGACACCCAGGGGTAGACAGCAATCTCTGTGCCCAGCTGCTCACTACAGCCTAACAGGGAATAACAACACTGCAACATAAACCCCAGAAATAGCCTCAGTTCCCCCAGTGAGACACCTCTGCATGTAAGATCGCAAGCGAATGTCTACAAGAATGAGCTGGATCCCAAAGCGTGGCACAGAATGATCTTCCAGATGCACAGTGTGCCCAAGTGGGTGCTCAGTCGACTTCAGTTCTGTTCTTTGGGGAAGAGGAATTAGAGATGCCAAGATTGGATTCAGAGACAGAAAGATAGGAGAGAGAGACAGAGAGAGACAGAGAGGCAGAGAGGAGTAGACAAGCAGGCTGCTACAGACTAAATGTCTGTGTCCCCCCAGATTTACATGTGGAAATCCAACCCCCACCCCCAAGGTGATGACATTGGGAGATGTGGCATTTGGGAGGTGATGAGGTCATAAGGTGGAGCCCTCATAAAGAAGCCTCAGAGAGCCCCTCGTCGTCTTTCACCACGTGAAGACACAGGGGGAAGTTCGTCCCCACCAGACGTGGCCACTGCCACCGTCATGATCACGGACTTGTCAGTCCCAGAACCAGGAAATAAATGTCTTCTGTTTATAAGCCACCCAGTTGGTAGTATTTATGTTCTAGCAGCCCGAATGGACCAAGACACAGGCATATGCTTCCACTGGCACAAAACGTTTCTGGAAGGAAATACAAGGAATTGGTAACTGTTGTTTCTGGCAGGGAGACGAAGAACTAAGAAATTTTGGTTTTCATTGTACACCCTTTTCTAAAGTTGTGGCTTTTTTAACCACAATCCTGAGATGCTTTCAAATAATAATAATAATAATAATAATAACAATAATAATGATAATGATAATGATAATAGTATCAACAGCAGCAGCACCCAGTGAACAGAAAAGTACACTGAGTTTTGCCCGTTCCTCAGCTACACAACTGGCTTTAGAAGCAGAGCCAGTATTTAAAGGGATCAAAACAGGAAGTCATCACCAACTAATGTCTTCACTTTGTAAAGGTATTAAAGAAGTCTGGAGACCCACTTGCTGCTTTAGTTGGAAGCAGCTGAGGGTCAAGGACTCAGCTTCTCAAGCAGCTCTTGTCCCTGTTAACAGAGCCCAGAGCTCGGGGATCTAGCTGTAGGACCCACATTGTTTCTCCCATCAGTTCCCAGAACTGGTGGGAGACTTTGAAACAGACTGCAGAGGTGTTAAAAATAGAAGTTAAGTTGCTACTGGAGATACATGGAGAATTCACTACTTGCAAATCTCTAATTATAAAATGTCAAGAGTAAAATACCTTGTCAGGAAGAGTATCTAATATAATACAGTATTGGGTCTGTCAACACAGTGATCCGTGATGTGTTTGGAGGCCTACATTAAATAGACATCCAGCAGAAAAATGTCCTGTGGGGACTCATCTCAGCCCTTGGGGAACAGAAAGGATGACCTGGTAAGTCTTTTCTGTCTGTACTTTCTTTGCTCAGCTCTGGGAAGCTTTGGGAGCTCTGGGTGCATCCTGCTTCCCTTTTACAGATTCTGCACTTTGTGTTAAATCATGTGCATATATTAGATGTTCTTGGAGCCTACCAGATGGATGGATGTTTTCTCGTACCCAAAACTACTCGGTTTCCCAACGAAATGATGTCCCCGACAGTGCCCTCAGACTGGCATTAAGCACCGTGCACAAAGGACAGTTAGGGTGATTCCAGACACAACACTACCCTATGGAGAATAACTTAGGCATGCTAATACAGGGCTATGTATTCTAGGGTTGGGAGAACATGGGTCTGACCCACTTGGAGGGTAAATTATTTCCTTGAGTAATGCAGAACCTGCAGTGGAGAGAGGGGTACGCTCAGTCAAAGTGTGAGGATACAAAGACATTTTGAGGCAAACTTGTCATAGACCATGTTCTGCTTGGTCGGGTCATGAAAGTCCAACTGAAAAGTAGGTCATGGGCAGCAGAAGCACCTTCCATACTGGCCAAGAGAGAAAAGCATATGCATGGAATCATTTCTAGTAGAAAACAAGACGGCCCCTTATATGTTCCTGCTCCTCCCCAATGCTGGGTAAGCCCCTTGCTTCAGTTTATAATGGTTCCTCTTTGAAACTTCCTGCAACAGTATGTACCCCACCCCGCCCCCCGCCCGCCAACCCCAAACATGGCTGGAGAAAACCAAATGGCCAGGTAACTAACCCTCCACAAATTCACACTCTGTCAGCTCCGAGAGGAACTTGTTGCCCCTCAGATACTCTAGGAATCATCTGAGCCAAACTCCTGACATGTTTGCTCAATTTCAGGAATAAATCCATTGCTTCCCCAACTCCTCTGCTTCTCTCTGTCAGCTGATAGTGACTTCGTCACTGAGAACACGAAGGCAACAGAGAAGGAGCTCCTCACAGGATCTCCTGACTTAAGATTTCTCCATGTGCTGGTACATTCACTCCTTCTTCTTGCTATGGTCTGAATGTTCCTGCCTCTCCCTATTCACATGTTGGAATCCTAAAGCCCCAGTGATGGTGTTAGGAGCTGGGGCTTTAGGGGGTGATTAGGTCATGAGGTGGCACCCTCATGAATGGGATTGGCATTCTTAAAAAGGAGACCCAGAGAGCTGCCTTGCCTCTTTCACCATGTGAAGACACAGGGAGAAGGCACTGGCTATGAACCAGGAAGGGGCCCTCACTGGACCACACTGGCACCTTGATCTTGGACTTACAGCCTCCAGATCTGTGAGCAACACATTTCCGCTATTTACAAGACAGTCTGTGGGATTTGGTTACAGCAGCCCAAATGGACTAAGATGCATCTCTTCTGTCTCAAAACTGAAATGTTTCCAAATGTTCATAGATGCCTCATTTGTAGCGGCCCAAAGCTGAAAACAATCCAGGTACCCATCCACAAGTAAGTGGATTGACAAATTGTGGCACATCCACGCAATGGTTTGCAACTCAGCAATGAAAAGCAGTGAGCTACTGATACATGGGACAAGTCAGATGAATCTAAAAGCAATGATGGTGAGCCCCAAGAGAAGCCAGGCAAAAAGAACCCATAACATTTGATTTTGTTGCTATAAAATTCTAGAAATTAACAACTAAGCTAGAGTGAAAGAAGCAGATCTGTGGGTTCCCCCGGGAATGAGGTAGAGGGCAAGGAGGAAAGATTGTAGAGGGGTATGAGAAAACTTTGGGGGTGATGGATATGTTGGTTACAACATCTGTACATATGTCAACACTCATCAAATTTCACACTGTAAATACAGAGAGGTTATTGTATGTCAGTTATATATTCATAAAGCTATAAAAAAGTATGTCTTCTTCTTTCCTAGACCACCTGCTCTATTTGTACACCCTTGGTCACCTGAGTCATCATTCCCCAGCTCTTGTTCCCTGTCCCCACCACCTGGCCCCACAGGTGCCTTCTCTTTGGCATAAAATAGGATCCGAAATTGATTCTTGTACAAATTGCTTCCCTGAATTCTTACGCCCCTGAGTTGTTGTCTTTTCTTTCTCTTTACTCCAAGTGCTTACGACGATAGTGCACTCTACCCCCAATCATTCCCATTTATTTCTCCACTCCCGGTCCCCTGGCATCTCTCCCCAACACTGTAGGGGCACTGCTTCTTCTCTGTCTCCAGTGATGGCAACTTCAGTAACGTATTCTGAATTCGCACCTGCCAGGCTGCCCTGACAACACTCTTCTGGTTCAATTTCCACACTGCATACCCAGGGGATACCCCATTCATGTCTCCCTTGGCTCCGTGCCTTCCAAACCTCACTGCTTATGAGTTTTTCAAGGATCTGCCTGCCCTTTTCTTCATTCCCTATACTCGGCAAATGTATCTACTCTGGCCTCTCCATACAAATGGCTCACCCTTGGCTCTGACCGGATTCTCTGTTTAATACCTCTAGTGAGAAGATCTAAAGCACCTTATCACTGACTCTGGTAGGCCCATCTTTGGTCTCTATATTTGGCTATGGAGTTCCTCCGTGGCTCCATTCTCAGCTTCAGACACTGAACGAATACAACCCTGTGCAAACCAGGGAAAGAGAGTGATTCCCAAGGGTTTTTCCCTAGGAATGTGGTATGATGTCAGGAGCTGCAGGGACCATCCCAGAAAACTAGAGAATGTAGTTGAGCAGGAAGAAAAAGAGACTGAAATGGATCTTGTTGGAACCTAACACGTATGTGCCCCACACCAAGCTGTGTCTAAAGTCAGCCCACCTCTAAGACTTTTTGTTGTAAAAGTCAATACATTCCCTGCTGATTTTCTGTTACTAGCAACCAGAAGATTATGAAATGTGTATTCCTTCAACCATGATGTGGAGGGACATCCCCCCACAAGTGTCCCATCACAGAAATACACTAAAGCCTTAAACATCTATGTTCTACAGTTTGCCACATTACAACCATAATAGAACGGAGAGTGCGCCTGCTCACTGTTTCACAGTGCCGCAGTGCCTGGGCCACTATGGCCACCCAACACCCTGTTTAACTTTGTGTTGATCTCTAAAGAGTTCTTTTTGTGAGAGAAGGACATTGAGCATCACAACATCCCAAATGGACTAAGATCTCTTTTTAGGTATGCGTCATTAACCCTTCTAAAATTTCATTTTATAACTCTTCTGGCTTAAACTCTTTTCAACGGTCCCCATTGCCCCTAATGTGGAAGTCTATCCACTGATCAAATCCACCAGGCCTGTGGGGTATGATCCCTGGTGACTGCCCCATTCCATCCTTTGCCACTGCACCCCCAAACCTTCTTCACCCTGGCCTCTTTTTAACTCTTTGAATAAGCCAAGATCTTTTCAACCTTGGCATTACTGGCCTCGATATTCCTTCTGCCTGGAAAGTATGTCTTCTCATCTTAACATCTTCTTAAAGACATCATCCTAGACTACTCATCTGCAGGCAGTACCCATAATCTTTATCCTCCATGGCACCTGTCGTTTTCTTAAGAGCAGGTATCACAGTTTGTGTTTATACAAGCTGTCTGAATGACACATGCTCACTCTATGACTGTCATGCAAAGTTATAAGAGGGAAAGGATCATTTCTGTTCCATTCAACCACATCGCTGGGATGAGTCCTGGCCACAGTAGATACTTAAAAATATTCATGAACGAATGAATCTTCCACAGCAGGTTAGTATACTTGGCGTATATTGAGGCTTAATAGATAGTGTCTGTATTGGGCATTATTATCCCTTTTTTAGTCCTAAGATAACCTTCTGAAGCCCTACCATCGTTGACTGTCACAGAATAACCCAAAACAAATAAATGGCAACACCATCACTATAACCTGGTAGTCAACACAATAGTAACAAACACCTGCTAAACCAGCAAACCCATTAAATGAACGCATCCCTAAGTTTGAACAGCCAGCTATAGACAGGCAATAGCAGCACTAATCACAAAACCCCAAAGGTGGAAACAACCCAAATGCCCATCAGTGAATGGAGGTACAAACAAGAGTGGCATATCCATAAAATGGAATTATATTCAGTCACGGAAGGGAATAAAGTACTGATACGTGCTACAGTGTGGATGAACCCTGAAAACATTCTATTAAGTAAAAGAAGCCAGTCACAAAAGGTCGGACATGGTGTGATCCCATTTTTTATGAAATGCCTAGAATAGGCAAATCCATACAGGCAGAAAGCACATTTGCAGGAATGTGGATCGTCTGCTTAATGGGTAGAGCGTTTCCTCCTGGGGAGATGAAAATGTTCTGGAACTAGATACAGTGATGGCTGCACTGAGCTGTGAGTTTCTCAGCCCCACGGAATTATACACACAAAACTGGCTGAAGTGGTAAAATTCACCTCATAGACGTATTTTACCACAATTAAAAGAGGGGAGACAGGCAACACACAATGTTAGAGTGTATGCTATTTTTAAAAATCTCCGAACCTAGCCTCCAAACGTAAAACCCTCCTGCTTCAAACCAAGAAATTCCTCCACAAGTTCTGGGTTTTCAGAGGCCTGGGGGCAGGAGAAAGAGGCACAGTCGGCTTCCATCTATAAAATGTTCTGGACTACAGGCCTGGCGTGTGCTTGCAAAGAATTCCTCAGAAGCTCTCAAATGTGCAGATACATCTTGTGGTATATGCGGGGTGATTTTAGGTCATGCACAAATGAACAAGTGTTTAATTTTAACAGTTAGTTTTCTTTAGGCTTATCTTTGACTAGTAGCCAACAATGGTGGTTTTTAACTTATGGTGGTGAAAAAATGCATCTTTTTTGTTTGTTGGCTTGCTTTTAATGCCCGGAATGCATTCACATGCAATGAAATGTACTCTCTTTGGTGCATAAAGTCACGTAAACAAACAGCCACCATCAAAACACAGAAAATTCCATGAGCCTAGCAAAATTCTCTGGCGCTCCCCTTTGCAGTCCAGGCCTCCCCCACCCTAGGGCTCCCAGAAAACACAAAAGAACACAGGTGAATCTCAAAGCCATGAAGAAGGCTAAGGAGGCTGAAGAAGACA
The DNA here is from genome assembly GCF_014898765.1 of Herpailurus yagouaroundi. Classification (NCBI taxonomy): domain Eukaryota; kingdom Metazoa; phylum Chordata; class Mammalia; order Carnivora; family Felidae; genus Herpailurus; species Herpailurus yagouaroundi. Next base: position 13,545,376 of record NW_024412453.1, read on the forward strand.
GGGGCCGACATGGGCAGGAGCTGTGAACACGCATGAGGTCTCTTTCCGGGGGACAGAAATATTCCGAAATTAGACTGTGCCAAATGGTTGCACAACTCTGCGAATACACTAGGAATCGGTGATTTGTGCACCGGAAACTGGTGAATTTTATGGTATATAAATTATGTCTCCATAAAGCTGTTTAAAAAACCACGCAGTGTATAATCCTACTGAGAGGACATGATTCAAGAAAAGGGAGAACAACGGGAACAGAAATTAGATGAGAGTTTCCCCTCACGAATAAAGTTAAGGAAAAAAGCATTGATTTCAGTAAGCAGCATGAGAGGAGGCCTGCAGACAGGTGGATTCCACGAGCCGCTGCGACAGGGGCGGGCTCAGGGGTTGCTCCGCGGCAGGAGCCTCCGTGGGGTGGGGTGCGCCCGGCCGCCACTGCCCCCTCCCCCCTCCCCGGGACCGGCGCCCACTTACTGTGGCAGTGCCGGACACGGTCTGCGCGCTCGTGTCCGCTGCGCTCTGCTCGGAGTGCGTCTGGGCGGGAGGATACAGGTTTAACGTGTGCTCCGGGACGGTGGTCTGGCCCGTGTACTCTGGTGCGGGGTGGGGATGAGGGGCCGTGTATTCCGCGGGGATGCCGTTCTGGGGGGGAGCAAACTGGGCCGAAGCGTAAGGCTGAGCCATGGTGTCCGGGGCAGCTGCTGCTTCCTGATTACCCTGGAAAATCAGAAAGGGGGAGACAAGGCGAAACACCGTGAGCGCGAACCAGGCAGAACCCCTCCCTGGGGCCCAAGGATGAGCGCTCCCCCGACACTTTGCAGGTGCCAGCACTGTGCCAAGAGCCTGAGATGGATGCATCCCACTTAATCTTCACCAGACTCTATAAGGAAATAGTACCTGTCATTTCTATAGACCTAACCCCATTGCGCAGATGCAGAAATCAAGGCTCAGAAAGGTGCAGGGAAGTCACATTCCCCAAGCCATCCAGCCCCATAGCCAAGGACTGGGAGGGTCTGTGCCCTGCTCGATTGGATTTTTCTGGCAGATCCTCCTTATTTCATCCCCATTTTGGAACATGTGAGCATGTAGTTGTCTCCAGTGACAGCAGAGACTTGATTTGATACTTAAAATGCCAAGAGAGAGATTAAATTGAACGTGTGTGTTCTTGAGAAGAGACACAATTCATCTAAGCGTTTGAATTTAATCAAAGTTTTATGTGACTTGGCTCACATAATGGGATGGAGGGGTCCTTTTAATGGTCACAGGGTGCGTGTGTGTGTGTGTGTGTGTGTGTGTGTGTGTGTGTGTGTGTGTGTGATGTTCCCGGTGCCAATATGAAGCAGCCAATGGAAAGTCAAGGCCTAATTTGGACAAAGATGGCACTCTGTGATACTGTGTTCACCATTTTAAGTATCTTTTCAAAATGCTGGACTTCACTCAGCCTCATTAGTCAATGCCTCCCCCCACCCCTTGCCTTGGTCTTTTTTTTTTTTTATAAGCACAGAGTATTATATAACAATTCACCCTTCCAATCTAGGCAAAACATGCAGTGTGATAATTACAGTCAAGTCAAAAGAATTAAAAAAAAAAACCTGAATTCAAATGCTTCCATTTCAGGAAATATCTCTCTCTCTCCACCCCACCCCTCCCCTTAAAACTCTACTACTCTACACACACACACACACACACACACACACACACACACACACACCATCCGAAACTGTAACCCAGGGGGCCAAATTTTTCATGGTCTCAAGACATGGGATTGCACGGTCAGAGAGAGAGAAGCTTAGCAATTAAGCACACCAAAGAGCTGCCTCTTCCATTGTCTGTGGTCAATTAGATGTGACCTCAGCCCTCCTATAATGATACTAGGGCAAAAATGTCAGGATTGCTCACATCTCCTCAGTCCCCGCCACCAACATCTGAGAACCTCTTCAGCTAAAGCAACTTGAGTGCGGCAAAAACATTATGACATAGGAGGGGAGAAAAAAAAAAGTTTATTCTCGGAGCAGCGCACAGAGCCTGTGCATTTGTTTAGAGGGGACCTTAATTAGAATGTTAAAGATGACACTTTGAAGAGAACGAAGCTTAGGATAAGTTTAAACCATTTTACAAGTGAAAACATTCCCATCACGCCCTTTCCTCCCCCAGGCGAACGGCTCCAAATGCCTGGGCCACTGGAAGCAGAAATACACAGCCATTGCTTGCTTTCTAGCATCTTTTCCTAGTGTCTGGGGCTGAGCAGGGTCTGCCTGCGCTGTGGCTGGATCCCTGCCCATGGAGAGTTAACCCTGACCATCTTCAGGAAGCCACAGGGGACACTCAGGGTCCTTGCTGCTCAGTGTGCTTTTGTCTCCTCTTCAAGAACAGCACCTGGTTTTCTTTTAAGAGACACTTCCACTCTCAGCCCAGAGAGCACAGATGTGGCTGAGACCTGCCTCAGGTTACCTCCAGACACAGGATGCCGTGGCTAATCAGAGGGCTATAAAAACAATTCAGTCCCCAGGTGGCCCCTTGAAACCGGACCACCTAAAGCAGAAGCCACACCCAGCAGACAACGGAGCCCAGAAACTGAGAAACAAGTGAACTGAGTCCTGGCGACATCATATCAAGTCTGGGATCCAGCTCTACCTGTGGTTAGTAACAGCACTGTTTGCTTTCCTTCCACGCATCAGTAAATGTCTCATTTCGTTTAAGATAGGTTTTTTTTTTCCATGTTACTTACAACCAAAAGAGTCTGGACTAAGAAGAACAAAAACATCCTCTCCTGTTTATAAGCCAACTTGCACCCTTCTACTCTACAGGGCTGCTCAAGCAACATATCCCTCTGTACACAGATTCCAGGCGATGCTTCTCTCTCTGATCAGACCTTGAGAACCCTCCAAAGGGAAATTCATTGTGCCAGATTCTACTTCTGGACAAAGGCCTGTTTCACTCCCCCCTACCTTCGATCTGGCGCATGTTTGAAATGAAAGTCAGACTTGAGAAAACTCCAGGGGGGGCCCCAGGGGGGAGCATGAAGTGCCCAGCAATGGCAGGGAGATGGTCACATAAAGAAAAGCTTTCCCTCCTGTGTCTTCAGCAGAAAACGGTTTTATGGCCACACCTATGCCCATGTGGCCTCTCTGCATGGCAGAGCAATCTCAGGAAGAGTGACCTGCCCCGCCGCCCCCCACCACCACCAGGTTTCCAAAAACCATCAGAGGCTTAATCTTAGGATCTGGGCTCTCTTTCTGCTTCAAGAGGAGAGGAGCCTGCCCTCGGGAAGCTGACGGGCGCTCCAACTCTCAACACCATCGACTCTACCCATTCACTGTCCCTGTGCCTGGAAAGCCCTCGCTACTCCCTTTCCTGGCTAGTCTCGACTGCCCTTTTGGGTCCCTGAACGAGTCCTCCAGCCAGATTTCCCTGACACCAAGCCCACTTCATCTGTGTGTCCTCTATGCTCCCCTGGAACTTGTGGCCACATCTCACATGACTCCTAGGGCTGCCACTGGAGAGACTCCTAAGGGCTGGGGATAGTGTCACATTCTACAGTGCCTCTCCAGGGTCCCACAGCATGCTAGCTACAACGTAGGCATTTATAAGCACTTGCTAAGTGAATGCATGCTTGAATGATGAACTTTGGGCTCTGTGGAGCTTAGCCTGGCAGCAGGACATAGGGTGGGTCGGGGGGAGGAGGAAAGGGGTTGGCAAATGACCCATGAGACAAATCTGGCCCACTGGTCGTTTTGTAAATAAACTTTTACAGAGACACAGCCATGTTCATTGTGCTATAACGGCAGGGTCGAGTAGCTGTGAGAGACCCACAAAACCGAAACTATTTAACCATCTTGCTCTTTGCAGAAAAGTTTTCCAATCAAGGCGGTCAAGGTATCACTAAATATGGGGATGTCAATTAAGAAGCCACCATCGCAGGGGCGCCTGGGTGGCGCAGTCGGTTAAGCGTCCGACTTCAGCCAGGTCACGATCTCGCGGTCCGTGAGTTCGAGCCCCGCGTCAGGCTCTGGGCTGATGGCTCGGAGCCTGGAGCCTGTTTCTGATTCTGTGTCTCCCTCTCTCTCTGCCCCTCCCCTGTTCATGCTCTGTCTCTCTCTGTCCCAAAAATAAATAAAAAACGTTGAAAAAAAAATTAAAAAAAAAAAAAAAGAAGCCACCATCGCATAAATAGTTTGGGCAGGAAATAAAGCTGGAAGTTAAAGCGGGAGAGAGTGAAGGGGGGTGCATTCTCCCTATTCTCCCTAGAACCAAGGAGGGACGCTCAGCTATGAAGATGGCACCCAATGGAGGAGTCAGTCTTCTTCAGAACGTGGTTTCCATCTCTGCACGTCTGCGCTCTAAGCACAAACACATGCAGGCTTCACTCTCAGCACAGTGGGCTACAGAGGGGGACATCCATGAGGGCCTCAGGCTTCTGTGCTCAGGGGAGAGGCATCCCTCTCCTCACAGGTGCTCAGAAGGCACCCTGATGGACGCTGCTTTCCTCTCAGGCCTGGAAGGCGCCAGGCACTGTGCTGGGGGCTTTAAATCAGTACTTCTTTATGTTATGTTATGTTATGTTATGTTATGTTATGTTATGTTATGTTACATGTTATGTTATGTTATGTTATGTTAATTAATTTTAATGTGAATTTTACTTTTGAGAGAGACAGAGAGAGAATGAGCAGGGAGGGGCAAAGAGAGAGGGAGACACAGAATCCGAAGCAGGCTCCAGGCTCCGAGCTGTCAGCACTCAGCCTGATGCAGAGCTCGATCTCACAAACTGCGAGATCATGACCTGAGCCGAAGTCAGACGCTCAACCGGCTGACCAGCCAGGTGCCCCTGCATCAGTATTTCCTACACAGGGTGACCGCTCCCGGGGGGACAGCTGACAGTGTGTGCAGACACTTTTGGTTGCCAACAGTGGGGGGAAAGGTTGCCGATGATGTCTAGAGGGTACAGGCCAAGGATGGTGCTGAAGCCCCTACAATGCACGGGACAGGCCGAGCCCCAAGTGTTCACTGTGCCCAGACCCAGATTCCCTGCTCTGCACGCACATGCTGTATCTTCCATCCCATGGTACTTTGCTGTGGAGTACCCTGCAGCCCAGAACCAGGACGGATTTTGCAAGGTCACAGCAACAGCTCTTAGGGAAGCTGGGAGCTGAACTACAGCCTGGGTATCTCTCATCTGCCAAGGCTATCTGCTGGTGGCAACATTCATTCCCATTTTTAAACATACCTCTCTCTGTCATACATACACCTGTGGCCTCAAGACCTGCAACTCACCCTCCAGGAAGGCAGGTGCTGGGGGATGTGGGACAAAAATACCAGTGTCCCAGTAGCTGGACCAGCCCCTGGGGAGGGTTAGAGCAGAGGCCTGGGAAATTTGTGCCATCTAAGCTCAGAGCTTCATGAGGCTCTGAGGCCATCCTAGGAAAGAGAAGGGCCAGCTGGGGACAGGCTGCCAACCTCTACCAAACCTTGTGCGTTCTGGCACACCCCAGGCACTGAGCCCTAGGGTTGTGTCCGTGGCCACTCAGGAGCCCATGGGTAGCAAGCATTTGGGTCCACGGGGCTCTGGACTATACTCCTGTTCCTGAAGGCCTCAAACAGATGTTAGTGGGACCTCCCACAGTTACTTATTAACACTGACAGCCATTCCAGAGAGACCCTAATTAATATTCCCAACATTTGCAATTTGGGCTAATTACAGCTAATATTTAATTAAGATCATTGTACTTCCTGTGGAATTATTTTTTCACCTTCAAATGGCTTCAGAGATGTCTTTGTTTCCTCCCTAGTGATGTTCCTGGATTCTGAGCTTGGCTGAAGTGTGTTTTCTGGAAAAATATACTTGCGTTAAGGGCACCTTTGGCACTCCAGGTCAAGGCAAATCTTGGGCACATGAACAGGATCCTGGTTGAAAGCTGAGGCCAGCTTCACGTAGGTGACAGTGACAGACAAAAATTATTTGGAGCGTTCCGGCTAGACATTCCCTCATTTGTAGAAGCCGCCTTTCTTCTACCTCCGATGCCAAACCCCCACCTTTCCCTAAATAAGTGGAATGATCACAGAGATTCTGATATCTACTGAGTCAGGGTGCCTGTGGGTGTTCTGAGGTGATGAGGAGGGTGATTCTGCCTTTCACAGAACCCCCACATCACTGAGCAAGTGCTTCAAGAGATCTGCAAACCCAACATCAAATTTTCAGTGCCTGGACTTTTCTAGGTTGCTGACAAATACACAATTTTTTTTTTTTTTTTTTTTTAAAGCCAAGACTGTTTTAACATCCACTATTGCTGCTGCAGAACCGGACAGAAACTTCAAATAAAGAACATTGATTAGGAACGTAGAGGAAACTTCCTTGTCCTCAGTCAACCAAGCCTCAATTAAAGCAGAGACTCAACAACAGCAGGCTGATGTGGGACCCCATCATTACCTGAGACACCCCAATGGGTAGCTTGGATTCCAGTTACTGAGCACAAGAGGATTATTAAAATGCAACCAAGTCTGAGTCACCAAAGCAAAAATAAATGCCATTTCAATTTAAATATTTTACTGAAGCATGAAATAGCCAGGATATTACTGCTATTTTAAGACAAACACCGTAATCTGACTATTAGTATAGTGTGTTGACTCTACCGCATGCAGACTTTCAGAGAGGCGTCTTCAAACACAGGAGGACTGCTTTGGTCACTGGACATCCCGCATCTTTAATTTCCTTTCCGAGGTGGGCTCAGGAGATAGAGTCAGAGGGAAAATGCGAGGTTTTTTTGTTTTTGTTTTTTTTGGTTTTGGTTTTTTTTTTTTTTTTTTTTTTACCCCTAGACATCTCCTTCTCCCAATTCATTGCCCTGAGGGGTTTAATAAAGTAGTTTTTAGAAAGCAATAAGAGAACAAAGGGTGGAAACACATCAGACTTTGCAAAATATTTTGGCCCCAAATCTAATGCAAACCACATTTCAACTGAGGAATCGTCTTTACGTAGCAGAGCACAAAGTGGGGATGTTCTTTTCACGGTAACTGCCTGACTCTCAATGAGAGGGGAGGGTGCCTGCTTTCAGAGCCAACGTGGACTTTAAAATAATGAAGTATTGTTTTCTGTGTGCATGCGTGTGCCTCCCCAGCTTTGATAGTCCAACTTCTCAAATCATCTTTTCCCCTTTAGCTTCTGGAATTGATTTGTCCCCAGTGCATTTCTTGCCCTGAGAAATCCCTTCTGGCCTAAACACAGTCCTTATAATGAAGACATGCCCAGGGATTGTCCAGCCCTGGTAAAACAGTGATTGCATCCATCCACACAGCCAAGAAAAGCAGCCACTCCCGGAGGGACCCCCCACCAACCCGGACTCCTGGAGGAAACCCTCCCTTTCGGGCTGCCTGCCTGCAGTTGTCGGTCTTGCTGACTGTTTGACTTTAGTTTCGTAGCATGGTCTGTTCTAGTTCTCGGGCAAGGAATTGCGCACATTCAGAGAAAGCCTCCAGTGCCTGACTGAAAAGAGCTAAGCTGTATCATGCCCCCGGGGGCATTGAAACAAAGAAGAAAATGCAAAATTACACCATTAACCTGCTGGTTCTAGGACCACCTCAGTTCGACACACCAAGCAGAAAGCCGACACACACACACACACACACACACACACACACACACACACTCTTGGCTGAAATCCTCCCCCCACCTCCGAGCAGGATTCAAGGAGCAGAGTACGTATCGCAGAGAGCAACAGAGACTTAACGCGAGGAAAGGCTTCAGCTTCATTCAAATTCACAATTTCGAGTGAAATATAAAATCAGGAAAAATACCTGCTGTACCATCCTGCTTCCTTTCTCCTCCATAAACTTAGCAGCTGTTCTAGCCCCACACCACAAAGCATCTGCCCAAAGCAAGCCTCAGTTACGAGCCAGGGTGTGCGCTCTGTGCAACGTGTGGATGGCTGGGTGTTGAAGGAGGGGAGCTGAGGCCGCCTGGCTGACCTCCCCCTCAACATCTGACTGCTCCCAAAACCAACCCCAGATGGGACTCTTTCCGCCAGCGAGGCCTGGCCCATCAATCACGGCTCGCCCCTCCTCTGGCTCCTGTTCTCAGTTTCAGGGTGCACACTGAGCAGATGATTATATAGAGGAGGAAGAACACACACACACACACACACACACACACACACACACACACACACAGAGCGCTCGCCTACATTAATAGCTGTTTAAAAAACATTAGAAATGGTATCCTATGCATTGCCTGGAGCTGGAATTTTTCATTACTAAACTAAATATATGATATGCAAAGTTATGAAATCCACCGGGGAGCTTGCTTACTATCCTATTTTGTTTTATATTTTTTAGAGAGGTGGGGGTACCGGGGGTAGCTGGAAAGAGGCAGAGGCGGGATGAAGAAAGAGCTCAGAGACAGAGGGATGCGGATAGGAAAATTTAAAGAAACACCCTGAGAACAGAGGGAACGCATTTATAACAAAGCTGCGTGGTTAATTGTAAACTGATCTTAAAATACTGTAACTGACGATGCTTTGGAAGATTTGGAAGCCCAGCTCCTTTGCAGACTAGCTGTGTGACCTTAGGCAAGTAGTTGCAACGCTCTGGGCTCCAGTTTTGGCTTCTGTTTAGTTGGGATGATGATGAGTGACTTCACAGTGTGATTGCAAGGGTCAAAATAAAAACCAAATCATAAACAAAACAAACACACTCAGGGCTTGGCTTATAGTGTGCGCTATATAAACAGATTCATTCATCACATCCAATAACATGGCAAGCAAGACTCAAGACCACCTGTGTCCCTATGGACCCTGCATTCAAGAGGGGCAGCAGGTTTTCAAGAAAGGAAGCCAGAGATGACTCCCAAATCCCAGTGGTAATCAGAGCTACATAGGACAAGTAGAGGGGTCTTGCTTTCTTCTTTTCTTGAACTTTTTCTCCTCTTAGCTCGTTTTTTTCCTTCTCTTTCAAATGAGCAAAAACAAAACCACGTACAAAAAAATCCCCAGTGATTTCAATGCCAAATGCTGCAGCCTCTCTATTTAAAGCCACAAATACTTTGTTCTTTCTTTATTATTAAAGCTACAACAACCAGAGTGAAATGTCAAAACAATCTCAGTTTTCATTTGGCCATGACTTCCTTGCTCGCCGAGGGAGAGTTTCAAGAGTCCCATCCACCCTTCCCGTGGACAGCTGCTTATCACCAAGCCACCCTGCCAAGAGAGGAGAGATCTTGCTACACTGGAGGGAATGGATGGGGTTTCTGAAGTGATTAAACGTGTAATTAAATTGTATAACAGAGGAGGGTTTAGGGCAGGAGAGGTTGCCTGGAAGAATTCAACCTTCCTGCTGGTGTGCTGCTAGTTCAGGTAGCCCCTGGGTGATTTTTTTTTTTTTTTTGTTTTGTTTTACTTCCCAGCTCCCCAGGGTTGGAAAGAAAATCTGGATACACAGTATTTGTGCCATCCTTCCATTTCCATTTTTGATCACACTGCTGAGACACCTCTGATGCAGAATCAAATAAGCAGCCCACGCAGGTTCCTTACAGAGACAGGTCAGCCCCCATCAAAGAGGTGCCACCCACAGAGGACCAGGGCCCCTTCTGTCCCCAGCCCCAACCCATCACTTGGATTCAGCACTCACTCTCAGGAGCCATAAGCTCCCTGTGCCCACAGATAAGTGAAGAGCCACACTTTTGGGAAAGAGGGACAAGATCAAGACAGACAGACTCCCTGGTGAAGTATGCTTTGGGAGAGATGGAGAAAATGATCAAAACAGCAGCCAACAAACCACTCAATAGAGATGAGCATTCCAGGGGGAAATAATCAGGCGGACACACTAGGACACTGGTCCCAGCCCGTGGACCATCAGAATCATGTGGGGGGTATTCTAATTAAGAAAATTAGACTGCAGGTCTCTACCCCAGGCCTACTGCCTTCAGTTATCTGAGGGAGGGATCCTGGCAGGGACATTGCACAGGGTTGCCCCAGGTCATTCTGCCACACAGTCCTGGGGGACCGTGTTCTGTGTTTTTCAAATTATAGGTGAGATCCCTTGGGTTGTAAAATCCATGGAGGGAGTTATCACGCCAACATTCTTTAAATGAAATCAACTATACCACACTGGAAAAGAAAAGAACAGAATAGAATAGAATAGTAAGAGTTGGTATGGTTTCATGAAACTTTTATGTGGGTGAATTGGGTTGCAACGTAAAATCTTTTATGGATTGCAGTAAAATAAATAAAATTAAAAACACCATGCTAGAAATTTCCAGTGTTTGTTACCATCTAACCTTTTACTAGTAGTGTAGCTATAGAATCGAAATCAAATGTTAAGAAGTCAGAAGTATAATGGTAGGATTATTGGCAAGTCATTTAACCTTTGTGTGCCCTAGTTTCCTTATTTATAAATACAAACGGTAATATATATTCTTCTTCCCAATGAGGCTCTTGTAATGCTTTTGGAGACAAAGTCTACAGAAATGTGTCTTATAATCTAAAAAGTTCTGTGAGAACATTTCCTATTGTGGGGAGGAAATCAGTCCTCCTTCTAGTCCAGCAAAGTGTACCCTTTGCAGAATACATGGAGAGGTATGTCGGGTCCTAACCTACCATGGGCCTGCACTGTGCTAGGCACTTTAATCCTTGCAATCATTCCCTTAAGGAAGATATTATGGTACCTTTTAAAGATAAGAGAACTGAGGCTCCAAACAAGTGAAAAATATTTCCTCCTATTGGACGTAATAGATTAGTTAAGTGGCAGAACCAACATTTGAACTTAATCTGGTCTGACTGATGAATTCCTGCCACTGAATCCATACTAAAATGAAGCTGGAGATGATGATCATGATGAGGGTGGTGATGATAATGAAGATGGAAATAATGATCATGATGACGACAGCGGTAGCGGTGATGAGAATGGTGGTGGTGATGGTGATGGTGATGATGATGATGATGATGATGGAGATGATAATAAGAAAATTTTTCTTGAGCACTAACTAGGTACCAGTCATTGTTCTAAGCACCGACAATATAAAACTCAACAAAGGAGCTTTGTCAACATTACCTATTTTAACAAAAACCCAAAACTGTTATTCCCTCTCCAAGGGAGGTGGAGTCACTTCTTCATACACACAACTGGCAAGTGCTAGTTAGCTAAATCTATCGGACTCCTAAGCTCTATATTCTAAAGTAGTCGGAAATGGGTTCAAGTGTGACCTCAATTAGGTAAGCATACAAACCTTGGGTTTCCCTAACTATACCAGCTTGTAGAAAAGCATCTCCGCAACAAAGAACTCTGAGATTGCTCTGAGGCCCTAACTCACAAAAACAAACAAAACAACAATGATAACAAGAATCTGTGTCATGGATTCAAGTGAAAACAATTTGTTTCATTTCACTCCCCTCAACAGGGAACCAAGAGAGAGGCCAGAAGCCATCTTGCTGTGGCTGACAAACACCAGGCCCAGAAATACAAACCAGCTGAGTGGGTGGCAGGCTAGCAATGACGACGTGTCATGTTTGCAAAATGTTCCATCCTGATTTTCCATTTGGAGTCACAGAAGGCAATGGAGAGGTTGTTTTTCTCAAGTCCTTAAAAGTCAGCGACAATCAGGGCGCCTGGGTGGCGCAGTCGGTTAAACGTCCGACTTCAGCCAGGTCACGATCTCGCGGTCCGTGAGTTCGAGCCCCGTGTCAGGCTCTGGGCTGATGGCTCAGAGCCTGGAGCCTGTTTCCGATTCTGTGTCCCCCTCTCTCTCTGCCCCTCCCCTGTTCATGCTCCGTCTCTCTCTGTCCCAAAAATAAATAAACATTGAAAAAAAAAATTAAAAAAGAAAAAAGTCAGCGACAATCAAATATTTATGGCACTTTGTGCAAGTCAGGAGCCTTGATAGGGTTGCTCACGAGGTGTTACTTCCAAAGGGAAAAGCGCTGGTCTCTTAAAAAATTAGCAGCCGGGGCGCCTGGGTGGCTTGGTCGGTTAAGCGTCCGACTTCGGCTCAGGTCATGATCTCACGGTCCGTGAGTTCGAGCTCCGCGTCGGGCTCTGTGCTGACTGCTCAGAGCCTGGAGCCTGTTTCAGATTCTGTGTCTCCCTCTCTCTGCCCCTCCCCTGTTCATGCTCTGTCTCTCTCTGTCTCAGAAATAAATAAACGTTAAAAAAAAAAAATAGCAGCTTCTGGAATAAGTCAAGATCCCAACCAACAACATCAGGCTCTTAAAAAGATACGTTTTCTTATCTTGTTCACCATTGCCCCAGGGTCTCAGAGGACCCTGACTTGTCCTTTAAAACTCGTGTCAAAGTGCAATATTCTATACTTTTTGATTTTCATGTTATATGCATTTTTATATTATATATTTTTTGAGGTCTGTCTCCAAGTAGACTGTAAACTCTATGAGGACAGGAACCTCATCTGTTTTTTTTTTCATCACTAGTGTCTCAAGCTTTTCAAACAGTAGGATGCACCCATACACATCCAGAAGTTTTGTCGAATGAAAACTGAATGCCCAAGTTAGTCCCTTTATCCTCTTTGCTTACTGACACCAAGACCTGTGCAACTCACCCAGGACCTCAGGGCACTGAGAAACAAGCCCAAACTATTAAATGTTGCTCTGTACCATTAAAAAAAATTCCCCACCGGGATATCCCAACATGGTACTGAAAGACTTCTTGTTAGAAGGTCATGCATCACAGGGCTTCACCTGTCTATCCATGAATTAGCTGTGAATGCTTAATTATTTCCTATCATTAATAAAAAAATAACAGCCAGAGCAGCTGGTATTCATTTGAGCTCTTTCTGAGCAGCAGACAATGTTAGTCACTATATATACATATATATATTACTTAACTTCATCTCGACAGGAAGTATATTTTTAATAAACTTGTTTTCATCACACCCACCTCACAGATAAGAAAGGACAAGGTCTCCAAGCTATTACATGGTAGATACAGACCTTAAATGCATGTCTTTCTCCGAACCTGAGGTACTTTCAAATATGCTATGATTGACCTCTCTGTTGGCAAGGTGAAGGATTGTACTTGTAAGGGTTATGGTAGTACTATTCAATCACAAAATATTTTCTGAGATTTTTTGGGCAAATCACTGAAGTATCCCAGCCTAAGTGAGAGGCTACCAGAGACATGAGATCTTTGTTCCTGCTGTCCCAAGATTTAGAACCCAAGTGAGTATTAATAGGGTTAATTATGATAATGGTGATTGTAACATTATTAATAACAAAGATAATATAATTAGAAGGGCTCATAACATGTACTTGCCACTGCCCTAAATGTTCTATAAATGTAACTCCTTCAATGCAACCCACAGTCCCATGATGTTTTCACAGTCATTATGTTCATTTTATAGATGGGTGGCTTTGAAAGGTTAAGCCAATAATCGAGGCCACTCCGATAGCACATGATGAAACCCCTCTTTGTACCAGTCCAGTTCAGAACTCAGAGCAGGAAGCTTAAAAACAAATTAGAAGGAGTTCCTGTGTAGCCTTTACTCAGTTTCCCCCAATGGTAAGGTCTTGCATAACTATAGCATACTATCAAAACTAGGAAATGGACACTCTATGACCACTACCTTACATTGCTGCAGACACAATGAGACGTTAGGGCAGTGAAAGCCCAGCTGTTGTGAGTATTTTGCTATCAATACCATGGCAAAGTCACCATTGTCATCTATCCTCAAGTGACAGCTGGAGCTGCCCACCCCTGTCACACATACAGTGATGCAGACAGAAGGGCAGGTGAGCAAGCAAATAAATATTAGCAAAAAATGTTTTCATAAGAGAATGAACACGCATTTTAAATTATAATTCAGCAAGGATTCTTCACCTCCTGGACACGGAGGAAACCTTCAATCTGGAGCAGACTTTAACTGTCACGTTCTGTCTCCTCTCCTGCTAGCTACTTTCTAAAGAAGGAGGAATGTTCTCACCACCACTAACACCACCACCAGGGTAACATCAGCGTCAACTTCACATTCAAGATTAATTTCAATGACTTGCACCATTGCTAATCCTACTACTTTTAGCCAAATCCACAAAAAGAAAAGGATGGATTTTGTTTCCTTAAATAGCTTGTTTCCAGGTACCCTGCAGATATGATTTGGGATGATATCCCTGTTACCTATTCCATCATAGCTATCGGAAGGATTCTCCACCTTCTTCTAAAAAGGAAAATAGACAGATCTGGTGTGAGACAATTGTCTCTGTAAGAGAGGAGGTCACTATACCTACAGACAGCACCAAGTAGCTTAGAGGGGTACTAGGTCTGCCATGGATGTTGCTGAGTAAACCATCCTACTAAGAATGTCACTGAGGGTCTGTCACTAGATTTAGAAAGTTGGGAGCATCAAGTCACATTGCTAGAAAGAGAATCATACACTCTCTTCACTGGAATGTTACAGATCATGAAATATTCCAGCAAAGGGAAAAGTAAGCATTCTGGATGGAAACCCGTGGGAGGAGTAGACACCATTGTCTTACACATGGATGGATTCAGCATCATTTCCTTTCAAATCATGTTAGGAAAACTGGGTTTTTCTATCCACCAGAAAAGTTGGTCTCCCAATGCCACTAGTCAACATTTCTCCTTCTTCAGTCCTCCTCAAAGCTGAAAGTCCTCCTCCACAGCATAGGTGATACAGCCCCATGACCTTGAGGAGACATGGCTCAGTTAAGGCACAGAAAGTACTTACCACCCACACATAGTTTATAACGAATTTACAGAACCAAACATTTGAGCGTATTTTTAATGACCCAATTTCCTCACATGACTATCATCAGCCTTTCAGAAGTGTGTAACTCCTTCAGGACAGGAACTTGTTGGATTCATCTTTAACACTTCCCTCTTTGTCTTCCATATTTTGTACTCAGGTGTTTGACATGATAAATATCTGTTGGCTCGCATTCACCTCACTTGTAGAGAGATGTCTAATCTGGTTAGAGAAACAGGCAAAGATGATAAAATATGACCTTGTCTTTCATGGTATGTTGCATAAGTTTTAGCCTCTAATAGTTTGCCAACTGGAAAAAAAAAAAGGCTGTCATAAAATGAATTATACTTGGACTTGGAAGAAATGAAATTAGGAAAGACTGCCAGATAGCAAGGGCGATGAACTATTCAAATAGGCAAGAGCTTCAGATTCATGCAATTGTGTCAGTAGCTAAGTATCAGGCATCTTCTGGGCAGCCACTGCTAGGTTCAGGGGCTACAGTAATGACGAGGACAGACATAGTCCAGGTATCTCTGCAGCTACCAGCTGGAAGGATACACAGGACAGTCCAGGACTTTGCAGTGCAAGGGGATATGTGCCACAAGAAGATCAATCTAAGGAGCGAAAGGGTCTCATTTATCCCCGATGGTTTATCAAGCAAGGCTTTCTGGAAGAACAGATGTATCAACCGAATGTTGAAAGTGAGCCGAAAACAGCTAGGCAGCATAAACGGTTGGCAAAATCATATGTGGGAAGTTGTAATGCTGCGTGCAGTCGGAGGGAACACCTCAGACCCAGAGTGGCAGAATCAATGAAAAGGAGGAAATAAAAGTCAGGTGGCTATTTTCGGAGCTACAGACCCCACAAAGTATAGGACGGAGATACAGACCTAGAGGCTAATGGACTGTATGTAAGCCCTTGAGGGCAGAGACCCAGGTCTGTTTTACTGAGAACTGCATTCCCAGCACTGTCAGAATGGCATGCACAGAGTGAATGCTTTAAAAAAAATATTTTGGCTACATCAGAGCAAATGCAATGATGTCACAAACCAGGCTGAAGCTAGTCGAGGGAAGGAAGAGGAGAGAGTAAAAGAAAGGCAACTGATCATTTAAAATACCCTCTTGACATTACCTTTTCACTTTTAAGTAACTCAAATGCTTGAAATAGAAGAAATTCACAGAGGAAACAGGTGGACAGCTTAAGTGAATAAATAAGACAGAGGCTCCTCACACTTGTTATTACCATGTTCACACTAGCTTAGCGGATGAGAGCTGTAGAGGTAACTGGGGGCACTTACACATGATCTGTTTGAGCTTCACACACTATACTGGAAGGTAGGTAGGGTGGACACCATTCAGGTCCATTTAACAGAAGAGAAAGCTGATGCCCGGGGAAGTCAGTGACATGCCCAAGTTCAGACAGCTCTTCAATGCTCTAGCTGGGATATGAAATCTAGATATCTTTTCATTGTACTAAGCTGCTTCCAAAGTTTTCTTAAAAATTTTTTTTTTAACATTTATTTATTTTTGAGACAGAGAGAGACAGAGCATGAATGAGGGAGGGTCAGAGAGGGGAGACACAGAATCCAAAACAGGCTCCAGGCTCTGAGCCGTCAGCACAGAGCCTGACGCGGGGCTCGAACTCACAGACAGTGAGATCATGACCTGAGCCAAAGTCGGCTGCTTAACCAACTGAGCCACCCAGGCACCCCCTAAGTTTTCCATTTGTATGATCTGAGATGTAGCTATACCAATAGGCTCGATGGCATGAAGCATTTTTGGGTGTCCTCCAACCTTACCTCATAAACTTACACAAAGAATAAACAAAAAACTGAGTGTGGACATTAGGGCAATTCAAACTGTCGTCAGAGCAAAGCATTTTATTGGCTCGATAAATTCAATACAACTCAACTTGGCATATGCACGGCAGTGTTAGGAAAGTTATTATTATTATTTTTAAGTAAGTTCAGAGGGATTGAAACCAAAGCCATGTCCTGTTACTGGCCCCGTCCGAACACCAGGCTCTCTGAGCCTGTGGCCCTCAGCCAAAGTGCCACCTGAGACCGGAGAGCTTGGAATTCTTCACATATGTTTGATCAGTGCATAAATATTATTTTTCTGTAGCTAAGGATGTGTGGTATTCTTAGGGATATCTTCTTATTTTTTTTAATGTTTATTTTTGAGAGAGATAGAGACAGAGTGCGAGCGAAGGAGGGGCTGAGAGAGAGGGTGACAGAATCCAAACCAGGCTCCAGGCTCTGAGCTGTCAACACAGAGCCCAATGTGGGGCTCGAACTCATGAACCAGGAGGTCATGACCTGAGCCGAAGTCGGATGCTCAAACGACTGAGGGTATCTTCTTGATTGAATGCTGAGTTGAGGGAGTCACACAGTTTGGAGGAGAACAGGGCCAGAGTGACTTACAAAACAAATTTTGCAAAACATCAAGGTGGAGTCAAGGAAGGCGGTGGGTTTTTGGGAACAGGAAACAGTCTGCCTCATTGCATACAGGAGAGAATTTCGCCCAGTGGTGGGAAACTTTATTCAGAACCAACAGTGTGGAAGTCTGGCCAAATAAATTTTGTGATCACTGTATGAATGCATGACATGCAGGTAAATTTATCCAAATACCTCCAAGGCAGGTACAGTTAAGAAAACTGAGGTTGATGAAATCAAGTAACTTTAATTCAAAAGGTCTTCGAGGAGGAGCCATGGCGATATTTTCAAATGTGATTGCATAGTACGTGTTTTTGCAGAGTGTACTTACTCAGCGGCAACGTTCATTCTCTTCGCTAACCAATTTCTCTTATTTGATTTTTAACATCCCTCTCTTCTTCAGACAGAAAGGAATATTCTTGGAATCCACCCAAAAGAGGCAAAAGGTGGTCCTTACATTTAAGTATCGCTGACTTATGTATCTGACTCAAGTTTACTGAATACCTTCTGTTACTTGTTGAATTGTCTCTCCCCCAAAACGTAAATGCTGAAGTCCTAGCTCCTGGGATCTCAGAATGTGACCTTACTTGGGAATGGAATAGGTGCAAATGTAATTAGTTATGTTAAAATGAGGTCATACTGGATTACGGTGGGCCCCTAACCCAATGTGACTGTTCTTATAAAAGGGGGAGTTTGGACACAGACATGCACAGGAGGAGAATGCTGAGTGAAGGTGAAGGTCAGATATGGGGATGAGAGTTCTACAGCCAAGGGATGCCAGAGATGGCCAGCAGACCACCCGAAGCAGGAGAGAAGGCTGGAAGCAGATTCCTCCTCACAGCCCTCAGAAGGACCAACCCTGCTGTCACCTTGATTTTCTGCCGTCCAGAACTCTGAGACAATAAATTGCTGTTATTTAAGCCAGCTGGTTTGTAGTGCTTTGTTACAGCAGCCCTAGGAAAATGATGTACCTACTATACGCTAGTCACAGGAAACACAGTGTGAAGTGAAGTCACTCCCTACCTCATGACACTAAGGGCCAGTGAGAGAAATAGAACAGTCTAGCATACCAGAATGGTACAATATCCTGTCCCCTCATTCCATTCTTTAAATTTACAAGGAGGACGCTGAGGCATGTAACAATTTTCATGTGTTCTCATTTGGTCTCTGTGAAACACATCTTGTAATCCCAGTAGGGTAAGTTTAAAAGCTTGAGAGATCGGGCCCGGCACTGTGGTTTCACCCTGGGCTGTCCTAACATGGTGGCCATTAGCCACGTGTGGTTACTCACAAACTGCAATGTGGCTGGTCCAAAAGGAGGCAGGCTGCAAGTGCAGAACACGCACAGGGTTTCAGAGACACGGTCTGAGGAAAACAATGTACAATATCTCTCTAATGGTGTTATTTTGATGACGTGTTGCAGTGACAATAGTGTGGGCATATTGTGTGACATACAACATTCTCGGTTGACAATGAGAATGAGAATTGAGACATACCGGATTGAATAAAATACTGAAATTCAATTCACCTGTGTCTTTTTTACCTTGCTTAATGTAGCTGCCAGAAAATTAACAAGAAAGAAAACCTACATGTGTGGCTTCTCTTTGTAGCCTTTGTTCTAGTTCTGTTGGATAGCCCCGGTGATATCCATTGGTTTGAGGGTCATAGAGCTGGATTGGCTCCACATTTGCCATGGACCGACTAATGGGCAGAGCTGGGGTTGAACCTAGAGAACTCCAATTTGAAGGTCTGGCTCCTTCTCAAAACCAGGCTACCATCCATCTTGGCACCCAAGGTGAACATCTTAAGAAACATCCTCATGGAGTTGAATCCAGAAAAGAGAAGCTTGATTCCAATGCCACCCCTCACCCGATGTTTGTGATCTTAAAATTCCTCACTTCACCTGACCCTTTCTGCACAATTTCTGCATCAACCCCAAGACAGCCTTCACAGAAGGCTGCTTCTGAACAGAACATAACTTTCACTTTACCAAATCCGACAAAGCTCCCAAGGCTCTGAGAATCTGTCTAAAGTACCTATTTGGGGACAGGAGAGGTAAAAGGCTTTTAAAAGCTTGTTTTAACTCTGTGTGAAATCAACTGACTAATATTTATACTGGGCAGCTTTCTGCAAAGATGAAATAAACTCTCTACAAATAGCCTACAGAGCTCAGACATTCACTGTGTGTGAGGTCAGGGAAGAGCCCTTGAACACGCTCCAGTATGCAGGATGCTTAAGGCATCAGCAGACATTCTGAGTTAGATCTTATTCTGCAAGGTTATCCATTGTATTTGATCAGAAACAAAGTAGTTCTTTTTTAAACCTCACAGGCATGTGGTAGGATGTCTTCCTTTCATTCACTCATTCACTCACTCAAGAGGTACTTCTTGACTACATTTTAGTTGCTGAGAGATGCACCAGGGATACTTTTTATCTACTGTGCCTGGCCCCCTGGTAGGCTCAAAATCAGCATTTGTTGTTAAATTCATATGAAATCAATTCAGACCTGAGAAAACAGTCTCTGCTCAAGTGGAGATTAAGATATGGATAAAGAAAGATATAGGAAAATCAATGATGAAAGAAAGTGTCATGGATATTATAAGTGTAAGTTCAAGTTATTATGGGAACCAGAAAGGGAGCATCAGGATCATCCCAATCTACAGATGGAAGGTATATTGAGTGCTTCTTGAAGGATGTCAAGAGTCAAGATGAGTCTTCAAGAAGTTGGAGCGAGCTCGGTGAAAATCCAAGGAAGAGGAAAAGCATAGATAGCAGCTTCAGGGCATAAAAGAACACGGAGAATAGGGTTATATGGCTGGAGTATTATGTGGTGAGGATTTGGCAGGAATTGGACCTAGAAATAAGGTTGAAGGCATACAAAGAAAAACAGGGAATGTCATATAAAGCAGTTTGGATTTGGTTCAAGAATGGGTGGCCATTGAAGAGTTCCAGGAATGGGAATGGCCTGGTCCAATCTATGTTATATTAAGACTATTTTGGCCACAAAATTAGTAATACATTGGAGACAGAAAGTGGCGACAACAAGGAAGGAAGACCAAAGACAACAGTAGTCATCCATTAAAAAAATTCTTTTTTAATGTTTATTTATTTTTGAAAGAGAGAGAGAGACAGAGCATGAGTGGGGGAGGGGCAAAGAGAGAGAGAGAGAGAGAGAGAGAGAGAGAGAAAGAGTGAGAGTGAGAGAGAGAGAGAGAGAGAGAGAGAGAGAGACAGAATCCGAAGCAGGCTCCAGGCTCTGAGCTGTCTGAGCTGTCAGCAAAGAGGCCCATGTGGGGCTTGAACTCATGAGCTGTGACATCAGGACCTGAGCCAAAGTCAGACACTGAACCAACAGAGTCACCCAGGCGCCCCAACATTGGTAGTCATCCATGAGAGGAATGGTAAAGTGGGGCAAAGATGGACAAGAGCAGACAAAATCATAGACTTTCGCAATCTTTCCTGCAATCTTTTGTCTAGTGCAAAATAAGTGATTTAAAATTATTTATTTTAATCAGATTCTGATGAACATTCTCTACCCTAAAAGATATTTGGAGCAGGTACATGACATAAGAAAAATGTTTTGGGGGCACCTGAGTGGCTCAGTTGGTCAGGCATCCAACTTCGGCTTAGGTCATGATCTCACAGTTTGTGGGTTCGAGCCCTGTGTCGGGCTCTGGGCTGACAGCTTGGAGCCTGGAGCCTGCTTTGGATTCTGTGTCTCCCTCTGTCTGCCCCTCTGCTGCTTGCACTCTGTCTCTCGCATTGTCTCAAAAATAAATAAACATTAAAAAAACAACAACTGTTTTTGTGCTCTGTAGTCTTTTCTATAAGAATGCTGAAATGGTCAGTTAAAAAAATCTGTTAACTATTAAACTGTTGAAATACAAATGCATTCAAGCAAACCAAACCCTACTATAAATTTTAGGTATGATAGGCTCTTGAATATATGCTATGGGTAGTAGAGAGAAAGTTGATGATGGTGGCCATTTACAGAGCCTGTTACATACCCTAAGTGACATACACTTAGGGTAGTTATCTCACTAACTCTTCACAAGGACTCTGAGTTGGCTATTACTATCCCCATTTAATAGATGAGAACACTGAGGCTCAAGTCAAGGAGTGACTTACTGCCACACTGCTAATAAGAGCTAGAGCCACACTGTGAATCCAGCCTGGTGTATTTCCACTACACCATGTTCTATAGGATTTCTCCAGGATATTCTCCTTATGGGACTCCCCTCTACAGGATCCTTTATCAATCATTCAGATAATTCGCAAATAAATGTAAATGAGCAATTGCAATGAGCTTTTGATGGTCTTCCAAGAAGGGGTCTAGGCTCTTTGAAGGGATAGGGAGGAAAAAAAAATTGCACAGTTCCTACATTAAGGATCTTAAAGACTGAGAAGGGGAATCTTTTACTGAGTTTTAGAAGGCAAGCCATCTCTGTAGTAGGAGGCATCCTGTCCAAATTCTGGCTCTCCCTTTTACCAGGTATACAACCTTGAGTAAGGAGCACCACCTCTCTGTACTTTGGCTTCTCTCTGTTATAATGGGAATACTAATGCCATACCTTTATAGGATTATTTGTGGAATAAAGTAGTCAATGCATATATATTTCCTATCACCATACTTAACATAAAAGAAGTGTTCAATATATAGTTGTTACAATGGTTGTGGGTATCTGTGCTATTATTGTCATTATTGGTAATTAAAAGGGAAATAACTTGGGGCACCTGGGTGGCTCAGTTGGTTGAGTGTCCGACTTCGGTTCAGGTCATGAACTCGCGGTTTGTGAGTTCGAGCCTTGTGTCGGGCTCTGTGCTGACAGCTCAGGGCCTGAAGCCTGCTTCCGATTCTGTGTCTCCCTCTCTCTCTGCCCCTCCCACGCTCATGCATGCTCTGTCTCCCTCTCTCTCTCTGTCAAAAATAAATAAACATTAAAAAAATTAAAAAAAAATTAAAGGGAAATAACTTAGGGGCACCTGGATGGCTCAGTCGGTTAAGCATCCAGCTTTGGTTCAGCTTATGATCTCGCAGCTCGTGAGTTCAAGCCCCGCATCAGGCTCTGTGCTGACTGCTCAGAGCCTGGAGCCTGCTTTGGATTCTGTGTTTCCCTCTCTCTCTGCCCTCACCCCGCTCATGCTCTGTCTCTCTCTCCCCCTCAAAAATAAATAAACATTAAAAAAATTAAAACAAATTAAAAAAAGGGGAAAAACTTGGATGATGGTGTACAATGGGTAAAGGAAATTTTTCCTGAAAAAAACAATCCATCAAAACCCAGCCTGGGAGGAAAGCACTTGGGGGAGCAGAGAATAGGTTTGACTCATCACACCCACGACTGCACAGGGCTTGAGAAATAACACACAAGCCCCTGGTGGCAGGAAGGGCAGAAAAGATTTCTCCCCAAAGTGTGCCTTCTGAGTCTTGGACTGAGCTTTGATTCCAGCTCACCTAAAAGTGTTCAGTAGGATGGTTGTCAGTGCTCACAAGCAGAGCTGGAACTGATAGCCACCCTGAAACATCAAGAAGCATGGCTTTACGGGTGATCTCTTCTCACCTTTGTCTGTTACAGCCCCACCACCCCTTCTGACATTGCTAACTCAGGATATACTGTTTAAGCCTCCATTAATCACTCTCAGAGAAAAAATTCACAAGCCGATATGAGTGCCTCAAATAAAAAAGGTTCCATTGCTTATGAGTGTGGTTCTTCAAACACTCAAGGGTTCGTTTTGATTCTATGGGAAGTGAAGGTAAAATTACAAGAACCCAAACTAAATGCAAGACTACAGCGAACGGGTGATGATGGTGGCATCAGTTTCCTATTGTTGCTGTCATGAACTACCACAAAGTCTGTGGTTTTAAAACACCACAACTGTATTCTTTTTTTTTTTAATTTTTTTTTCAACGTTTTTATTTATTTTTGGGACAGAGAGAGACAGAGCATGAACGGGGGAGGGTCAGAGAGAGAGGGAGACACAGAATCGGAAACAGGCTCCAGGCTCCGAGCCATCAGCCCAGAGCCCGACGCGGGGCTCGAACTCACGGACCGCGAGATCGTGACCTGGCTGAAGTCGGACGCTTAACCGACTGCGCCACCCAGGCGCCCCATACAACTGTATTCTATGATAGTCCTGGAGGTCAGAAATCTGAAATCAGTGTCACAACATCAAGTGTCATAAAACTAAGGTGTCAGCGGGGCTGGTTCTTTCTGAAGGCTCTGGAAGAGGGGGTCAGAGAATCTGTTTCTTTATCCTTTGCAGCTTCTAGTAGCTACCTGAATCCTTGGCTTGGTGGTCCCTTTATCTATCTTCAGAAGGCATCATACTCCAATCTCTGCCTCTGCCATCACATCTCCTCCTCCAACTATGATTCTGGCACCTCTGTCTCCCTCTTATTATAAGGGCTCTTCTGATGACATTGGGCCCACTGGGATAATGACAGATAATCCCTTCATGTCAATATCCATCACCTAATAACATCCACAGAGTCCATTTTGTCATGCAAAGTAACACTCAGAGCACTCACATGTTCCAAGGATTGGGGTGCAGATATGTTTGAGGGGCATTATTGAGTTTACCACATTGATGATGTGCTAGAGAAACACTGTCCAATAAAACTTTCTAGATATGGAAATATTCCATACCTGTACTGTCCCATACAGTAATCACTGGCCACATGTGGTACTGAACACTTGGAAGGTGGATAGTGTGATTTGGAAACTGAATTTTAATGTTATTTATGTTTTAATCCACATAAATACCTACAAGTGGCTAGTAAGTGTCATGTGGAAAAGGATAATTCTGGGTTGGGGATCATTGAGTTCCTATTGTGTCATCAATAGCATATATAGTTCTAGGAAAATAAGATTAGAGGATGCATGTAGAGAAATGCATGATCTCTTATACATACTCATTTAAGTACAGCCACATCATGACACTTACTGGGGAGTCAGCCCAAGGGTCCCCTGCTTGTTTTTCAGAACCAAGGAGAGAAACACAAAGATTTGGGTTTTGACTCCTGTTAATCTGCATTCTTCTGACTTGAGTTTTTACAGATGACTCTTACAGTATTTTGAGTGGCAAATGAATCCCAAAGAACTGAATTTTATGCCTATTTATATTGTGTTGGGAATCAGTGCCAAATGCAGAATGCAGACAAAATCATGCTAAGTAGTCAGTTTATTGTAGAGCCTCTATCCACCTTTTGGCATGGTAAGTTTAATGCTGAAAATTGAGCTGGTTCCATGGGATACAAGCATGAAACACAAGTTCCAATGCCAGCAAAGAGAAATAAGTATAATGGGCGGAGTTTCCTTAGCTTAGGGATTAGTAACATAGCCTATCTTCAACAATATTTACGATGATAAAGAAGAGATACACACAAGAGTTGCAGAATGGAAATTAACTAGGTATGAAAGATTGGACAAAAATTAATGAATTAGAATTACTGAGATTCAAATTATTCTTGAAAATTTTGTTAGACAAGAAAGAATAAGATCCAATTTCTTATAAAAATGTGAATGGAAATAAACACTATGGCTATAAGACTATTACCTGTCAGGATGTGTCACTTTGGGAGAAAAAAAAAAGTCCAAGGCCTTAGTGGACCACAGACCCAAAAAGAGTGATAAATAAATTATCTGTTAATAAAAATCAAACAGAGGCTTGTTAATGCTACATAACGCAGAGAACTTGCCACAGAGAGAGAAACAAATATATAGAGAGAGACAATTCAAAACCTTGCCTTGCCCCCCACCCAAATGTCAAGAAGGAAGGCCAATATGGTCTCTCAAAAGAATTCTGAAAATCAGAGAGAGCATACCATTAGTCTGCCTGATATTGAGTCTCTTTGGTCCAGGCTTACAATGGAGGCAAATGTTTTGAACAGACTGAATTTTAATATGAAACCTAAGGAAAGCCCTTTACTAGAATATCAAGCCAAATCAAGGCCAGGAGCAGGATGACAAGTTATAGTAAAGCTGATATGATGGATTTAGAATAAACCAAATGGTCACAGACAGGGAGTACCTGAGTAGCCACGACTGTCAAAGAAAGGGATGTGGTATCCCCAGGCCAGCAAATATGAAGCGGTAGATGGTTCAGGAACTGGTTTCAAAACTAATATAATGATTTGAATATCTTGTTACAGTTCAAGGGCTAATCACTTTATTTCAGAGCCTGATACGGTGCAGGGAAGATGAGAAGTGTGGACCACTTCTTGGCTTCTTCAGAATGGCCCCTTAATGGATCTCTCAACCAATGCCAGCAGAGTAATTCGGCTATTTTGATGAATCCTTAAAGCCTCAAATATACTTTATTTTCACTATTAAATCAATTCAGCGCTATATTTTTAGACTTTCCCAAGTATGGAAAACAGGTGTGCAGCATTTGTTTTTAGGCTATCACAACAAAAAGGGATACTGAAATGGTGTAAGTTTCCATGGCTTCTTAGGATAGGCATCTTTACCATCGGAAACATGAAGAAGCCCATTTCACCAAGGCTAGAAGATCCTGAACAATTTGAGGTTTACTGAAGACTGCCAAAACCCCACCTTCCTTCCACAAGACTTGGACCCGGACTCATAAGCTAGTATGGACTATGGTTTTCAAACTCCTTTTTCACTCATGGCTCCCTCTTTAAAATAGAATTTTCCAACTCAAGTTAATTTAGGAGTTGAAAAAGTCATAGTTTATTTTAATTCTTCCCTGTTGATAGATAAAAATGGAGTGTGGGTATGTTATCCATTCCTTCCCTGTCAGACTCAACCCCTCCAATTACAAAGTCAGCCTTGCTGGCTAAAAGATTTTGAACTGCACACAGTGAAACCAGAATCACAGACCAATCCACTCCAGGGAGTGGCTACAAGTTCTAATAGACACTCTGCAAGCCTCATCTCACCAGGGAAAGACCCTTGCAGAACACTGCAGCGTCCCTAGCCTACCGAAGCTGGCGGCTCCAAGATGAGAAACTGCATGGCTATTATTATGATCGTCTGAGCTCTTGGAGAGACAAAGTGTCATTCTTTTCTCAGTAATGAGAAAAGCATCTGCTTTGAAGAAGGAGAAAAAGTCAAATCAGACATTTCTGCCAATTTATTCTGGCTCAGACAACTGCTGGAAGTTCTGCAGCCTCCTGTATTCAGAGGCTGGCCCCTTGGCCACATGGCAGTCATGTTCAGTAAACATACCAGGACATAGATGTGAAAGAAGAGAGAAAATAGAGAAACACTGGGAGCCACAAGCACACCTTCTGGTCTGTTCAAAGGAGCATTTTGGAGACAGATGCATCTGGACAAAGATCTCAAGATTTCATTCTTCAAGCTCTCTGACCCTGAGTGATTCATTTCACCTTTTAAACCACTGTATACACATCAAAAGGTAGAAATAAAGTCTTATTTTGGTGTGCTAAAATGTGGATTAAAGATAATATACATAATTTTCTCTCTAAGGCTCTGGTTTTTTTTCATCTTCAAAACTTGAACGGCGAGAGGAGCTACTACAAAGGATTATTTTGAAGATTAAATGGGATTAGGTACAAAAAGTCTTAGCATTAGGACCTGGCACACAGTATGAGATTAATCAATGTTAGCTATTATAAGAGCAATTATTAAATAATTGTCCAAAGCTACCTCAGGCAGTTCCTGGCATTTAGTAGATGCTTGACCAAAGGTAGCTTCTAAATTACTCAAACATTAATACTGCTGAATAAAAAAAGATTTCATTTAGATGCTCCTGAATATTACCTCATAGGGCAGTCTTAGGACAGACAAAAGGACGTAAAGGAAGACAGAGACAGACAGGGGCAGATCAACAGAGAGATCTGGACAAAGTGAGAAAAGCAGACACAAAGACAGATGCACAGGGAGAGAGAGAGAGAGAGAGAGAGAGAGAGAGAGAGAGAGAGGGAGAGGGAGAGAGAGAGGCAGAGGGAGGGGGAGGGGGAGGGGGAGGGGGAGGGGGAGAGGGAGAGATATTCCCAGCAAGGTTTTAGATAGATAGACAGACAGAGATACAGCTATAAAGCTATATACAGATATATACACAACCATACATATCCATATATACCTGTATATACCTATATAGCTATATTTATCTATCTACCTACCTACGTATCTATTATTCTATCATTCTATCCATCATCTATCTATTTATTCTATCATCTATTATCCTATATATTATCTATTATTCTATTTCTCTCTACTTACCTGTCATTCTATCATCTATATTTCTATCTATGTGTCTATCTGTATCATTTATCTATCATCTATCATTCTATTTCTCTACCTACTTACCTATCATCTATCATCCTATCCATCTATCATCTGTCATTGTATCTATCTATCTATCTATCTATCTATCATCTATCATTCTATCATCTATCATTCTATGTATCATCTATCATCCTATCTATCATCTATCATTCTACTTCTCTACCTACCTAACATTCTATCATCTATTATCCTATCTATTATCTATTAATCTATTTCTCTCTACTTAACTACCTACCTATCATTCTATCATCTATC
>NW_024412453.1:13573034-13580344 GCF_014898765.1 Herpailurus yagouaroundi
TCATCTATCTATCATTCTACTTCTCTACCTATCATTCTATCATCTATCATCTATCATTCTATCTATCTATCGATAGATCTATCTATTATCCTATCCATCTTTCAAATAAAGGAGAGAAAAGAAGAGAAAAATATCGGAGTGAGGAAAGGAACCACCCAGCCAGCGCTTCTGCCAATGCAGCACTCCAGCAGTCAGTGCCTGTGCTGACTCGGAGCCCTTTCCGCCTGCGGGTGTTAGCGTACGCTGCAGATAAAGATGTAGGGGACCAGCTCATCAATCACAATCACGCGGGGACACAGTAGCAGGGCAGGAGGATTAGCACTACAGCCTGCTCAGGCCTCTTCCCTCTCACAGCATTGCTTTAATTAAACATCACCTCCAGCGCTTACTTCCGGCCGAAGTGCCCCTCCATTCCCAAGGCTGGCCTCCTGTAATCTAGGCTCCAGAGTTAATTAGAAAAGAGACTCTGAAAAAAAAAAAAATCCATTCTAAAGGGTGGGAATCCCTGAACAGAAATTATCGGATGTGGTAATAAAGATTTGCTTTTCCTTGGAATCAAGATGGACTGTTAAATGGCCTTCATTAAGCTGCAGCTTTTTTTTTCTGACCAGGACCTCTCCAATAAAGCTATACAGGATCTCATTGAAGACGTTGTTAGCTTCTCTGAGGGGTGATCGACGGTGCAGACTTTTAAAGTCTGCATCCGGATCTCTCAGGAGAACGTTTTTGTCTGCCTGGAGAGGTCTGAGGGCATATGAGTGTCTGTGTGCCTTGCATTCAGTCTGGGATGTGCTTTCACATGGGTGTGAATGGAACCAGGAAGGAGTTCCTGTGTCCTCTTTGTCTTTGGACTTGGGAAGGAGATGAGGGGAGATGGCAGGTGAGAATACTGCAGCATCAAAGGAAATTCTCACCTTCAGGAATGTTCAACAATCCATTCATTTACTCAACCAATATTTATTGATCTCCTACTTCATGCCAGGCAAAGGTCTCTGTACTGGGCACAGAACAAGATAAATTCCTCAACTGCCTGAGGAATGCCCTTGAGAAAGGAAACTGACCTGTGAACACATAGAGAGATAACACAATGACCTAGAAATGTGGTGAGGACAAGGGCAATGAGCTAGAGGGAAGAGGCCTGCTACCTGAGATAAAGGGGCCAGGAAAAGAGTAAGCCACATGGACATCCTGGGGAAAATAAGGCACAGGTAACTGCAAGTTCAATGCCTGGAATTGGGGAGTATGTTCGGAAAGATTCGTAACAATAGCAAGGGGGTGGGGTGAAGTATAAGGAAGCCAAAGGTCTTGACGCTGGAACCTTGACTCTTGTAAAGCTTGTCTGGCTCTTAGAAACAGGCATGGCTGTCTGTCCAGTCCCTTAGGCCTCAGTTGAATGGCTTCTTTCTTAGCCTCTGCTCCACAGTGGCAGGGAATACCATGCAGAACGTGACAGATGTCTCCTTCATTAATATCACGTCTGACTGCTGTGCAACGAGCACATCTTAAGCGAAGTGGACACTGTGTGTGCCAGGCACCTGCCTCCCCACCCCAAGTCCTCAGACAACTCTATAGGGGATGCAGCAACTCCGTTCATTTTATGGATTTAGGCATGAAACGCAGAGAACTTAGATGACTGGCCCAAGGTATGAGCAATTGCACAAATATAACCTACTCCCACAAACAAGAGACATACATAAGGAAACAAAGACAATACAATGACATTGCAAACACATAAAGTGATACTATAGAGAAGTTGGCAGATTTTTCTGTCAAGAGCCAGACAGGAAACACTTTCAGCTTCGCCAGGTATATATCTCCTCTGCAACAGCTACTCAAGTCAGCCATTTTAGCCAGAAAGCACCATGAACAATATGTAAATGAATGGGTGTGGCTGTATGCCAAAGAAATTTTATTTACAAAAGTAAATGGCATTCTAGATTTGGCTCTCAGGCCATAGTTTGCAGACATTTGCTACTGCATCACTATGAATTGAGAACTAAACTGACTGGGTAAACCACATATGATATACTCCATGAACTTCATATTCACACAATAAGCAAATAGATATCAGTTATATACATGCACACATAGATCAAGTCTTCTATTTATTTTAAACCTCTCCTTATAATCCCTTGCCTGAGGGAGTGGGAACACCCCATCTGGGAGTTGAGAGCTGCCTCACCCAAGACAAAGGGCACATTCTCTGTTCATTCACCTCATTTGCTGTCATGCTTTAAGACCAAAAAAAGCACAAGTGGGAGGCTGAAGCATCCAGTTGGATTTGAGGAAAACCTATTAGGTATGTTAATCCATTTGTAATTCAACAAGAAGAAAATGAAAGTGCAGAAGACAGGCAAATGTCTTCCAGAAATGTACAAGCAATAGTGCGTAGGTGGGCAAACCGCTAAAGAGTAACCACGTGGTCTGCCTTGAAAAATGGTGAGGAAGACAACACGGTCACATGCATTTGTGTGTGTGTGTGTGTTTATGCGTGTACAGAAGTCCTTCATATACAACTAATTACTCACTAGCATATATCGCTAATTAGTCATTACAGCAGTAAAACAGATCACAGCAAACATCACCTGTAATAGCAAACACACATGTTCTTTGTTCATTAACTAATCTGTCTATAGCATGTGGGAACACTTTCTCACGTGAGTAAATCAGACTTCTCTATACATCTAGTGTGAATCCTCTGATATTATTAAAAAATCATTGGGGCGCCTGGGTGGCGCAGTCGGTGAAGCGTCCGACTTCAGCCAGGTCACGATCTCGCGGTCCGTGAGTTCGAGCCCTGCGTCGGGCTCTGGGCTGATGGCTCAGAGCCTGGAGCCTGTTTCCGATTCTGTGTCTCCCTCTCTCTCTGCCCCTCTCCCGTTCATGCTCCGTCACTCTCTGTCCCAAAAATAAATAAAACGTTGAAAAAAAAATTAAAAAAAATCATTATTTAATGCTAGGGAACTTAAGCCTACATACAAATTTTGATATGCATGACATATAAAAAGGCACCTCAATTGTGGAAAATCAAGGTAGTTCCTCTTCCCCCAAAAGTTTTGAGCAAGAACGAACATATCAGGTGGTACAGATGTCTTCTTTGTTGTGCTGATACTAACATCATCCTTACTTATCTAACAGTCCAAAGGTGGCCATCAAACCAGAGAAAGCAAAGACCAGAGGCTCTTAATGCTGGATCTATATTAGGGGCACCTGGGACTTGTTAAAAAACAAAAACAAAAACAAGCCTGACGCCACATTGCTGGTGGGAATGCAAAACAGGACAAGCACTTTGGAAAACAATAAAGCAGTATCTTAGAATGTTAAACCTGCTCTTGCCCTATCATCCCCTATCATCCAGCAATTCCACCTCTAAGGATTTACCTAAGAAATATGAACATGTGTCTACACAGAGACACAGGCTCAAATTTCACAGCATTCATAATTACCAGAAACTGGAAACAAATGTTCATTAAGTGTCACATGGACACACAGATTGTGGTATATTCCCACCAGGGAATACTACAAAACAATAAAATGGAACGAGATGTTAATGCACACATCATCATGGGTGAATCTCAAAATCAGGAGCTACAAAGTCAAACGCAAAACGCTTTGTACAGCAGGATTCTGTTTCTATGCAATTCAACATAATAGAGAAAGCAGATCAGTGATTGCCAGGGGTTGGGAACAGGGAACACAACAGACTGAAAATGGGTTTAAGGAATCTTCTTAGGATGAAGGAACCCTTCTGTATCTTGGTTACAGTGGAGGTTATAAGATTGTATACGATTACCAAGATTCATCAAACTGTACCCTTAAGTGTACAAATCTCATTGTACATAAATACTAATTTAATAAAACTTGTGCAGCCTCCATTACAAACCAGGTAACATAGAATCATCCGGGATGGAAAATAATTATTTTTATTTATTTATTTATTTATTTATTTATTTATTTATTTATTTATTTAAATGTTTATTCATTTTTGAGAGACAGAAAGAGAGTGTGAGCAGCGGAGAGGCAGAGACAGAGGGAGACACAGAATCGGAAGCAGGCTCCAGGCTCTGAGCTGGCAGCACAGAGCCCGATGCGGGGCTCAAACCCATGAACCACGAGATCATGACCTAAGCCGAAGTCAGATGCTTAACCAACTGAACCACCCAGGCGCCCCAGAAAATAATTATTTTAATGATCTCAAGGTCCATTTCTCAGCGTTGGCTACACAAACATAGGGCCCCAGTAACCTGTTTTCCTGGGTAGCTGGACTTACACCTAACTCCAGAAAAACCATCTTTGAAATGTCAACATTTCCCCCCCTACAGGACACTGAATAAATAATATTAGTCATCCCATTAAGACTGTTGTCTTCCTACATTACTAACCCAGGGCGTACAGAAGTAGATGGCTAAGCAGGCATCAAAGGCATGACCTGGGTATAAATGGCACAGACACAATGTCTACCATCTATTCAGTACTTACTAGGCTCAAGGCACTGTGTTAAGAACTTATCTAATATAACATACTTTTATTTTCACAAGAACTCCATGGGATACATATCACTGTCTTCTTTTTACAGACAAGGGAAATGAAGGTCTCAGAAGAGAAATAACTTGTCCAAGTTCACGTATTTAGTAGGGTTGAGCTGGGATACAAAGTTAGGTCTGCCATATTCTAAAGTCAACATTCTTAGTCAATAACCTAGGTGTTGCTATGTTTGACTTTAAGTCTGTTGCTAAGCCCAATAGGGACCCAAAAGAGTTGATAAATCTCTGCCCACAGACACACAGTACATGATTCACAAGTGCTGTGCTTTGTTCCTGAAATTATAACACAACCTTGTTACAGGTGGAGGGACTCCTTTCCGCCAACCCAGAGAGGGTGAATAAAAGGGTAGTGCTCTTTAGTATGGGTGTGGCTTCTTTCTCCTCCCACCATGTTCCAGGCGGAGCCACCGGGTTCATGACCTGAGAAAGCCAATGTATAGGGGTAAACACATCGTCAGATCTCATATCCGGGGGAAGGTCTTTCCCAACTCAGGGTAAAATCTGTATAAAGAGATAACTGCAGGCAAAAACTGTCCCCCTCTCAAATCTTGTTTCTGCAACAGCTAAGCCCATCTCCTGTACATGGTGTTCAGGATTTGGGGACAGAACATCCCAAGCATGTGGGAGGACTCATTTGCATAGAGGTGGGTAGGCAGGGGCTTACTAGCACATCCAAGAACACAAGCAAACACACCCAGAAAGGAAAATTCCTTCATCGCTGTGGGCTCTAACCTCAGACAGGGTGCTTCCCCCTGCTTAGGGATGCCTGCCCCAGCACGTTCTCTCCTTGGGTTCTGTAGTGGAGCAGATCCAGAATTTGTGTCTCTGGGGCTCAGCATTGTGTTTAATGACTACTTCCCTAAACAAACGCCATGCAGCGAGAGGGAAGAGACAAGCGATGCTAGGAGCTGACCCTGGATAAAAAAAGAACCAGAGGGAAATTGAGGCAGGGCCTGAAGAGGAATAAGGAGAAGGTCAGGCTCCTGCTGGCCCTGCGGCCAACATCACTATTAGCTGCATGAAGCCCCATATACTCCTCATGCATAAGGTGGGGCTGTAACCCTACCTAATGCACCTGCAAAGGTTACTCTAAATATGGAATGAATGCCAGCGATCATAGCTGATATCTCTGGAGGTCTTAGACTGTACCATGTGTTCACATGCAAGAGATCATATAACTCTCTGGGCTACACTACGGGGTTGATGCTATAAAATATTATTGCTATTACGGTGAAGCAAGAGGGTTTGGTGTATTATGACCATTACTAGTCTCTGCTAAGTGAACACACTGACTTACAAGTACTGTTTCATGTAATATTCAAAGTAGTCCTAGAAGGTTAGTGCGAGGAATAGCAGATAGGTATTACCAAATAGGAGACAGTTGCTGTTGTTGCCATATGCAGGGTTTCATTCAGGGATTTAACAACCCATAGTCATTTGTGGCGGGATGGGGAGGGGGGTAAGTTAACTTCCAAAGCAGCCCAGCAACAAGCAGGATCAAATTAGGGTATACCAGATTCTTGCTGACTCACCAAACGAGAGTCATTTACACAAAAGAGACATCTCCATATGTCACCAAGGAAGAGCCATGTATATCACAAATATATATACATATAGATAATTCAGTAGCAATTTATAGCTAATACCACTAGAAATATGTGCATACATTTTACCAAACTAGCTACCAAATATCCACAGGTCTGCGTGTTATATAGTTATAGATAATATGGCTTCTGTTGTGTACCACACTATAAGCACCCTGAAGACGGGGGCTATGTATGCCAGTGTAAGATTTTATGCCTAGCACTTCTGAGGCCCTACTATGAATAATAATATGAATGGCACAATTTCTTTTTTTTTAAACTTTTGAAATTTATTTCTGCGAGTAAGAGACAGAGCATGAGTGGGGGAGGGGCAGAGAAAGAGGAAGACAGAGAATTCGAAGCAGGCTCCCAGCTCTGAGCTGTCAGTACAGATCCCGACACGTGGCTCGAACTCACGAACGGTGAGCTCATGACCTGAGCCGAAGTCGGTCGCTTAACCGACTGAGCCACCCAGGCGCCCCATATTATTATTCAGTTCTAATCCAAACAGCCTTGCAGCGTATGTCATCCTATCCCCATTTTATAGATGGGCAAGACAGGTTCAGAAAGTGAAGCAAACATGCCCACAGGTCACAAGGAATAAGAGGCAGAGCCAGAATTCAAGACTATAACCTTTTGTCTCGAGAGCCAGGGTTCTTTGCCCACATCACTGTTACCATGCAAGGTAAGCAAAGGAGTTACAGCCCTGAGAGCTGCTGAGAAGACAGGAGCCCCCCAAGTCTCCTCCTTCCCCTCCCAGAAGCTGCCACCTCCCCATGGAGAGATGCAGCCCCAGGAGAAGGGCTTTTATCCAAGAGGCTGCTCCAATTCCTGGCAGCTTTCTGCTTCCTCGTAAGTGCCAAGACCCAGCAGATCATTAATTACGACTTCTCACAAATGGTTTCCCGCATCCCCTTGCAGGCACACTTGTGCCCTCAGAGGGAAGAGTATTTCTCAGCAGCAGAAAGTGGCCTGAGCTTCTGGCTCTACACACAGCTCTCAGCACTGAATCTGCTCA
The DNA here is from genome assembly GCF_014898765.1 of Herpailurus yagouaroundi. Classification (NCBI taxonomy): domain Eukaryota; kingdom Metazoa; phylum Chordata; class Mammalia; order Carnivora; family Felidae; genus Herpailurus; species Herpailurus yagouaroundi. The sequence goes on from NW_024412453.1 coordinate 13,580,180, forward strand.
CATGGCACCAAGGCCTTCAGGCAAGAGGGAATCTGCAACTGAAAAAGTCTGTGCTTGAAACTGAGGAGGGTGATGAAAACAGGGGTTGCAGCTTTCAAGAAGCAAAAAGCATAGGAGAAAGGAAGGAAGGAAGGAAGGAAGGAAGGAAGGAAGGAAGGAAGGAAG
>NW_024412453.1:13580354-13605312 GCF_014898765.1 Herpailurus yagouaroundi
AAGGAAGGAAGGAAGGAAGGAAGGAAGGAAGGAAGGAAGGAAGGAAGGAAGGAAGGAAGGAAGGAAGGGGGAACGAAAGGGACAGGATGAGAGAAGGAGGGAGGGAGGGAGGAAGGAAAGAGCTAGTGATAATTAGTGCAAAGGACTAATGTGTGCATCATATTTATTTTTCCCAAAGGACTATTGGGTTCATTTTCTCATTTGTGGCATTGGGGGTAAATATTTGCTGAGCACCACTGTGTACCAGGCATTATCTCCCTTAATCTTCCAAACAGCACCACAAAGTTAGTAACACTAGCCTCATTTGACAGACAGGGAAACTGAGGTCGACAGAAAATAGAAAGACTGGATTTCAGATCTGTCACACCCCAAATGTCTTGCTCATTGGCCCCACGTTGCTTCACAAAGACCCAGGGCAAGACAAATGGTCCCCCTTGAAGCTCTGAAACTGAAACTCTGAGAGTTTGTGTGGTTCTCCTAAGACATGCAGCCTTAACAAGTAGTCAAAGACCCAAGACATCCCACCTTTACTCAAGAGGCTGATAATGAATAGTTTAAGTAGACAGTTTCAGCCAGAGGCCCAGGTTTTCTGAGTATAGTCATCAAGGGAACACCACCGGGCTGTGAGTGGTATCTACCTGTGAGCCTCACTTCTGACCATGGCATCTATATTTTCCACACGGATTTAGTACATCTTTGCGGACACAAATTGGGGAGGGCAGACTCTCCGACAAAACCCCATTGTGAAGCTGAACATGTCTATTATGAAAATGAATGATCAAAAGCTGTTCTGGTGAATACTTCTCTGCTCTAGTATAAACTGGGCATGCTGGGGAGATGGTGGAGTTGAGGCCGTGCTAACACCACAGAAAGGAACTCTAGCTGTGGTTGCTTACGTGGGCTAGACCTGGTGTGGACAGCAGAGAGCCACGTGCTCTCATCAATTAACTGCGATGGATCTGGATAGGATGCACAAGAAGGCTCATTTTACACTCCAAAACCCGGGCCTGCTGGGCTACCTTCACCCAAAGTAAGTTGGTGCTCTAGTCCTTTGCTATAGACAATGGCTCAAAGCCTGCAGGGCAGGGTGGAGTTGAAGAAAGGGCAAACATGGAAGAGAGAGGTAGCTGAGCTTGAATCAGCTTTTTCCAATACTACCCGAGACAGCGAGGCCCTGCGTATCCCATCACTTCCACTTCCAGTCTTAGAACTGGGGATGATGAGGTTATCTCTTCTGATTTTCCGCAGTGACTGTGAGATTTAAGTGAGATAACATATGCAAATAGGCTAATGCAATGCCTGGCCTGTCACAGGGACCGAGTAAATGATGGCTCTCTTCACCTTTATTCATTGAATAATAGCTTAAGCTACTGAGAGAAGCAACATAAAGGTATTTCAAGGTGTTGGTTCCAGGGAGAGGGAACCACACAAAAGAGGTTTTCAAAATTCCTATGATGCCTTTGGTATTTACACAGGGTCTATTTATTTAGCAAGTAGGACACAAATAAATACAGCAAGAAGTGAGAGCCAACTCTTTCATATCTCTATTTTATAGAAAAGCTGAGGATCAGAGACTTGGAAATGCGGGCCCACATTCATGCAGTTGGTCAGTTCTGGAAGTAGCTAGCGAATGACCCCAACATGATGCAACTTCTGCCAATCCTACTTCCTTACCCTGGGGTTTGACATAAGACCTCATGGTGAATGACTCTTGAAGATGGCCTGGAGACCTCATCGTTGTCCCCCGTCTACTCGTCCAGCCTTATCCTTCTGTGGGGTCCCCTACTCTCCATTCCAACCGTGTTGAGAAAAGCAGTGCTGCCAGGTTCCCCCACACCCCTCACCTGCTCACCTGTTTTCACGCAATCTCCCTGTTTAGAGACACTTTGATCTTTTTCTGCTCTGTTAGCCGAAATCAATCAGCCCCTCAAACTTCAAGGCTAAGCTGAACTGAAGCATTCTCTAAGAAACCTTTCCCTGTTTCTCACCTCCCCACCACTGACGTAGTACTGAGTGTCCATTCCTACTTTAATCATGGCACCTGACATGCTATGCTTCACTTCATTTTCCTTTGTCTTTTATCCTTGACCTAGGCAGATTCTGGATATACAGAACTGTGTCTTGCTGTAGCTGGAGAGCCTCATTTTAAGGCATACTATGAAAAAGGGGGTACATAGCAGTTGCCAAATCCACGGCTAAATTTAGGAGTAAATACATGGATGGAAAGTGATGGGCATTATTTTCCCCGACTAAAGAAAATCCTAAAAATTTGACACTTACCTCTTGGTACGCATTTCTCCCTACCCAATTTACTGATGGTCTCCTCTGTACATGCCACACTAACCATCCATCAGAGGTTACTGAATGTATAAATATGCAAACGGGGGTAAATAGATGAAACACCCAGAGGCACAAGGGGTAAAGTGGGAAGTTATTTGGACAGGAGCTTGAGAGTAAGGTTGCCAAACTCTACCATAGAAGATTCCCTGAGAAAAGTCTGGTGGTAGCTGTCTTCACCTGCGAGCCTGGGAGAAATAGACACATGGGCAAAGAGGTCACCTCCAAATTCTGAAGCTGAGACTCAGAGAGCAATCTCACTTGCTACCAACAGGAAACCTTCACCAGGCCAGACTGTATCTGCAAGCCCTCTCTGAGTAACAGTAATCTGTAATCCTCAGACCCTCCAAGAAATAAGATTATTTCAATGACTCAGTGAGTAATAATTATGTGTGAGATAGTCTGCATAATATTTGGTTCATAACAAGCATTCATAAATTAAAAACAACACTTGCATTATCCTGATTACCTTGATCCATCAACAACTTCAGGCACCGAAAAGAAAATCCTAAGACTTTGAAAAGGGAATCTCAAGAGTCTGAAAACACGAATGGATGTCTCTTCTACATTCACATGGAGGAGGAGGAAACATCTTGTTAAGGTCTGAGCATAGGAATCTTAGCAGGGTGTTGACTGAAAAGAATTCCTTCTGCTGAAATTTAAGAAGAGATCCACTCCCATTTAATTAGATGGATTTCGGGGCGCCTGAGTGGCTCAGTCGGTTAAGCGTCCGACTTGAGCTCAGGTCATGATCTCGCGGTTTGTGGGTTGGAGCCCCACATCGGGCTCTGTGCCGACAGCTCAGAGCCTGGAGCTGCTTCAGGTTCTGTGTGTCATTCTCTCTCTGCCCCTCCCCCACTTGTGCTCTGTCTCTCAAAAATAAATACAAATGTAAAAAAAAATTTTTAATTAGATGGATTTCTATGGCAGATACTATTTGCTAACTGCTCAGCATCTACCCAACTCCAGTTATATCAGGTAAAGGGATGGTTCTATTTGATTGCAGGGAGGGTGAGTACACTCACCGGGTTTTAAGGGATGGATAATGATTAGTCTGAACAGGTTGGAACCATCAATTACCTTTTGTACGTATGTCATCCAGTTCTGGCTAATAAGATGTAACTTGATGTCTCCTGTTTTTTAATCTAAAAAAAAAAAACCTTGCAAAAATTGTTTCATCCTTGTCCTTTTATGCTTGAGACACTTCTGTGAGGACATGATGCCTAGAGCTTTAGCAACGATCTTGTGATCATGAGGAGAAATAAAGGCTAAATGTCATCATACGTGAATGGCAAAGTAACAACGCCAAGAAGCTGAGTCTTTAATGAGGACACAAGGCCAATCAACTAACTCTAAGACCACTTACTTTAAGGCTTCTTGTCAAATAAAATCAACTGTGCTTTTGATTTTGTGCTCTTGACTCACTAGCCATCAGTTTTGGGTGAAGTTCAGCAAAAAGAAATGCAAAGTGACTCAGCTCCCCAAATGCAGAGGCTTGAAGTTTTTGTTGCATCTGGCGAAAAGTTGGCAAAAATAAGGCTTCTAAAATCACCCGAATCATTTACAACTACGACTGATTCAACTGGCACTGGAGATCATCTCACTATAGGTGTGCCAATGCCCAGAATCTGGGGGCCTCAGACTAGGAAGGAACTTCAGGCATCATAAAGGGACTTCCTCCTGCCATCCACTGCAAGCCCCACACTGTCATAAACATGCTGGAATCTTCTCCAGCTGGACAACCCCAGGTGTTACATCATTTCTGAGTCTAGCTTCCCTCTCCTCCCCAACCCCTCCCCTCCAAAAGAGCCTTCCCTTTGGATGTATTTCGCCCTTGAGACACCTTAAGTACATTCCATTCCTCTTTTTTTTTTTTTTTTTTTTGGTGCAAAAAAAAGGTGTTTTCATTAAAGCACAGGGACAGGACCTGTGGGCAGAAAGAGCTGTCCATTCCATTCCTCTTTCAATTGCTATCCCTTTTAGTTATTTAATAAGGTGGTCCCCTGTCCTATTAGGTCTCTCTTCTCTGTTGGACACAAGGATCATGCTCTCAGAATATAGAAAAAAATGTTATATAAAGGCAGCACAATGTATAAATAAAAATAAAAGTGTCGAATCATTATGGTGTACATCTGAAACTAATGTAACATTGTAGGTCAGCTACACTAAAAAAAAAAAAAAAAGTAGCAAAACTTTCCATACATCCTGGGTGAAATGAAAAGCCATCAGACTCATTCTGACAAATTCTCATTCTTTTAAAAAGATGTAGGATACTATTCCAGCCCTTAATCATTGAGTTCAAGGGCTCATCCATTTGAAATGCAACTTATTAGATTTGGAGTTAAGTTTCTCTGTGTCTTTAAAACCGTGTGCAGCAGGGAGAGGGGTTGGGGAGGAAAGAGTGCAAATTATATACTTATGAATCAAACTCAAAGTCTCAATTATGTGTCAGAGTCCAAAGGTTCAGACAGTACAGATCAAGCAATAAACAAGATACTGAGCTGAGCCTAAGAAAGCTCTCTAACCTCATCTCCACACTCTCCTAAGATTTTTCTGAGTTCTGGGTCCATTTTTCACCTCCCTCCCTCCCAGCCACGGATCCAGAAAGGGAAGGAAAAGGTCAAATTTGCAGGGCGTCCATTCTGCCTTAAAGGCTGAGGCGGGTCTCCAGGGCCCAAAGAATTAAAACCGATGCAGTGAACTTGACTTGCATGTAGTTACCTGCCATCTTAATAAGGTGAGAGCAGCTTGGGGATCCCAGGAACATGTAACTCAGGCCTTGCCATATGGAGCCAGCCTGGAATCTGTCAAGTTCACTTAGCACTGTCTCTCTTTGGGGAGTCAGCCAGGCAGTCATGTTCTGGGGGCAGGAGGGAGAGGCATAGAACATGGGGAGAAAGGGCTGTTGAAATATTGAAGCTAATGGTGATGTAAAGCCAGATGCGTAACCACCCTCCCACCCCCCTCCGGTAAACTCTCTTCTCGTAGACCCAAGCTGAAGCTCAGGCACTGACAATGATTTAGGACTGTTTAGGGAAAGGAACTGAAATAGCTGCTATGAATATCTGTATTTCAGGAAGAAGTAATAAGCATGTTTTCTCATTGTCAGTGGATGAACCATATTTGCATCAATGTCTTATTTCTGCCCTGAACAACCCAAGAGACAGATATAACAATTTTAGCATCTACGAGAATGCCATTTTTTTTTTTTTGTGTGGTTGGTTTTGTGATCCTTGTGTGTGATAGATCTTAAGAACAAAAAGTAGTGAGAAAAAGGCAGAGATTTGGGGGAAGGGGAATAAAGGAACTAGCTGTTAAGGAAAGTGTCACCCACAGCTGCAGTCTGACAGCAAGTGCCAGATACACTTCCCAGCAAGGGAACAAGGGTCTGGGACTCCACACTGATGCAATTCTGCTCTGATGGATGGGAATGAGGGCATCTCTGCAGAGCTTTGGGAAAAAAGCCCGAATTGAAAATGTAATCTCCATTTCATACTTTTCACTGATATTCAGCATAAAAGCAATGCTAGCCCATGGCTGGCCAAATTCAATGCAATTTATATGCAGCCTCATACATCTTCGCGGGGATTTTGTAGGGAGACCAAATCCTACTGACATCCCCTCGCCTCCGTGGTGCAGATTTGCGGGGGTATAGAGCGACGCTGCAGAGGGGTCTTTCTGGAGAAACGAAGTGAGGGATTTAATTTTGTACAGTTTACAGAATGTGCCCCAACGGTGATATTTCCAGGGACAACTGGGCGTCGTTGTCCCTTGGAGATGACGAAGACTTCATTTTCAGAATGCTGCTCCTTGAGCCCCTAATTCCCATGGAGGAGCTGCCAAAAACCAACTCAAGTTTGTTTCTTGCATCTCATGAATCATGCATACCTGGGCAAGCCACTTAATTGCTCTGGGTTGACTCACTGTGGCTAACACCAATAAACATCTGTGCTGGTTACACATGACAAGAATAACCAACATTTGTTAAGGGTTCCATATGCGTCAGGCATTTTTCAAAGTGCTTCCGACACATAATCTCATTGAATCCTCACATGGTACGGACGAAGGATCTCAAGAAAATGAAAGGTTGAGGAGACTGATTAAGATCACAGCCTGTAAATGCTGGATGAGGATTCAAACTCAAATATTCTGACTCCAGAGCCCCTTTTATGAGTTACTATACTGAAATTGCCACTGTGACGTGAAGTTCTTCAACTCAGTTCCAGTAATACACTAAGCGCTCTATAAATGCTACCACATGACTGTATAAGCCACCACCAGAATTTATAGGCATTAATATGTTTCAGGCTCTATGTGAGCTGTTTCAATGTCTTAGAATGATTCAATTCTCATTTATGTATGGGGAAACTGAGACCCACATCAGTTTCATAGCCTGTCCAAGGTCACTCAGCTGGTAAGCAGCTAAGCCAGGACTGTAAATGGAGGCTCAAACTCCAGAAATACGATCTTAGCTACATCTCTATACCACAACCTCCAACTCTATTCATCAGTCATCCCACCCAGCATAGAAAATGCAATCATATGCTTTCTCTTTTCCTCTTGTTAGTAACCCCCTTCCTGGCTTCCTGTGAGCCCAAATAAAATGGTGGAGAGGAACACAGATTCCCCTCCTGGGTCTCTGGATGAAACACCCTTTGAGAAGTGCCCAGGGTCATGAAGGAGGCACCCACCTGTCTTCTCTAAGCTCTTAGGAACTCTCAAAGACTCATCACTCAGTGAACAATCTCTCCCTGCTGCCTACATTTGGACAGTGCGGAAATCACTCGGAACAAGCCGAGGGCATGCGAGAATCAGAGGGGACATGGTGGCTTAGCAGTGGTGCCCAGAACAGCACAGGCACATCGCAGATAGCGGGTGCATGAATGAGACGACACGGATGAGTGGGTTGGGATAACCAAACAGCATTAACAGTCAGAGGGGACACACGAAGAATGCTTCGTGCTAAGTGATTAGAACCTTTTCTTCTAAATACTTTATACTCATCATCTCACCTAATCCTCCCCCAAACTCGCAGGAGTTTATTTCTACTATCATGCCCATTGTACAGAAGTGCAAATAAAGAATTGGGAAGGCAAAACATTATGACTTGTCCAGAGTCATACCAGTGATAGGAGTGAAGTCACTCTGATTCAAGAAGCAGGCTTCTCGGAGATGGCTGTTGACCAGCTAACTAGGAGCACTGTCAAATCACATTAAATTACCCTAAAGGGAGAATCCGACCTTAATTGTAAAGCATTACAGGCAACGAATAGATTACCTTTGTCGTGAAGTTGAAGTACACTAAGAAACTCAAAGAGGTCAGCAGAAGCCATTTGTTCACTGGGATAATAGATGGCAGAGATGGGGGGGGGGAAATTTTAATGAAAAGATAATATTGATTTCTAATTAACATCTCAATTGTTTTCCAGTTAATAGATGGTTCAAAAGGTGCTTAGTGGATTTAGAAAAAGTTTGAGAGCTGGAAGGTGCTTGGCATTTGACACAACCTCTAGAAGCAGTGGGTTCTAAGTCACAGATAGGGAGAAAGCCAATGTGAGACAAGGGTGAGGGTCCACATTGTCCCTTCACGTATGAAGGCAGCAAAGTGATGGGGAGGGGCTGATAACTCAGAAGAAATGACTCTTGGATTATATGATGCATCCTCAACTCCCCCCTACCCTGGCTTTAAACTGAGGCAAAAAGAGCATAGAAGGATATTATCGCTTGAGAAATTGTCCCAATACATTGTGATACAGGAGGGCAAAAAGGGAAATACGAAAATGGGTGTCATTGATTCCAGATTATGATCCAAGTCCTTTATGACTCATCATACTCATCCTTATGTTAACCCTTGGAGGAGGGCAGGCATTCTGCTCCTCATTACCAGATAAAGACTGAGGTGCAGAGGAGTTAGGAACTTGCCCAAATCACACAGCCAGTGAAAGGCACACCCCAATCCACAGCTCTTCACACCTCCAAGCCCGTGATCTGATCTCAGCACTGTGTTTTCTGTCAATAAAACAACATATGCTCGGGAGATGTCTCACCATATTCATGGATTCATCCTACTGTCCTAATATTTTTATCTAATAAACTCTGTAGGACAAGTATTCCTTTCTGGGTCTTTTATTTTTAATAATTTTGCCATCACCCAATTTTGCCAGACTTGGGTCTAATATAATGTGACCACATGGTATTATTTATGTGAATACGCCTGTATATTAATTGCCTACCTCTGGAATGATGCACTGGAACAGAAGAGTGCTACCACTGGTGAGGAGAAGTGAGCTGCTAGGGAGGAAGGTGGAAGAAGGCATTTCACAGTAAAGCTGATATCGTATGTTTGCATTGTGCACTGCATAAAGGTGACATTCTAAAAATAAAGTATTTTATATCAAAATAATGGAGTGTTTTCTTTGCACATTTCATAACACTGGTTTCCAGACTTACAATGCAGCAACGGTGGAGAAAAATGACTTCCAAATGAGTGAACCCATAAAGAAGCAAGTGTCACAGTTGCAGGAAGGCGCTATGCGAACAGGAAGCTTATGTTGCTCACATACATTCTCCCCCCGCCCCACCATGTACTTAGACTGAAATTTTGTAGATCAGGGCCATTTTATCCTAAAGGAGAAAAATGGTATACGTCTATGTCTCTCTCTCTCTCTCTCTCTCTCTCTTTTTCTCTCTCTCTGATTTAAAAGAGATGCTATTTTTTTCCATTGCTCTATGGAGAGAAAGAAGATATCAGAAACGTGTTACATGTGCTTTGATTTTTTCCTTTTTTTAACATCAAATATCAGGCAGGATGTGTTGAAGGAGAGATGCCAGGCATAGCAGTTAAGTTGTGTAAAACATATGCTCAACTATTTTCGCCACTTTTTCTACGACTGCCTCATCTGCACTCTGGGAAAGATCCAGACCCAAACTCCTTTTCACCAGCTTCTTCTGCCCGTAGTGAACAGAGCTGGCATTTGACCCATGGAAGCAGGAAAAAGCATGGAATTAGGGCATGCCAAACCAGTGACACCTCTTCCCAGCAGCAGTGACAGCCAAGCTGCGGGTCAGACCCTGGAGCTCCCAGGCAGAAGAGAATCGCACATCACTCTTAAGAGAAGGAGACTGAAGGTCTTAACCTCTCCTGTCTCATCCACTTTAAATACATCCATGGAGGACAGGAAAATGGACAGAACTTCAAATCATGTTTGAGTTCAACATCTCTGGATTCTCCCCTTTTTTGATCTGATGTGCACAGCTTCTGTGTCAAGAAGCCGTGTTCTCCTCCTTTAAGAATTTATTATAACTTAGAGAATATCATGACTCATTCCTTTAAAATGTCCCAGTAATGCTCAGAAGTAAAGTGGACTAAATGCTCCAACCTGACATCTTTTCACCATGGTGGCTCACTTGCGTTAATGTGACTGATGGCAGTAAGAACACATCACAGCAACACAAGCTACTTCCAAATCTGGGGAGAGGCAAGTGGCAACATCTACTAAAATGCCAAGTGTATATTCTTTTAACTTTTTAGTCCAGAGGGTGTCCTTCAAAGAACTGACCTCATGGGCACACAAAAGTGCTCCAAGAGGCAGCAGTTGTGTTGGGGGTAGCCAACGGCTAATGTTCTCCCCAGTGAGGAGCAGTTCAACAACTCTATCTCTAAGCAGTGGAAGAGTAGACAACCATTAAAGGAAGCATGGCGGATGTATGCTCACTGATTATGGAAGGTCTCGCAAGAATGGTTGTAAACACAGAAAATGTAGTTACTGTGGTTACTTCTTATAGAGAATTACTGAGAAGACAATGTTCAATTTTCACTTTATTCCTTCCTTTCCCCTATGAGTTATCTGTTTGGGTACTATTTTTATATTTAAAAGGTCAGCAGGATCCACTTAGGTAATAAGACTATGAAAAAGTTTTTCACTGATTTATTTTATTTCATTAAAATAGTGAAAATGATATTTTTAAAGTAAGAAATATAAAGCAAAATATATCCCCCCACCCACCGTGGGCTCTACTCTTGCTCTCTGCTGTATATCAGTTTAGTCTGGTGTTTTCCCTTTGCTATGAAATCTTACATATTTTTAAAATGTTTATTTAATTTTGAGAGAGAGGGAAGGGGAGAGAGAGAGTGGGGTACAAAGTTTCCCAAGCAGGCTCTGTGCTGACACCAGAGAGCCCAATGTGGGGCTTGAATTGAGGAATGGTGAGATCAAGACCTGAGCCGAATTCGGACGCTTAATCAAATGAGCCATCCAGGTGCCCCTGAAATCTTATTTTATAATCACATGTTCACCCACTGGACTTGAAGGCAGGAATCAAATTGTACTCCTACAGACATCTGCTTAGGCCCATCCTCTGGATAGCCTCATCTTTTTTATCCATCCACCCATCTGTTCATCCTTCCTTCCTTCCTTCCTTCCTTCCTTCCTTCCTTCCACTCATCCATCCATCCATCCATCCATCCATCCATCCATCCATCCACTCACTTATCCACCTATCCACCTACACGTCCATCCATCCACTCACCCATTCGTCTGTCAATCTCTCCATCCATCCATCCATCCATCCATCCATCCATCCATCCATCCACCCACCCATCTACCCATCCATCCATCCATCCATCCATCCATCCATCCATCCATCCATCCATCGAGTGAGTCACTCATTTCAAATATTTGCTGAGAACCTCATGTGAGCCAGACACACTTACAGGTGATTGAGAAACAATGGCAAACAACTTACTGGCATGGAACATGTAGGTAAGGAGCTGGGACCCTAGTGTAAAAGGTAAACAGGGAAATACGCACTTATATTCTCAAGAGGTAAGCACCGTGACAGAGGTGACATTGGGATGCACTAGATAGTACGGCTGGGTCAAGAAAGACTTTGTGAGCTTTACTCACAATACCCCAAAGGTAAAAGCAATCAACAGATGAATAGCTAAACAAAATATGGTATATACACACAATGGAATATTACTTAACCTTTAAAAGGAAATTCCAGTATGTGGTATAATACAGATGAACCTTGAGGGTCTTATGCTGAGGAAAATAAGCCAACCGCCAAAGGACAAATCATACAGAATTCCATTTACATGAAGTACTTAGAGTAGTCAAATTCACAGAGTCAGAAAGTAGAAATCTGGTTGCCAGGGGCTGAGGGAAGAGGGAATTGGGAGTTTAATGGATAGAGAGCTTCAGTTTTGTAAGATGAAAAGTTCTCGACATGATTTGTGGCAATGGTTGTCCAACAATATCAATATACTTAATGCCACATAACTACACACTTGGAAATAGTTAAAAGCATAAATTTTGTGTTCAATATTGGCTCACTAGTTGTGAGAAATATACCACAGTAACGTAAGAAATCAACGAATATACAATAGAAGAAACTGGGATATATATATGGCAACTCTGTACAATATTCCATAATTTTTCCATAAATCTGAAACTGTTCCACAATAAAATGTTTATAAATGTTTTTCAAAGGCTTCATGGAGGAAGTACATCTAAGCCGAGGTATGAAGGATGAATTGGAGTTGCCTGAGGGAATGATGAATGGTAAGACCATTTTAGGCAAGGGAGCCTCATATGTTAAGGGTCTGGGAGTGAGACAAACATAGCCTGTTAGATTCAGGAACTGAAAATTATTCAGTCTGGCAGGCACCATACTTTCAAGCCCCCAGTTCCTGACTCAGGTCATTCTGGTTGGGACCCACCACTCTAGTTAACATCCCCACCCTTGGCTATGATTTGAGCACCAGTGGGATCCACCAAAAGGAGTTTACTCATGATGGTTGGAGAAACATGATGGATGAAGCCAGACAGCCTCTTAAATCTTTGCTCAGGGGCTGGCCTGATACCATTTGCCACAGTCTTCAACAATTTATCTTTGGGAGGCTTTAAAGCATCCTGGACACACACGTGTCATCTGACATTTTTACTGACAAACACATTCCTTGGATTCTAAATGGTTCCTACTGGGACCTACATCACACATCCAGAGGAAAGCTCTCAGACCTCGAAAGTTCCATGAGTATCAATGTTAATCACGCGATAGAGAAATAGAAGGAAAGAGACTCCAATGTGTTATTTGCAAGTTGTCATGTAAAAAAAACACACACACAAAAAAACACGATCAGAGGGATTCAAAAATAAGCCGTGTAGTGAGTGCAAGGACCAGTGTGAGTTTATCTTCCTAACAGCCTGACACAATGTCAACAATCTAATCGGGATACACGCCAGGGAGAAGAATTTATTGTTTTAATTATCAACTAAAGCTCAGCCCTTTTGTTGATAAGGCGCCAAAGCAGGCACTCTTTGGGGTGTCCCTAATGGTAAAGGTTGGGTGGGTGTGCGGAAGGGAACTTGCTCATTGTCTCTCTCCCCTTGCAGCTCTCTGATCCTGTGCACCGAGCAATTTTGCTGTGGAGATTTAATCCCAGGGTTTTCATACACAGCTTGTTACCTTCTTGCCAGCTCCACCAAGTTCTGTGATGCTCGCTTATTTGCAAGCGGCTAAGCTGATTCTGTTCTCAGAAGCTCAGCGGCTAACAAGCTGGCATTAGGCATTTTCCTCCTGCTTCACTTGCTGTGAATGTATTGGATTCAGCTAAAGGTTTTCCCTCTTAGCAATAACCTGTTATCCAAAATGTACAAATTATGGACACACCAAGTCAAGTTCAATGACCGGAGTCCTTGAGCTGAATCAGATCAGGCTCATTACTTTGGCTACAGATTGAGCTCTCAGGAGACAAAGGAGGACCCTTTAGAGACTGAAGCCAAAGAAGGGAACAGTGGCTTCCAAAGGTCTGTAGTGGAGGGGGTGGGGGTAAGTAGGAGGGAGGCTGCCTGTGCACTGTGGGAAACGTGGGGTTCAGTGCAGACAGACCGGAGGTCATATCTCCACCTTTCTGTAGGTACGCAATCCCATTTGATCCTCAAACTCCCCAGCATGGTCCCTCTAACCATACCACATTCTTAACCATGGAATGATCTTTCCCAAGGTCCCACCGCTAGTAAATGACAGAGCTGGGATTTGAACCAGCGTTTATTTGATTCCAAAATCCTTATTCTCACCCATTATGGTATACTGCCTTCTCTAATATTCTGAGGGTTGAATGTCCTCTCTGGACATTTGGGGTCTTTCAACCACTGTGGTTGTTATGTTCTGTTGTCTTCTTCATTCGAAGTATATGCCTTCAAAAAAGCACTAGAAATGCTTGACCTCCAAGATGGTCAAACCTAAGACTTGGGGTGCATGGGCGGGCCCCTGCAAGAGTTGTACGCAGCTGTTGTCTATCTTGAGTATTTGTTCCCTACTCTGAAGTAGCCTAGCAGGTCAGAGGGGACTCACTGGACAGATCTCTTCACTTTGCTAACTGTGTGAGTCAGAATTCTTATTCCACCACTTAAGGGCTTGAAGAGGTCTGATCTCCTCTCCAGGAGATACTCCTGCTGCTGCCTCAGGTGCACACTTGTGTTGACTCTCCTTCGTGTCACAGTCTTCAAATTATCTACAGAGTTATATGTACTGTTGGCCAAACACATTGAAACTACACACGGACCATCTCTGTCTTGTTCACCTGTGCTTGCCAAGAACCTACGCTGTCCCTGGAGTGTGGTGGCTGCTTTGTACGCCCCTGTGATTTGGATGAGTGGCCTTTGCAGCTACAGAGTGTTAGTTTCTCCAGCCCTGCCCTTGTGGATATGTATTCTCTCATTTTGTTCCCCATCCTGGGCGCGCCCTGCTCCAAACGGCCCTCATTCCTTGGGAAGTGAACATTCTGCGTACAACCAGGCCAGCTCAGAGTAACAACACGGTTCCCTCTGAACTGAGCATCTTTGCTCCTGCGATTAGGTGGATGCTTGAATCACACCCTTTAACACCTCACACAGGGAAGTCCCACTGCTGCCTGTTGCCATTTTACAGGTGTGGAAACTGAGATTCAGAAGGCAATATGCCTGGTGAAGGACGCTCAGCTAGTGTGTGCAGAGCTGGGATCCAAAGCGGTGTTACTTCCTGGATAATCTGGGCCCTGTCTTGTTTGCAAGGCTCAGATGAAGGCGAGATAGCCTGAGGGTTAAAGAAAACTCCACATCCAGGCTCTGCTACCCACCATATGAGCCAAATTAGGCCCCACTTTTCTTTTTCATAAAAAAGAAACATTAGTAGCTGCCTCACAGGGCTGTGTGTGAATTAAATGAGATAATGCAATTAGAAGAATTAGCCAGGCACCGAATAAGCACTCACTTAATTTAACCTTTATTATCATTATTAGATAGCATAGGTCTGGTTTACCTCAAAGAGCAACACCATTATTTCCATGCACGATACTGTGGAGTGGGGCTGGTAGGGTTTTTGTTCTATAAATCCTAGTTTTATTAGATGCAAATTACAATTGTGCAGGCTCTACGGCAGTTGTAATTCTATTGCTGACCCCAACAGAGTTGACTGCAGCCTAAAACCAGAAGCTTCTTGCCCTGTGCTCAGCCCCAGGGCTAGCTGAGCCTGGAGAAAGTCCCTGGGCAAGCTTCCTCCAACCTAAGCTTGGGATCAGAAAATGGAGCTGATATATTTTCTGCTTAAAATTGGAACAATGAGATTTGTTAGAGAGATGTCTGCTTCCTGCCATCCTGGCTGTCAATTTTTTTTTTTTTTTAATATCAAAACTGCTTATATGAACAGCAAGAGGTGTTTTTGTTGGGCAAGAGGATATATTTATGGATGGATAACAGGTAACATTAAACACTCTACATGAGTGATTTGAATACCTCCACATAGATAAGAATGCCTGTTGCCTGTTGCAAATGCTCATTTCTGGAGCTGTGCATCAGTGATTCTGATTCATCAGAGGGACTCAAGAGGGACCCAAGAATCTGCATTTAGTAAGTGTTCCGAGTGACTCAGAAGCAGGTGATCCCCAGGGCATACTTGGAGAATCTAGTATATAAGCTGACTTTATAAAGGCAGACAGAATATTCCTGACAAGTCTTAGAAGCAGTTAAGTATTATCATCACTATTATTATTGTCTTATTTTCCTGAGCTGACACAAAGAACCTGACAGTGCCTGCCATGGAGTCAGGAACAGAATACGCACTAAGCTATGTTCAAGACTTCTTACAGAAAAATAGATATAATGGTGTTATTCAGAAGTCATTCCACAAATATCTATTTAGTTTACTATGTGCCTGCCCCCAGGGGATGCATTGAGACACAAAAGCAAACAAGACAGGAAAGGTCACTGCCTTCACGGAGTTTATAGACTCATAGATAATCCCACCCAATACAAGAAGACAGGCCAAAAATTAAAAGAAAAAAATTAATTAATTACACATGCGTTTACGGCATTGTGATGAATCTTCCCTCAATTAGAGTTAGCACAGAAGGATTCTACGGCATGTCAGCTGAGACTTAGTTGAAAAGATGGAGTTAGGTTTGAGGAGAGCGTGGAAAGGATTCCAAGCCGAAGGAGCAAACTGTGCAAAGGCCCTGAGGTAGGAAAGACTTGGGGTTCTCAAGAAACTGAAAGGAAATCACTGCGGTTGTCATTTAGCAGATGCTGGGGTAAGAGGTGGAGAGGGGACTGGCAGAGAAAACATTCTACCTGGGGCAATAGCAAGGGAGAGCAGAGAGAAGATTCAAGCTGTATTTGGAGGGAAAAGACGTCATTTAACAGAAGAAGAAATTGAGAACCAATCACTCAGCAACTCGTAACGACAGTTTTAGCATCTGCTGCCTGTATGTGTCCCTGAAAGCAGAGATTCCTGAGAAAGAGAAGACCTTGTCTATCTCAAAAGCCATCCACCCAATACGACATTCCAAAGCCTCTTCTTCCGTGTTTTAGAAGCCACCATCATCTGCAGCAGCCCACATGTAGCTTGAGCTTGAATGTTACTGTTTTCCATGATACTCCTTTGGAAACAAGAGTCAGGTGTTCAGCAACAATGATGATCATTTCACTGCATTTCTGGACATGCTTAAGTAATCTCACAGACCTTCTACCAGGGGAGCCCCAAGCGCCTGATGTGAGCGTGTTTGAGAAGGAGCCATTTCGGATGCTGGCGGGAGCGAGGCTGGGAGAACTTTTGCAGCTGCTCAGGGCTGAATCATCCAGCCTCTGCTGTGCATGATGTATACACCCATCTGTATGTGCCTGCACTCTGGCATCTGTCCAGGAGGCATGAATGCAGCCTGCTTTGGGATGGTTGACCCCAGCACCTTACACTGTCCACCAATATAGATATTTGCACAGGTGCACATACACTGACGGTTCATTGAGCAGCAATGAAGCATCTTGGACAGGGATACTCGAACAATGGAGTCCTACCTTCGAAGAAATCAGAGCCCAGGGGACTCAGGGAGGAAGAGGTAACAGACAAGAAAGCAGAGACCATCGTAGGGCGCATGGGGGAAAGGATGGCCCGGATAGCGCAACATAAGCATGAACAGCCGGGTGTCCAGTCAGACTTCCTGAATAGAACCTCAGTTTCACACCTACTTCCGGAGTGACCCAGAACAAGACGCTCACGTGTGCTGTGCCTTTTCGTTCCTCCTCTTTTTAAAAAATAATAGCTCCCACTGTGTTGATTTGTGATGGAGATTAAATGAACCAATCAATGTAAAGGACCTATCACAGTGCCTGGCATATAGTGACATTCCTCAGATACTAGCCATGGTCATTATTAGGCCAATCAATGCCTGTCAACATCTATTATTATTATTACGAGATCATTTGGGAGGGCAGTATGGCCCCACAAAGATGCCCATGCTCCAATCTCTGGGACCTGGGAATATGCTACATTTCATGGCCAAGGAGACCGTGCAGATGTGATTCAGGTTATGGGTCTTGAGATGGAGAGAGTTTCCCGGATTAAAGTCTAGGTGGGTCCAGTCCAGTCCTACGAGACTCTCAAAGGCAGAGAGTTTTCTCCAGCTGCAGCCCGGGACGTGCAGCATGGGGGTGGTTAGAGAGGAGATTCAAAGCACAAAAGGGACCCAGCTGCCCCACTGGACTGGTGCGGGGTGAGCACACGGAAAGCAGGAGGGGAACAGGAGCAGCTTCCCAGAGCAACAAGGACCACCGGACAGCCCGCAAGGCACCAGGGGCAGTCTTAGAGTGTCCAGGAGCTGAATGCGGCTGCCACCTCGAGTGAGCCTGGGGGTGGGTTCGTTGTCAGAGCTTCAGAAAGGAACAGGGCCCTGCTCACAGTTGATGTCGGCCTTGGGAAACCCAAAGCAGAGGCTCCAGTTGGGCCCGTGCTGCACCCAGACTTCAAGGGGTGGAGCTGTGAGATAATCAGCGGGCCCGGCTTTGTAATGCGAAATGTGCTCATTTGTCACAGCAGCGGTAAATACCATCGAGTTAGCATGGAAAACTCACCTGTGTAACCAGTTGCTTCCCTCAGAAGGCTGTGGGGGAGCCTTCTGCACCCTTGCTTACGTGGGGGTCCCCATGGGCGGGGCGGGCTGAACACCAGGAAGAGACCCCCAAGAGAAGAAGACATCCATGGTTCTATTTTACGCACAGCTCTCCAGCCTGTCCTTGGGCACATACGTGGAAAAAACTACCATAATTCTTCCCTAATATTCCTGGACACCCGCCCACCTCGCAGGTGGCTATGAAAGAGAGAGAAAAGAAGGAAAGGGGGTAAAGCCCTGTGTGGTGCCGAATATACTCACGGAAACCGCTCGGCCACTTGCTGAGGGACAGAAGGCAGCATGGGTTGAAGTTCTAATGCCAACACTCACCACCTGTGTGGATCAGGTGATCTCTTAACCTCTGTGAACCCTGGATTTCTCACCTGCTGCTGTGCAAGCTACCACCTCACCTTCCAAAATATCTGCTCAACCCCATGAATACAGTGGCTGGGAGCTCAAAGGAAACTCACAGTTCTTGGAAACATAAAAGCAGACAAATAAACACACAAATAAGATGGAAACATTGTGGCCAGCTGAAGGTAAATTATGTAAGTCCTTACATGGTGGCCAACCCACCTTTAGATACAATTCAGCCTCCAAAGTCAAGTTCACCCTCAGTCAGCTCGTACTAATCACATGAAATATCATGTTATTGCCTGAAGATGTCACTTGTGTCAGCTGCTATTCGCTAACTAAACAACAGGTAATTTTCTGGCTGACAGAAACCCAAATATTTCACTCACCTCCTGACAACCATGTCCTTCAAGGAAGCTGAGCTTCTCCCCAATGCCAAGGGGGGCTAAATCTGGACTGCTCTACGTTCATGGGTTTTAAAATGTTGTTCTGGGACCAGCAGCATTAGCATCACCTGGGAGCTTAGACATGCAGAATGCGAGGCCATGCCCCCGCCCTACTGAATCAGAAAGTCTAGGAGTGGGGCCCAGCATTCTGTGCTTTCTCAAGCCACCCAGGGGATTCTGAAGCACATTCAAGTATGAGAATCCTTGTTCTAAGTCAACCTTAGGGATCTCATACCTTCTGCTAAATGAGTAAGGCAAATAATATAATGTGGCTAATGAGATGTCAGTAGAAGTTTCTGGAAAAGGTGAATGGGCTGCTAGGGAGCTTTTCCTGAGAAGTAAAATCCTAAAGGGGAAATTTCTATTATTTTTCTGAATATTATCATCTCTGTGTGATGTTTGGAGCAATGGCAGCTATTTTAGGACCAGGAGGAATACCAGCCTAAGAAGATAAACAGTGAAAATGGCAGAATGGCAGAGCAGAAATAAAGCAAAAACCTGAAACCTTATTGATATTTTTGAATTGCTGTATTCTCTGAATTAGCTAATCCTAGAACTGCTTAATCCTTGTGAATTTTTTAAAAATTTGTTAACATTTATTCATTTTTGAGAGACAGAGAGAGACAGAGTATGAGTGGGGAAGGGGCAGAGAGATGGAGACACAGAATCTGAAGCAGGCTCCAGGCTCCGAGCTGTCAGCACAGAGCCGACGCGGGGCCCGAACTCACAGACTGCGAGATCACAACCTGAGCAGAAGTCAGACGCTTAACCAACTGAGCCACCCAGGTGCCCCGATCCTTGTGAACTTTTTTGAGCAAAATCATGCACGCCCTTCTTGTTTAAGCTACTTTCACTTCAGTTTTCAATTACTTGCTGCCAGAGGGACCCCACCAATATGCCACTTAAATAGGGTTCCTGTCTTTAATGAGTTGTCAGCAGAACACAAAAATCATTCAGTGGGGTGACAAAGTAATAATAAATGTGAGTCTTCCATGGCCTCTCATAGTTTAAAAGAAGACAGACTAGAATAAAAGATAAGGCCCCAAATGATACTGATCATATTTCCTAACAAAACTGTTTTGGGGAAAGATGGTTCCGCACGGTTTCCAGGTGCAAGCAATAGTCTGGAATGCCAAAACACTGCAATTCCTAGGCTGTTCCCATGATTTACAAACATGACACAACAGAATAGTTGAAACTAGAACTTTCCACCCAAATCCAAGCAGAATGGATGCCACATCCATAACTCTTCTAATTAACAACTGAAATTTTAAATGGTTCCACAGGCTAGATGCAAGGCTTTGATCTGGCAATGTGAAATGTACAACAATCTGCGGCTTGGGTTTGATACGTTCCTCGGCTCCATTGGTTCTCTGGAAAGTCTTCCTTCAACCATAATATTCAACTTGCCAGAGAGGGAAAGAACAACACAAACAAACATCTTTGTGCACAAAGTGGCAACTCAAACAAAGAGTTCTCTGGACTTGCCCCCAGGAAGTTTCTCTCAAAGTATAATTATTGATGTCCATGCCAAAAACAAAGGTCTGGAAAGCAGAGATTACTGTTGATATTAAAACTCAAGGCCAAATCCATCCATTTTTCTGCCTGTCCATCCGTCTGTCCAACCGTCCGCCCATCCATCCACCCATCCACCCACACATCTACCCATCCACTGCTTTAATCAATCAACAAATAGTTAATAAATGCATACTCCAAGACAGGCATTCTTAGAATGCAGCAAGAAGCAAAACAGACTACAATATTCATCCCAGTAGAGCTTACATACTAGGGGGGAAAGACAGACAGAGGCAAATAAATAAATAAAACATATCGTGTCAGATGGTGACAAGTGATATGGCAAAACGTCAGACAGAGAAGGAAAACAGGGTGCATGGGAGTGACAATGAGGTCTGGTTTAATGGAGGGGTGAGCGGAGTCCTGTCTGCAAAGATACACGAATGGAGCTGAGAGGAGATGAGGGAGTGAACCTGAATATCACACACCCTCTCTGTCTTTTCCAGAAGATGGACAGCGGTGATTTGAGGAATGGATGTTCCAGGACGTTGTGGGGAAGTGAGCAGCCAGGCACAGAAGGGACCGAAGCAGGGACACAGCAGCCCCCAGGGGAAGGTGACAGGTCACAGAATCAGAGGGTTCATGCATTTGCATGACTGTTAGAGGCAGGCATTTATTTAGTATTCCCTAGGGTACTGAAGACATATGGCCCTCGCCTTTATAATATACATGGTCTGGTGGAAGAGACATGTGGTACACGCCATGAAGATAAGTATAGAAAGTCAGCACCTGGAACAGAGAATCTTTTCCTAACTTGGAGAGCTAATTGGGGATATATCCCAAGAGAAGTGATGTCTGACCTGAGGAGGGTAGAATATAAGAGCCACCAGGGACTAGAATCAATACTGGGGATTACAGCATCCTAGGCAGAGGAAATAGCATGTACAAATGTCCTGTGGCAGGAAGATCATGCTTATTGCAGGGGCTAAGGAATATCTGCTCGGTTGGCCAGGAGAAGGTTGGGAGAGGGGGTGCGGAAGCCAAAGGAGCTACTGGGTCCCGGCGAAGATGTTGACCTTCACCATTTGCCATTTTTTTCTAAAGATCATTAGGGCTGCTAGGTGGGAGGCCACATGTTCATAAGGAGAGCAAACTGCACTACAGCCAAGGAGAGAGGGGTCTTCTTTCAGACATCCCTGGAAGGTCTGGAAGGGCCTTAACAGGTTGAAAATATGAGGGTAACAGAGACAAGTCCCTCGAACCAGGGACAAGGAGATCTGATGCCTGCTATTGAAAATACTTCAAAGAATGTGAATGATCAAAAACAGGTTGAAGGTAACGAAACAGAGCTCCAGGGAGCTGCAGGGACTTCTCCAAGGTCACAGCATCAGGAAATGCAGCCATCTTTCCACTGAAGTAAACAAGAGAGAAGAGTAAAAGGTGAGGCATATTTATATATGACTAGATGTGCATGTGTGTGTGTGTGTGTGTGTGTGTGTGTGCACGCACACAGGTGTTCCACTCACGCAATGCTGATGCCATGAAAATGAGATTGACAAACAAACCCTATTTGGAAATTGTAATTTGGGAACTAAGAACTGGGTCACCCTTGTCAGTTGGCCCAGGACCCAGGGCACGGGCCTGAAGACAGCACTGGCTACTTGGTGACCCAACAGCGTGTTGCCCTCCCAGTGGATGAGTCGTGAACAGGTGTTACCTCTGCGGGCCCCCTGGAACAGACAGCAGCCTCACAGGCAGCCGCCCTTTGGACACCCGTTACATGCAGGAAGGCGAGCATCCCTGGATGACCATCCACGGGCACCAAGGCAGGCAAAGGAGGCAGAATGCGTGTGGAGATGTGTTCTCCCAACTGCAGCAGCCCTCGCCTGCAGATCTTAAAATCTGGAAATTACCGCTCAAGCAGATGACACAAAGGTTTTGTTACACTAAACAGGATAAAGCACAGAGGGAATCGGGCCCTTGGCAAACAGAGCTGGGAGTTGAAGATGCACGTCGTGTCTTGTGTTTACAGCTTTTCAGCTGAGTACTTAGTGTTTACTTTGGAATTAATCCAGGCCCATAAAATGAGTGATATATCAACACAGCAGAGGTACTTGAGCAACTATACATTAAAAGGTGACTCACTTCACAGTGAGACGCCACCTACAGCCCAGAGACTGCAAACAGGCATCATCCGGTGTCCCTAAAAGAGGCCCTCCCTGACATGAAACATGGGGTGGGGAGGTGGGGGGGGGGGACTAACACAGGGGAACAGCCAAGGTAACAGATTCTGTGGTTGGATCGGCCTTGCACAGAGCTCTGCTCTTGCCCCTTGGTCAGGACCGACTACATAATTTTCAGGGCCAGTATGAAAGGAACACATAGGGCCCCTTATACAATTAAAAATTTATTAAGGATACATAAATTCTTGGAATCATGAGGAATAATTAAAAAATTATTAGGGATTCCAAGCACAGCACTAGAGCACATGGAGGAACCCTCGTAGCATAGGTCTCTGTGAGACCGTATGGAGCACATGCCCGAGAAACTGGCCCTGCCCTCGGTCAAAGGGATTCAGTTTGACATTTCCAAAATGGAGACGTTAACAGTATTGACTTAATGGGGTTATTGTAAGACTCGAAAGAGAGAATGAATCTTAAACTCCACAGCGGTCCATAGTCTCAATATGCTTATTATTATTGGTTAAAGCGTGAATAAGATTTCTCATTCCATATCTGTGTAAATATTTAATATTTCCCCACCAACAGGCCTGGGGTCTCTTAAATTAATTCTTGTATAGAAAACAAGAGTGGCTAGAAAACAATACACATTCCAACGAGATGAAAGAAAATGAAGCTGCCAAAATATATCTGAAGATGAAGAGGGCTAAGTATCTAAGAAAAGCATGTTTGGGTGTTACAAAGGAATATATATATATATGTTTAGCTAAAACCTAACCACTTGGTGTGTTGACGGGCTCAGAGTAGAGAATTTGCAGTTGAAATCTAACCATTCCTAATGATGTTCCAGGCCAGCTGTTTGATTGGAAGACACCTCCCCATTTCAGTTAAAAACCAAAATTGCCCCTTCTAAATCTTTAGCTTCAAGGCGGCAGAGACTATAATGTTCACTATCAATTTCCTAGTGCCCAGCCTTGCATCAGTCGCATAATTAGTGCCCTACAAATAGTTGCTGAATGAATGACTGAACACATGAACAAAACATGGAGAGATGGGCTTTATTATGGGAAAGAGGTGACCACATATAGTGCTGGTAGAAGGTCCTAGCCTGCACTCTACAACACTGGGGTCCCTGGTGTAACTGTCCTACACCCACCCTTATCCTGAGGACCTCTGTGGGACCCAGAAGGTCACAAGGCAGACCCAGAAAGAGAGAAAATACAGCCTGGAAATTACATGCATTCATGGTAGGATTGTGTAGGGCAAAGACAGCTGGATCTAGGCTGAGGCCAAACCCATTCCTCTATCGTATCTTTCTCAAATTCCATCCAAATGTTTGCTATTACCCAGAGTTATAGATGGCATTTTGTCTTTTTAATTTCTTGATCCAGCCAGTTGATTTCCTATATCTCTGTATGGTTTGCCTTCAAATACCAATGCAGAGGGTCCAAAAGGTGACTTTAATTCACACTTGCCCACATAAGAGGGGATTCTGTATTGTATGAATCCAGCTTGATCCTATCATAACAGGAAATAGTGTCGGGGCAAAGGGTCAAGCAAGAGTTTAATTTAAAGGCTTGGGAGACTACCTTCCGGTGATATCACTACATTTTAGGAGGTTTCAGCAAGACGCTGGTCATGGGGCTCCATCTGGGAGCAGCGGGTCTCCCCATGTCCCTCGTCAGCACTCTTGTCTTTTGGCCCTGATGATCCTCCTCCTCTGTCATTGACTGTGACTTTCTTCATCACGCTATTCCCCGCCAAGAAATGAACGCTTCCGTCTGCTCCTTCTTTGTCAGGACGACTTCTGTCTTTCCTTGAAGACTGTTCAGGGACATTCGTTCTAGGAAGCTACTGTAAGGTTAAATTTCTGTGCTTCAAGATTCCCTCCAAGTGCTTGATACTTAAACGCATTAGTTCATATGACTTCTGCCTCATTAGCCTGTGAATTTCTCAAGGACAAAGATGCTGTCTTACAGGTATGCATCCCCCGTGCTTTGAACCGTGCATGGCACAAAATGGATGTGTATGTCATGTTTATGAAGTCATATGCAGTACCCGTTCGGCAGAGTGGCTTTTGTCTTTCAAGAGCTCCTGATTGACTGCAGTATGAACACAATAACTCCTAGGGTGTTAGTTCCCAGTCCTAGGGCTATACTGCTTACTACCCTCTAGTGGATCACTATTCCTAAGTCATAATTCCTGATCGTGGTCTGCAGGAACCTGTATGGGCTATCCCTGCCTACATGCTCTTACTTGACTTGGGCCACTCTGTACCTTACAAGCTCCACTTGAGGACAATGATCTCTTGCCATCCATCACACTCGCTAATGTCCTTTTACCACAGGTCTCTTGCACATGTCAATCTCACTGCATGGAAGGCTATTCTCATCCCTCTTTAGCTGCTCAATCTCTTTGCACGCTGTGATGTCAATTCAAGCATTAGTTTCTTCAGAAAGCCCTTTCTGACCAACCCAACTGAAACAAGCAGGATGTATTGCTCTTGCAATTTTGCATTTATTTTCCGGATTATTTTATTCAGGTCTTTCCCTCCTTTAAGACAAAAAAAATCTATATAATCCAAGATCATACATATTTTTGCTCATCTCTAGATCCTCAGCAATACAGAAAGTGCTTAGGACATTTCATTGAGTGAATAAGTAAATAAGGTGACCCACACCTTTCCACAGGTAAGATCCCAG